>NC_088855.1:38583548-39183548 GCF_963853765.1 Magallana gigas | reverse complement strand
TGAATTCATTTATATTTACACCCCAGAGCACGAATTATATTTTAACTGCACCCGACAAGATCGTTCAAATGATTCCTCTCTAGCTATGAATATAGCTCCATGCATATCAATTTTACAAAAGGCTTGTGTTGAAGCTAAATCAAGGACGTACAAAACTATACGTTTGCATACAGCTTCGGTCGGTTATTTGCTTAAAAGGCTGCCGTCACTCAAAGTCATTCACTTGATTCGAGACCCGAGAGCAATCCTTCACTCACAACTAATGGGTAACCTTACTCAATCTAATAGAAAACATTTTACAAGATTTTCCAGACGTTTTTGTGGCAGGATGTTAGAAGATATTCGTAACGTGAAATTGTTAACTGTTAAATATCAAGGACGTATTCAGAGACTTGTGTATGAAAATCTTGCATTGAACCCAATAGAGGTATCTAAGAGTATATACAATTTCTTACGTGCACAGTTTACGATAAAAGTAAAAGAATATGTTGACAGTTTGACTACTGGGCCAATTGTACGATGTGAATACTGCACTAGAAGAGGAAACTCAACGTATAACGCATTTAATTAAATGGATGCCAAATATAACTTCGATGTATCTTCACATAATTGACAAAAACTGTAGGGAAGTATACAGAGAAGTTGGTTATTCCGGAAATATATCACTGTACAATAGGTCATGGAATCCAAACATATATCAATTAAAAGCAACACTGTAGAATTTCTAAATGCAGAATCAAATATTGAGAATTCGCAATAAATATGAACATGTTTGAAGTTGATTTTTTTTCACATTTAAAGTTTCAATGGACTTAAACACGTTTAAGATTATTTTTTTTCAAAATCTTATTATAATCTCATTTTTTATATATATAAATTGGTTAACATAAGCATTTAAAATGTTTGATTAAAATGTTTACATTGGAAGTTAACTTAATTCAAGCGAAATTCAGAATTCATTGTTATGTAAACAATTTGAAAGCTTGAGTTTTACTATTATACTGTGAAAATTTTAATGATTTTAATAAATTGAATCATCACAAACAAGATGAACAGACTTAATATTTTCATAGATAATATTAAGGACAATGTAAAACAACATTTGATTGAATCTTACACCAATAAAACGTATACATGTATGTTATGTAAAAAATAAGAAGGCTCAAGCTTTGTTTACAAAACACAGAATTCTTTACTCCGTAACTCGCTTTAAACTAAATATTTTACATTCAAGTTTTGATGAAGCATTAAAAATTCACATATTAACAATTTTAAACATTAAAGAATTGAACATTAAAATTTGAAAATTTTAAGCTCAAGTAATATCTAGGTTCCTTTTATCATGATTTATTCGCGACATTTACACTAAGTCTTGGCTGACCTGTTATGAAAGTTTGCCAACAGGACATAAAACCAACACTGAACAAATAAGTTTATTGATGTGCTAGATTGCTTTTGAGGCTTCAAGCGCTTTTCAAGTCCTCTGAAATGTTATTTGACATTTCGTGTGGTGATAAATAATGCCACATCGATGTATAGAGATATTGAACTGGGTAGACTTGAAAATATCAACCCAACACATTCAATATACTATTAAAGCACTATTGCATACCCATTCTCAGCTGAATGTCTGTAGCTCCCTGTCTGACTAAATTTGGATGGAAAACCTGGTAGCTACAGTTTCGTACATGTGAAAAAGTTATTTACGGCGCACTAAAAATGTGCTAGTTTTGGACTGATTAACCTTATTTGCACATAAATTCTGTGGAAAACATTAGTACCATTAAAAGGCAATTTACATCTGATACTGTCACTTTACTTCCCTCAGACCTTCTCTCAAACACACAAACCGACCTCGTAAAATGACGTATGTTAAATTCACGTGCAGATCGAGAGTCACTATTTTTGGGAGTTGGTTTTAATCAACTCTCCTATGCAGTTACTGAGACATACCGAAAGTGAAACAGTGTTTGGACCTCAGCACAAATCATTGCTGCTGACAAGACTTAGTTCTTGGAAATAATTGATAAATTCGATGTAATGTATGCTAAAGCATTGTTTTTCAAGGAAACTTATTTATAAATAGCTTGAAAATAGTCAGATTTTAAATGGTACGAACAATTTAAATATTTTTTGTATTCGTATATATTCCTACGCCAGAGTTCAATATTGTCTCGTTCAACTCGACGCTCGACTGTCTCCGTAAATCCTTGTCGGAGATTTACGGTGTCAGCCGAGCGTTTGGTTGAACGAGACTAGAGTTCAATATTTTCGAGAAATATTTCTATTACTGATACATAGTTTGATTGAATTAATGTTATCTTTAGATATTATTGAACATGATTCATATGGGGGTTTCCCGACATTCTTGTCGAAAAAGTCCAAAAATTCATATTATAAAAATGTGCGTAATTCAAATTAGAAACTACATGTACTTGTCATGCAAAATAACATATCATTGATTCTCAAATAAATAAACATCGACAAAATCAACTCCCGTCAGTTCTTCAGTACTTTGATTACATATAAACAAACTGCACCACTTCATTTTACGGGACTGGTGATGGTGCTTAAAAGAATATCAGAGGCAAATGAAGAGACAATATCTGTAGTAAAATGTCCGACGAATGTTTTGGAATCAAATACAGAATGTGTTCGGAAACAAGATTAATCAGTCTGAAACTAGCGCAACTTTTTAGGCGCCGTTAATTACAACTTTTTAACACGTACGAGATTGTAGCTCTCGGGTCGTCTATCCAAATTTTTTTTCAGACCGGGAGCTACAGACCGGCAGCTATGCCTTTCTGCAATCAAATAATTAAGCAAAGGCATAACTATGTTTAAAAGAATTTACCAAATCAGACAGTAAAGGCAAAAATGAGAATGGAATATATTTTTGATATATTTATTTATTTATTTCTCTTTTCTCTTTCTTCATTTCTGTCAACAACTATCCATTTATTGCCACTCGGTAAATTCGTAAATTAAAAATTTCACAACCTGACATACTTCGAAAAATCTTTTGCCATTGAAATTTCAATGTCTGTATGTAAAGTGGTTGATTATCTCTCTAAATGAATTAAATGTATTATAATGTAATGAAAATCACAGACAAACCAGTTCAATGAATAAATATACTTTTTTCCAGTCTACATCTGTTATCCCAACGAAGGAAGAAAGATTACAAATCATTGCTTATATTTTATGACAATCTTATCCATAACATTGAAAAAGAGTTTCCCAATTGATTAAAAAAAATTCTTAGTTTTTTTATGCTTTATCAAACTATGTTCCGAGACTTTCAGCTCTTCTTATCCTATAACTGGTTGTAATGTTTGATTTACATTTTAAAAGGTAATTATTTCTATTAATGTCCCCTTCTGTTCAACGGACACTGGAAATTCCTTTTGTCATATCCTTTGCCCGAAATAGCAACGTTATACCAAATTAAATATTTTCGCTCATACATCAAAAATACAAATGACTTAACAAATGGAGTTAACAATAAAATACATGTAACACCACTTGTATTGATATTCCATATCTTTGTTTTATAAGATATACCTAAAATTATACATGTCAAGTAAAGATTCTCAACTGGGACGTATTAAGTTAAATATTTTTCAATAGACCAGTATACAAAAATAAATATGATATTTCAAGACCCGGTAAATTTTAGAGTAAAAATATTAAATTTTCTGTTAATTTTTAATGTTTTGATTCAAATATATCTGAAGGACATTTTACATATCTTGTTTCTCTGGCAGCAGCTTGTATTATGACATGCTCGTTGTTCTCTTCTACCATATACACCCTGTAGGGATCAAACGCTATATCCTTTGCATTGGTCAGTGACCTATCAATATCTGAATAGGAATCAGTGTCATCAACAGTCACCATTACGTTAACACTTATCCCAGCAGCATTCAACTCCTCGATCTTGTGTTTCAGTTCAGAATTCTCAGACGTCGGCCATTTCCCATTTGTAAATAAATAACAGATTTTTCTAGCTTCCTGTCTACTTCCTGATAATGGTGATGTAAAAAATTCTTCCATTTTCAATAAACCTAGACGTATTGAACTGTTTCCTTGTCTATTATCGACGGTAGTAGTAACTATTTTTGCTTTCATATCTTGGTTTGATGTATGAGAGAAGTTAAACTTAATTTGCGAATCACTGCTAAACGTAAGCATGGCTACTTTAATATCTGTGTGTACCATATCAAAAGAATCGACAAGCTTATCGACAAATTTCAGAGAGTGGAGGGAACCCCCTTTCAGTGGACTCGAGTCCTCCGATGTGTCGAAAAGAATGATGACATCAGTCACAGAAGTACTGTTGCAATCTGAAAAATTGTGATAATACTACATTTTAAAAATGAGATTTAAAAACAGATTAATACACCACAAAAACTCATATTCATGATGGAAAATCTAATAGTCCATATAAAAATGTTAAACAACTAAGCCATCATATTAACTTAAAACAAAAATCCACGGACCATGAAAACACTCTTATTATTTTCAAATTCCTAATGGTAAGCTTTCATTGACTAAGGGGTTGCACAAAACATTTGAACTTGAAATGTTTCGAACTATTTAGTGATCATTTTGATTTTATCAACTTTATTCTCGTTCCTTTTGAACGAATTTCATTACCATTTCGAATAAGGTCCCAAAATATGTGTAATCTCTCATTGACCACCAAGAACGCAGCTAACAGAGGATGGAAAATGTTTTAAGCCTGCTTAATTTCAAAAGATTTGCATCTATTTTTTTTAAACTTTGCTTAAAATAATAAATTGTAACACTTTAGCAATATTTAAAAAGTTTGCATCTCTTCTAAGACAATCCATTAAAAGGACAATTGAGAATCCACAATTCTAGTGTATCTGGAAGCTTATTGTAAATTATTGAATTACTCCCGGAAAAACATGTTCACACTTAAAATATCGTGTATCCCATTTAAAAGAATACAGCGATTCGTGTAAACAATTTGACTTCCCTTCACTATAAGAATGACTTGTACCAAATTAAGTTTTGTAAATTGTAAATCATTGGTTTTTGAGAAGTCGAAAGTGACAAACGGTCAGATATACAGACAGACGGTCAATAGACAGTCGAGATAAGATAATAGCCAAAATCTGCAACACAGACGAGCCGATGAACGCAAAGCAAAACGTGATCAGAAATGCTTACAGGAACTTTAATCCAGATGAACTAGAACTGGTTAAACATAACAAGCCAGTCATTATGTACCTGTACATCCATAGTCAGCTGCATCCTTTAACATGGCCAACAGCAAATCGTTGTTGTCTGGAGAGAACGATAGAGATGCATCTGTAGGGAGTTGTACTAGTTCCTCGTGTGCAATGTCCTCGCCGATACCCACAGCGTAGATTTTGAAATGATGGTTAGGGTCTCTAAGACCCCGGGCAATGTGGATTGCCTGACTACGATCTGTGGAGAGTCCGTTTGTCACAAGTATGACATAATGACTAATGTTGGAAAGCAGACGTGCGCCGTTTGCTGGGTTCAGTATTTCCTAAAAAGATTGAAAAACATAGGGAAGCTTTCGAGGATCAACGATTTCTAAAAAAGTGTAAGGTTGAGAAACAATTGGTTCATTCTTTCTGATTCCAGATTAAAACATTAGTAAAAAAACCACTTAGATTTTATTAGATTATTAATTTCACATGCACATTATAGTCACATGCATATCTTTCTTTAGATGGATATTAGAAAATATACTTTATAATCTAAAAGAACAACCCAAACCATCTAACCTTCCTTGGAGGTTTTGTATAACTTATCTTTTCTCGTCTCTTTGAGAGTAATTTTTGGACCAAGATCATAAAAGATCACAGACTTTTAAAGCAAGATTTTCAATCTACTTAACAGTTCGAAACAAGAACTTTGTAAATAAAAACAAGAGAGAAAAACAATTCTGAACTGCACTTTGAATATTGTATGTTGATTTTGACATAAAATTGAATGCTTTGTGCCACTTTGGATTTAAGATGGTATGGGACACCTCCATATTGTAAAGCACCTTCCATCAAAATAAGCAATAAAATCAAGTAAAATTTTATTATAATACCCCCACCCAACCCCCCAAATTGTTACCTTATTGCATAGCGCAATAGTTTAAAGCATTAACTACGTATACAATCTGTTTGTCATGAGATCGAATCCCACAGGGGCTTTTATAATTTTTACCTTTACAAATATTTCAATATAACTTTTTGGTTAAACGTTGTAAAAATTGAAACTAAACCGGTAAAGGTATTTTAATTGTAATGTACTTTTATTTACATTATTATTGACAAGTGTCCTATACTACCTTAAGTTTAAGACTCTTTACATTTCAAAATATTCTCTGACCTGTGATGCGTATTGAAGAGCATCTGAAGTTATTGTCGGACCATTTTTAGCTTTAATCAAACTCAGGGCGTTGAGAAGACTTGAATTACTTTGGTAGGTCTTGAAATCAAAAATCATTTTAGGATAAAAAGTAAATGAAGCCACGGCAACTTGGAAGTCATTTGGTCCAATTGGAATTTGTTTGACGAATTCCGAAATAAACTCGATGGTTTTGTTATTTACATGTCTCTGACTGAACGACGTATCAATCAAGAACATAACGTCAGCAGGACCAGGTCTACAATCTGAAGTAAATAAAACAATTCAAAGCCATTAAAACATCATCACAATATAGTACGTATATCAGTCAGTCGTGTCTAGAGCTACCATATTTCAGTCTGGCTACTTTTTTTTTTAAAACAAACGCAATTTGTTACATGTATATCCGATACGTTTATAGTACGTATAAGAAAAAGGGGAAATGAACTTAATTCGCTGTAAGCGTAATCATAAATGTGTTCACTGTAACAGTGTTTTATAGGAATGGGATGTAATGTTTACCATGTTTCTATTACAGGTACTTTTATAAAAATCATAATGGAAACTGCAATGTGTACAGTGCATCATATTATACAATTATTATTAGTAATGGTCATTATTATTGTTTACTTAGTATGATAATTTTTTTGATCTCAGAAAAATCATGGAGCAAACCTCTTTCACAGTAGACACCTTCAAATCTCACACTGCACACACAGATGTAGCTGTCGATTCTGTCCTGGATACAGTCATTTCCGTACATGCAAGGAGTGCTAGAACATTCATCGATATCTGAAAAGTGCTGAAATGTATACTTCACAATATTTTGTTTATTTTTAAAATATCATCATGTATATGGCTCTATTGTTAACGTTATCCCAAACAAACAAATAAACCTTATTATTTTTATTTGTCTGTAGGATTTTTGAATGGAATTATTTTTTACAAGCCTAGAACATCTTTTTCTTTTTTAGAAAAAAAAACAGGCAGATAATAATTTTGCTGATTCAGTTGTCCATGTTTTAATAGACATTAATAAATGATTAACCTATTTCACAATTGGTTCCCGTCCAACCAGGTAAACAGCTACAGGTGTACTGATTGTTTCCATTGTGGCAAGTGCCTCCATTTTGACAGGGGTTGCTGTCATATTCATTTAAGTCTATAATAAAAAAAATAATACATGTTTACACTACCTTTATAAAAAAAGGTTTTTTAAAGCAGTAATATACTACTACGTGTATCTAAAGAAATATACGAGCTGAAACTTTTAAATCGTGATTTTTTTAACGTCAAATTGTAATTCACAACTAAATTGACAGAAAGAACGATGATTCATAAACTTCTGTTCATACTTTTGTGGGGAAGAATGCATTTAAATCTTTCTCCTTATACAATACCGGTAATTTAATTGTATTTTAATCTTTTTTATCATAAAGGATACACTCAGAATAATCATCATAGCAAGATTTTGCAGCAAAATGGATAAAATTAAAAAAAAAATACAGCTTATTTTGCTTTACCAATTACAACAATGTAAACTAGTAGTTGAGAAGTTCTCACCAAGACATTCATGCTTAAAATGGGCAGGACATGGGGTTGTCAACACGCAGTGCTGGCCGGGGGAGCATGGTGTTGAACATCTTTCCTCCCTCGTGTTCTCTTGATATATCTTTTACAAGAAATCACTTTGTATAAATGTTTTATAACAAAGGGTTAATTGATAAAGATTACTGCAAAAGTACGAGTTTAAAAACTGAAAAAAAACCCACGCTTATTCCAGATTGTCCAACACACTCCCGCTATATATTTTATGAAATGGTGGCAAATTGGATCCGTTAGATTGGGCATACGGTATTTCTTTTTATATAGACTTAAGATTTGAAAAAAAGAAAACGTAAAGCACATTCATTTTGCTGGTGCGTCCATTCTTGTCACTGCAAAACGTTTTTTAAAGTGTCTAAGCATGTTGGTTTGGTTTTTTTTAATTAACCAAAATGCAAATCAAAATATTTTGACATTAATAAAAAACGATACATATTTTCTTGATTAATTTTGTTTGTTTTATTCTTGATGTAAGATGATTGATGATTTAGTGCAAGATCAATCATCGTTGTTTCAAAATTGAAGTGGATCAAATGTCTAAATTTTCTTTAACAAAGTTTTATTGCATATTTATTCAGTCGTTGACAACAGCAAACAGCTCTTTGTCTCCCAAATATGGGCAGCTTTAGACATTTTCAAGGTAGGACTAACGTGTAATTTATAAAACAAAGAATCAAAAATAAGAGACTATATTTGACATAGCGAAAAATATTGCTAATTAAATAACCGTAAGAATTCAAACAAATACTATGAAATACTTTTTAATCGACTGATTTATCATGTTAGAAAATAAAGAACCTTCACCCAAAGCGAATGAACGCACAAAACTGGACGAAGTGCAAAAATTCAGTCTCTATGATTGTAAATTATGATTTACACCTATGAAGGGATAGTAAATAAATATAATTAGGAGGCAGACAGGGTTAAATGTGATTAAGGCCCCCTCCCCCCACGTTTTCTCGCAGCAACTATTTTTTTAATTTACATATAAAAAATTGAATTATCAATTGGAAAAATCAAAATTCCCTTTTTTTTTTCTTGTCAAGATTTTTTGAATGAGACTCCCCCCTCCCCCTTTTAAAATCGATGCTACGTGCCTGTCTGAACATGGTAGGGGCTTCGGACGAAGAAGTTGAATTCTTTAGAAATAAAGGTAACAACTGACAGAACTACATTGTAACCTAGCTTAATGGTGCAGTGCATATAGGAAATACCTGGATTTTGTTATCCCACCTTCTCAGAATATAATTTTTATCTGTGTTCAGAGAGGAGAGTTCGGAGACTGAGTAGTTTATCTTTAAAGTAATTACATAAATAAGGATCAATATAACAATAACCCACAAAACTATCCCAAACATACTCTACTAGTCAGAACGCATGCAGCATAGTAAATGGGGTATTAGGGTGGGGTGTCAAAGTGTTTGAAAAATTACGCACTTTGAAAAATGTTTTCAAAATGCGTTAATTGTGGGACTATAAGTCAACGCACTTTTAAAAAAAAAGTGCGTTGATATCGTCGATATTAACGCACTTTGAAAAAAAATATTTTTTTTTAATATCAACAAAAAAGTTGATAGTTTTATATACACGTAAAATGAATTATTGTTTTAACCTTGTTTAGCTCAATGTGATATATTTAACAAAAAAAGAACTCATTGCATTCTCAGGTAACTTGATAAACAGTTTCTAGATGAGAATTGTTTTCTTTTCTCATAAGACAATAATTTACACAGAAAAAAAAATTCAGGAAGTTTGAATTATCAAATATGACATAAACTTCATCGCCTAGCAATGGCATTTTCCTTTTTTAGAGTATGCAGCAAATTTACCTTTTATCTAGCATATTGGGCTATGCACGAACAAATATGATTTATATACATGAATAATGGAGATCAATGTATAATAAATTTCCACTGGCTTATTGCAAATATGATGTGAAAAAAGGATACCTTAGTTATGCTTATCAAAAACAATATGATCTTTTAGAAGATCAGTGCGAGAAATTTAACCCACATCCTAATGCTTGTTTTTAGGTTTGTAATTATTTAATGTTCGTTAATGTTAATATCCTTTTATTGAAGTGATTTATTTGACTAGAATACGAAAAGAGGGTTACAGTAACTGTTGAAACACATAGATTCTTTAACGTACCAATGGAGAAATTATTGTTCGGCCAGCACGTTTTTTCAATAACACTGCATGTACTTATACAGAGCATATTTCTTTTTCTTTTTTTACCCAAAGTTGCTGAATATCATATGTTTTGGAAGGAAAAATGAGGGGTAGGGGAACTTCTTCCTGTAATCAATAAAATGATGCACTGGTATTTGACCCGTATCTTTGGTTAACCCCCACCCCCATCCCCGTTCTAAAAACGTTAAATTAGATTCACGAGTGTTAACAAATCATCATAAAATCAAAAATTCAGTCCAAGAATTTGTGATATAAAAATAGTTTTTCAAAGTGCGTTTGGAGTGTCGATACTAAAAAATGTTGATGTACCTTCATAACGCACTTTGAAAAAAAATTTAAAGTGGGTTAACTTGGTCCAAAATTTAACGCACTTTGAAATTTTTTTTCAAAGTGCGTTGATTTTGTCCAAAATTTAACGCACTTTGACACATTTTTTCAAAGTGCATAATTGTTTCAAAGTGTGTTGCCACATTGGGGCTAGCTAATATTCACAATTTTCATTATATTTTTGTTAGAATAGTAGTTTGAGGGGGAACATTCAACAAGTAGGGTGTAATAGGGCTATAAGAGTCATGCTTGTTTTTGCCAGCATGACCCAAAATAAGCACAGTATATAAAATAATGCATGGTAGATATACCCTTATATTTACATTTTTAGTTTCTTTGTCTATGATAGCATACGAATCGAATTGTATTGTAGAGTCCAGTAAATTCAAATGACGTATGCGCAAGCGGGGTTCATGATTGAAAAAAAAATGAAATTATCATATATGTCAACGTTCTAATATCTATTCGTACAGTTACTGAAAATTACATAAATAAGTAATAAGAAATCATTCTTTGAATATAATGACGTGATAATTTTGATCAGATCTTTCATTAATTAGGCCCTTCAGAATTGTTTGTATTTGATCACGCCCCGACCAAAATTATTACCTCATGATACTCAAAGAATGGTTCTTTATTCCTTAATAATTAAGAGACTGGTTTACATTAATTATAAGGATTTGCATTATTCAGGATCAAAATTATAATGATAATTGCTTTTAAAACCTTCATAACTCTATAGAAACCATTATTTACTTCGCAAGACTTTCTATTCTACCTGACAATATGGAATGTGGTCTTCACACCATCCCTCGTAATCGGTTGACCTGCACCAGGCAGGGTTTCGAGCTGAACTTTTTATGTGGTCATAAGTTAAAAAAGATTTAGCCTGACTTTCAGATATTTCCGGAAGATCCAGTGAATGTTGATGTCCTTCATGACCTGTCACTGCAAAACAAGAGTTGAAAATTTCTCTATCTGCGTTATTTTTATTTGACGTAATTAAGATATTTCAAGTTACTTGAAAATCATTAAATAAAACTTCAAATGAAGTAATTCAATCATAAATTTCTTGAGATTTTAGAATAGTGCGTACCTGATAGAATAAAGCTTCCATATATTAAGAGCGCCAACATTTTTTACTTGTCTCTTCGCAAAAAAATAAACACCAGGAAGTTTTAGGCTTTTGGAAATTTATAGGTTGAAAGAAAGTAATAGCTTACTCTCAGATAAGACAGCAATCGATTTTATACAGTTGATCATAAATATAAATCTAAACGAAGGACGGTTGTAAAATTACAACCACTTACGGCCTAAAGGGTTGAAAATACGTTTCTTGTCTCGCAACGTTTTTATATCATGAGATCGTCAGCAATTGACGGAGAATAGGACGAAGAGAAAATTTATAACATGTCTATCTTTGCCATTATTTGCACTTCCATTTTCGTAACAAATATTCAAGTTCATTTTATTTAAATGTGCGCCATAAGATAAAGAGTTTTAATCATAAATATCAATTACATGTAATTATACTGTGCATATATTTTTTTATTCATTATTATACCGCACTTTTGATAGTAACGCACTCCTTCAAATCATATTTACAGTTGTTTTAGCAACAGATGCAAAACACATATTCATTAAACACGTGTCCTGCTGGTTTTAAACCATGATTTATTACAAATAACACATTGCTTACTTAAAATATTTGGCCTTTAAACAGTGTTTACGATCGCTTTGTTTAATGTATATATCCAGTAAGTATGCAATTGGACAAAATATGTAAATATTAAAGAATATCTCCATGTCATTATGCATTTATAAATAAACGTTTTTGTGGTGTTTTCCGTTATAAAAAGTGCACGCTAATAAATTTCTGAGATTTCAGCTGTCTAGATTGACATCCGTGGTCGTCCAATAAAAAGAAACTTTTGAGGAGCTACAAAAACTTATTGGATAGGATGCTGGGCATTAACACAATTGATTAGCTTTCTTTAAAAAATGAATTCAGAAAAAAAATGTTTTGAGGATTTGAGAATGCACATTTGGTACTTTAAACCTCAACAATTGATATTTGAATTGCTTTAGATCACATCTAACTGAGACAATTTGTTATGTTCCTATTCTGTAGGATAAGGCAATGTTTACGACATTTTTGCAAGATAAATGTTTTCCTTTCAGTTAAAAAAAAAGTACCATGTAAAACTTTCGGCTGAATAGTGTTTAAATTCTTGTCAATCAAATTGTATCATTGTAAAAATTAAAACTTGAATATTTCATCCTATTCATTTTCTCAACAGGGCGATTTTATCATTATACAACACAAACACGTACAATTTAAACGAGGATTTTCACGGTTGATGAACATCGGCTGTTAGTTAAGATTGAGTAGAAATAAAGTGTTTTCTCTTTTCTCTTTATCATCCAAATGCAATTAAAAGTGTCGTGATACAAAATTGTCAATTACAAATTTTGTTAATCGTCATAATATAATAAATAATCATTTTATGACTGACTGACTGAAATTTTGATTAACGAGGCCGGGTCAAATTTGTTATGCACTAGTTTTTTAAATGAAATTTTCTTACATGATTTTCTACTGCAAAAATTATTGTTTTAAATTTTAAAAAATCAGACATTTACCACATCGTTTGTTTAGGGCGTCTTCACAAAGTTTGTTAATTTTTAACATAAGCCCCTTTGGCATTTTGCTTGAAGTGTATCAATTTCGCACATTTTTTACTTCAAACTTCTGCTCTAGGGATTTTCCCCTGTTCTTCACATGAAGGTTATTGCTAAAAGGCATCAAATGATCAAACAAAAATAACCGTTTACCTCCTGCTTTTTTTCCAGGGGTCTTATCAAAGTTTTATTTTTATGTCCAATTTCTCAGAGTTGTCGGATAATGGCTATTTTTCATTTGACAAAGGCGGAAATGGGGGTCTTTACAGCGTTTTTTAAGCATTCAGACATATTTAAACAATAAAAAAGAAATATATAATCATATATTAAGGGTCATAAATACAAAATACATGGTTACTTTCTTGAAAAACATGTATTAAGCTATATTTAGTCGGGGAAAGAAAACGTGACAGAGTGCTAGGCTTAATTGCTGAATCTTCTTCATATTTTCGACCCGCGCCCAAATATAGCTTATACTTCTTTATTTATTTTTATTCTACAACATAATATCAATTTTACGCCTCAGACGAGCTATATACGATAAATTTCGCTAAATATCTGCAGTTGAAACCATAACGCCATGGCGTCAATCAAGCAAAAGATAACGTTAAAAAGCAAATAAACGCTGCGCAAAAGCGTGCGTACTCAAACTGTACTCAGCCTCGTTAAGTCTGATGTTGCTTGTAATAGATCTTGCATTTATTATACTACCAATGTTTTCTTGTCATATCTTAACACAGGTACACAAATGATTGCACAAAGGATTGTTTTTCACCTTTTAATTTTATTCACACATATGTCATGGACACGAAATCATTATGCAAAAATTTTTATAGAGGCATTGTTTGAATTGAAATTGTACACACATTTGCTCTCTTACAGTTCACAATTTGAACGTTCAAATATCTCAAAAACTGTTTAACATGGAGTCATGGCTAAATAACCATAAATGTTCTAAAGTAGCATTTATTGTTTAACATAATAGTAATGGGCACTGAATCTGAATAAAGCTATTAGGATACAAATATCATAGTAATTATAACTAGATGCTGTCATCAGACAGTATTACAAGCACCAAGTGTTTGCCCCTAAATAACACTGTTTTGTACCACTTTCATTAAAAATGAAGGCAACATGCAATTTCCAGTAATACATTTAAAAATTATAATTTTCATAACTGAAGGATGAGATCCCTTCTTATATGATAATACACATGAGCAGCACTTTATCTGCAATTTGGGGTTGAACTGTTTGCATGTGAATTTTAAGTTAATCAATAATCTTAACATTTCATGTCATAGAAAGTATAACAGTATATAAATTTATTACAAACAAAATTAAATTATGCCCCCTCCACGCAGCGGTCGTCGGCTTTTGATTTGCTTCTGTGTGCTTACATGTACATCATTCGTGTGCACGGATTTAGAGAAGGGGTGGGAGTGAGGGGTCCAGGCCCTCCCCCACGCCCCCCCCCCCCACATGAAAATTCATTTATATCAATAGTAAAATTACCAAAAATACACCTCGGACCCCATTGCCCTTACAGACATGTAAACGTTTCTTTTGTGATAATCAGCTAAAGGGATTCGTATTGTGCTCTAATTGGATTATCGTTATGATGTTAACCAATATAGGTAAGCATAATACATGTATAGTAGCACAATATTATGAGACACTGGTATGTACATAAGTATTCCTTTCACTTTCTAAATAAGCGATCGCCCTTTGCCTGCATACTGTATCATCATCTTTTAATATTTAAGTAAGCGTATCATAGTTACCTATCCTATCGCATTTGTAAAGTTTCTGTCATTTTAATTGCAAAAGTTATTTTTCATTTGTCCGACTTTAACTATTGAGTCGACCCGATATTGACTGTAACAATTTCGTATTAAATTTGTTTAATACATGTAAGTAAGTGTAGAGACTTATCATTTTTATATGAGCTATAATAGGAAGGAAGGGGTCTTTCTTTCTTAATGTATAATAATGCATCAAACACAATGTAGGCCATACCCTATGGTATTGTTCTGACCCCATGAAACAGGAAAATACAAAATATCTTCTGTCATTATGATGCATCAAATGGTGTAAAGTACATGACCCTCAGGTGTTTATTTATTTTGAGTGATAAATTTTTTGCTATTATTTGACTCCCTGGATGAAATTAAATTTTTTTAAACCTTATTGCACATCTATAGAATATTCCCTATCATATCCTAAGATATGATGTGTCTGTCCATTAAATCATAAGAGGAGTTCTGGGATTTATGTTTTCTGAGTGATAAACGTCAATTTTCTGCTACTATTTGACTCCCTGGATGAAATTTAAATTTTTTAAATCTTAATGCACACCTATAGAACAGTCCCTATCATATCCCAAGATATGATGTGCCTATCCATTTAATCATGAGAGGAGTTCTGGGATCTCTGTTTTGTTTTTGTTTTGTTTTTTGGGGGGGGGGGGGGGGGTTGGTTTGTTTTTTTTTAGTGATAAACGTCAATTTTCTGCTACTATTTGACTCCCTGGATGAAATAAAAATTTTAAAAATCTTATTGCACATCAACAAGACAGCTCCAATTTTATCCCAAGAGATGACGTAGCTACTCAAAAAGTTGTAAGAGGAGTTCTTGGAACCATACGTTTTTGCAAAAAAACCGTCATTTTTTGTTGCCCACTGATCCCCTTAATAAAAAAAAAATTCTGGAACCTGGTCACACTTCAATATAACATCCCCAATCATATTCTAGAAGATCATTTGGCTACTGCAAAAAAATGTTGACGTTTTTGAAACCAGTTTTTGAAATCAATTTTCAGCCACTAAATGACCACCAGGACAAAATTGAAATTTCCGAAACCTTATTGCGCATCTATAGGATATACTAAAACATATTCCAACAGATGATTTGTCCACTGTTGAAAATGAGGAGGAGTTCGAGGAAGAAGGTTTTTTGTGAAAAAACGTTATTTTTTTTACCAATTATTTGACCCCCAGGACTACCAGAGAATGTTTGAAACCTTTTTACAACACAAAATGACACCCCAAATCAAACTTCAAGAGTTCAGTTTGTTGGTTTATGAGATGTAAGAGCAGTATGAGAAAGTAAAACGTGACAGACGGACGGATGGAACAGGGTAACAACAATATAACCGAACTGTCTTTAGAAAGTGCGGGTATTATAATTAGGATAATAATAAGCATAACCATATCTATCAATTTATTTGACTACCGCTGGTTCGTCTAAAACGATTCAACACATCTTAACTGGGAAATGAATTGATCAGTCAATATTTGTGTTTGGTTCAATCGTCATCAGACATAGGACAGAAGGAGGATGGACTCGTGCCCCCTCTGCTGGAACCCATGGTCTCCGTCACTGGACCCCACCTGTTGTCCGGCCAGAGTAAGGAAAGAGCATGGAAGCAGACGAGTGACTCGCTTACCCTCGGGGATCGAGATCGGTGTAAATGACCCTATGACACTTTCTGGATTACGACTTTGGGCCATGCGTTTTCCTTTGTCTCAAACATCTCTACTACTGCGAAGGATTTTTCACAGTCTTGGATGATTGTAACGTCTTTGACCTTTTCCTTTGTAGTAATGCGGAGGTCACGCTAACTATTGATGATTTATCTATAGCACTCACCCCACCCCGATTTATCGATATATAGCACTCACCCCCACCCCGATTTATCGATATATGGCACTCACCCCCACCCCAATTTATCGATATATAGCACTCACCCCCACCCCGATTTATCGATAATCACCCTACCTTGGTGTGTACTGTATATTCTTAGTTGAGACACATTAAAACTTTTACCCACTTTTGCTGTGTAGAAAATGTTGGTGTACTTTGATGATTATTGACATATGTAAAAATTAATTTTTAAAGATGTTTCTTTCTCTGTTATATCTTAATGTTTTGATTCAAATATATCTGAAGGACATTTCACATATCTTGTTTCTCTGGCAGCAGCTTGTATTATGACATAGTCATTGTTTTCCTCTACTATATACACCCTGTAGGGATCGAATGCTATTTCCTTCGCATTGGTCAGTGACATATCAGTATCTGAATAGGAATCAGTGTCATCAACAGTCACCATTACGTTAACACTTATCCCAGCAGCATTCAACTCCTCGATCTTGTGTTTCAGTTCAGAATTCTCAGATGTCGGCCATTTCCCATTTGTAAATAAATAACAGATTTTTCTAGCTTCCGGTCTACCTCCGGATGATGGTGACGTAAAAAATTCTTCCATTTTCAATAAACCTACACGTATTGAAGTGTTTCTTTGTCTATTATCGATGGTAGTGGTAAATATTTTGGCTTTCATATCTTGGTCTGAGATATGAGAAAAATTAAACTTAATTTGCGAATCACTGCTAAACGTAAGCATGGCTACTTTGATATCTGTGTGTGCCATATCAAAAGAATCGACAAGCTTATCGACAAATTTTAGAGAATGGAGAGAGCTTCCTTTCAGTGGACTTGAGTCCTCCGATGTGTCGAACAAAATAATGACATCAGTCAAAGAAGTACTGTTGCAATCTGAAAAATTGTAACAATATAATTTTAAATTTGTCTTAAAAACCGATTAATACTTTACAAGAACTCATATTCATCAAGAAACACTCAATAGTCTTTATAAAAGATTTTTAAAATCTTAACTCGTCGTATTAACTTAAAACAAGACGCCCATGGACCAGGAAAAGACCTATTTATTTTCTCTCCTAATGGTGAGCTCCCACTGACTTAGAGTTTGCACACATCACTTGAACTTGAAATGTTTCGAACCATTTCGTATGTATTTTGATTTTATCAATTTCTTTCTCGTTCCCTGTTTTTGATGAATTTTGTATGCATTGCAATTCCATTTCGAATCAGATCCTAGTATATGTGTAACCACTCAGTGGCCACAAAAATGCAGCTATAAAAATGTTGAAAAAATGTTTAAAACCTGCTTGGCTCTGTATTAATTTCTTATAAAGTAGGCGCAATGGTTTTCGAATGCATTCTTTATATTTTATAAAACAAAATTTCACATCTTAACTCTGATGGTCATACATGCATTAGAACTTGACACAATTAATTTCGTATGAGCATAATTTAATCAGTATATCTTTCATTTTAGTTCGCTTTTTAAGTTGATTTAAAGTTTTCAAAAGATGTGCATCTTATCTATATTGGAAAACTATGTTAAAAAAATAATTGTTCTATTGTAGTTTTTTCTTTATATTCCTGCAGTAAAGTTTGCATCTCTTTAATCTATTGTTAAGGACAACTAGAATCCACACTATTATTGCATCAAGAAGTTTTGTTGTAAATTATTTAATTACTCCTAGTCAAGTGGTGAAAGAGTATTTTTAAACTTTAAATATTGTACATTGTACGAGATATCCCATTTACAAGAACAAGGCAATTCCTGTGTACAATTTGATTTCCTTCACCACATAAAGATCGTTTGTACTAAGTTCGGTTTTGTAAATTATAAATTATTGGTTTTTTGAGAATTAAAATTTGACAAAGGGTCAGATATATAGAGAGAGGGTCAATAGACAGTCGATATAAGGCTATAGCCTAAATATGCAACACAGACGAGCCGATGAACGCAAGACAAAATGTGTTCAGAAATGCTCCCTGGCACCTTAATCAAGATGAACTAAAACTGGTTAAACATAACAAACTGGTGACTATATATACCTGTACATCCATAGTCAGCTGCATCCTTTAACATGGCCAACAGCAAATCGTTGTTGTCTGGAGAGAACGATAGAGATGTATCTGTAGGGAGTTGTACTAGTTCCTCGTGTGCAATGTCCTCGCCGATACCCACAGCGTAGATTTTGAAATGAGGATTTGTGTTTCTGAGAATCTGGGCAGTGTGGATTGCTTGATTACGATCTGTGGACAGTCCGTTTGTCACAAGTATGACGTAATGACTGATGTTTGAAAGCAGACGTGCGCCATTTGCTGGGTTCAGTATTTTCTAAAAGAGTTTCAAAATATTTGGAATCTTTTAAAGATTTTGCAATTTCTTCTAAGACAATGTCGTGCTTGTGTAAAATACATTTTTCATTTACTTATAGATAAAATCCCAAGTGACTTCATATGTATTTTATAAATCATTACATTTACTCCTTAATAACATACTCTTAGGAAATTGAAAAATACATAATATTAAAAAGAGCCAAAGAAAAATATGGAAAAAAATATATTCTTCTAAAAAATGCAAATACCAAGAGTACGATAACTATTGGTTAAGCATCTTCCAAAAGCTAGAATCATAGATAATTTTTTTCATCTACTTTTATTTTTGTACCCTCACCCTACCCCTGCTTTATGTCTAATATTTTTCTCTATTCCTTCCCTCCTCCCTATGGGTGAATTGAATTGAAATCAAATGCTGGTAAATCCTGATTTAAGCAAACACACTTTGTTATGCATGTTTAATGTTTGTGTCTATGCAAATGTTCATGTTTCTACATGTATGTGTATGTATAATAATATAAGAGCAAGATTATTATATATTAAGCCTTTGAATTTCTTTTTTTTATAGTATGGTCCAATCACCCATTTTTTAACCCTCCCTCATCCCCTCGCCCCAATTATATAACCCAAAATATATCAACTTTCATTACAAAGATAAAATTATAGTTCTGATAATGTTCACTTGTGTATATATGTATTTATCTTTATGATACTAGAGATATGTATTGATCAAATTTGCTTTAAGTTAATATGTCTTATATCAATTTTATCTGTTCATTCTTTCATGATAATTGTATTTAATTAAAAAAAATAAAGAACCAAAGTCATATAAACTTGTTTCGACAAAAATGTTCACCTCTACGGGTTTTATTGTCACGGCCCAAACTTATGAAGACCAAAGATACTGGTATTTGAAGTCAGAAATTCATTAAGTTTGTTAAATACTTACAGAACGAATAGGAACTTGTGTTTGAAATGAAATTGTTGGTTATGACAAAGTAAAATGCTTTGTGTAAATTCTTATTTCAGCCAAAGACTGCTCTCTAATCAAAGAGCCAACTGTAAGGTAGGCTTTTAAATTATTTACTGACCTGTGACGCATATTGAAGAGCATCTGAAGTTTTGGTCGGACCACTTTCAGATTCTATCAAACTCAGAGCGTTGAGAAGACTTGAGTTACTTTGGAAGGTCGTGAAATTAAAAATGGTTTTGGGGTGTAGGGAAAATGAAACTAGAGAAACTTGGAAGTCATTCGGTCCAATTGGAATTTGTTTTACAAATTCCGTCATAAAGTCCACTGATTGGTTGATAGCTTCCTTTTGACTGAATGACGTATCAATCAAGAACATAACGTCAGCAGGACCAGGTCTACAATCTGAAGTAAATGAAACAATTCAATGCCAGTAAAACATCATTGCAATACAATACATATACCAGTTAGTCGTGTCTAGAGTTACCGTACTGAAGTGCGGCTATTACATTATTTTCAAATTACAAATAAAATTTGTTGTATCTGATGAATTTATAAAACGCCAAAGAAAAAGGGATATGTAACTAACTTTACTGAAAGTGTAAATTCATTATAAGTGTGTTCACTGTTACAGTGTTTTACTGGAATGTAATATCTACCGTATTTCAATTACAGGTGTTTTATAGTAACCTTAAAGGACACTTCAATGTTTACAGTTCATCATTATCATAATTATCAGTAATGGTCAATACGTTTTACTAAGTAGGATTCTATTTCTATTTCAGACAATACATCATGGAGCCAACCTCTTTCACAGTGGACACCTTCAAATCTCTCACTGCACACACAGATGTAGCTGTTGATTCTGTCCTGGATACAGTCATTTCCGTACATACAAGGGGTGCTAGCACATTCATCGATATCTGAAAAAATGTTGCAAATCGTACATACTAGATATATGAAAAATGTTGTAAATTATACGAATATACTTCAAAATATTTAGTTTCATTCCATTGTTATTTTAGCGCTTACTTTATTTCAATGAAAAAACTTTCGATTTTTATTTGACTCAGTGTGTCGTAGGATTGATAATTTCGCTGATTCATGCGGCCAATATTTTCGAATGACATTTCTAGTTGTCTCACCTATTTCACAATTGGTTCCTGTCCAACCATGTAGTTCAAACTATTAAGTTTAATTCTCATGTGATATTGTGCCAAAGTTAGCCTTATCCAAACCTTTCTATTGTTATCTGTCCAAATATGCCATTATCCGATTTCTTCGTTTTACAAGCATATTAAGAAACCCTTCCTTCAAAGAATTGCTTCAGTTGTTTGTCTTTTCCAGAGTACCTTCTAGTTGTCTCACCTATTTCACAATTGGTTCCCGTCCAACCAGGTAAACAGGTACAGGTGTACTGATTGTTTCCATTGTGGCAGGTGCCTCCATTTTGACAGGGGTTGCTGTCACATTCATTTATGTCTAAAATATCAACACCAAATTTGTTAACGTTTTTTCGCTGGAATAAAAAGATTAAAGCTATACACGCTATAATTTGCGTCAATTTTGAATAAAGGGGAAAATGTATGTTTTTGATTACTAATAAAAGTTACCTTTATGCTGTTAATTATAATGCTCAATTCGATCACGTAACAAATAAATCAAATATTAAACAATAACAAATATTTATTTTCCTGCCAGGAAAGTAATGCCTCCTCGTGAATATCAATCTATCACGTGATATCGACAGCTAAATTTAGTCCATCATACCACAACTGGTGAAGGGTCAACATCTTCATAAATGTGATAGTTTCACAAAGGAAAGAATATTTTCAGTAAAGCACAAATTTTTCCGATATACGAGTACAGACAAAATAAAAAAATACCAAAAAAAATAAAAATACAAGCCTCTGAGTAGATATGAATACTTCCTTTAAAAAAAAATGACGTAGACCTGTGTTTTTCCCCAATGTGCTATTTATAGATCCTATAAGTGTTAATGCAGAAGTAAGGGTATCGTGAATGACAAACGTATTTTACTCATTATACATGTATGTATTTCAAATTAACAACTGTTAAGCATATTAAAAATCAAGTTGGATATTTAATTAGGCAAACAATAACGACCACCTAGTTCTCCGCGGACATGCGCAATGAGGTCGGTTTTGCTCTTCCTTCATCAATATTAATGAAAAGGTATATTTTCCTGGCAAGAAAATAAACAATTAAAAATCTATATCTTTGTAACGAGATGGAATTCACCATTGTAATTTACAGATTAAGGATAACTTTTATAAGTAGACAAACACGTGCGTTTTCATTGTCATTCGAAATTGACGTAAATTATAGCGTGCATAGCTTTAAATAACCATTGTTAGATTATTACAGCAAAATAAATTTCACCGGTAATTAAGATTTTCTCACCAACACAATTATGCCTAAAATGGGCGGGGCACGGGGTGGTCAACACGCAGTGCTGGCCAGGGAAGCACGGTGTGGATAAAGTAGCACATCTGTGTTCCCTAGTAAACTCCTGCTGTCCCTATTTAAAAAGACATTCTTTAGAGATAACAGCAAATTTGCACTGAAAATTCAAAGATACGAGTCAAGGTAAAATCCCAATAGTAATAGTCGATAATATTGCAGACCATTTAATATATGCATGTGCACTGTTCTGTTTTGTTTCCTATATTTTTTTTTGTAAGTATAGTTTACTTTATGTTAATTTTTCTAATAAGTTTCGAGATAAATCTCCTTCGCGGTGTCAGAGATTTGTACTGATTTATTTTGTAAGAGTTTATTCTGGCATACGTTTAATTTAGGAGATCTAGAAATTATTGAGATAGGTGCAAGAATTCATTTATAGCTTTGTAATACAACAATCGATATCTAAGTTTGATAAACTATCGCTATATTGATTTCTGTATGCATTCTAAAAAGTGCAATTCATGATTGACTTAATAAATTTATCATGTGTAGAAGTAGAAGTAAGAAAGTAAAGACCTTGGCCACAAATACGAATCAAGAAACCAAAAGCCGTGATTAAAGCTATACATGTAGGTTTGTTATAATGAAGTTTATTGGGGATTGATACACGAAAGCTTACAAATATCCAAAATCTATTAGTAAGAAAAAGCGTTATAAGAGCATTAAAAAATAGCTAGCCTGATGCGGTACATATATTAAGTAATTAAGATTAATGAGTGCTGAAATGCTTATTTTTAAGTGTTGGTTAACATTTTCACCCCTCTCCAAACCAACGACTGAGTTCATCTGTGGCAAGGGAGGGTCTGGACGGACCATCTGACCTTCAAATGACTAATATGGGAGCCGCATTCTACATATAGTATGACAGTGTGACTGACAACGCTAGTCTGACAAACCAAAAGGAATATATCGCATTGATAGAGTTATGTTGATGCTTGTAGTCTAAGTAACTGGCCACCATTCACAGTCTTCGTCAATGCTCCAAAATCCTCTTATCATTCTGTAGAAAATGTTGCCTATTTGTCTTTGCAAGTCTTTCTACACCTACCTGGCAATATGTAATGTGCCGTTCACACCAATACTCGTAGCCGGGATGCAGGTACGTGCAATACTCAGGCTGGGGAGGCGCGTTCATATCCAAACTCCTTATGTGTCTATTATATAAGAAGGATTTTGCCTTGTTCTCGGATATTTCCGGAAGATACAGTGAATGTCGATGTCCTCCATGACCCGTTACTGTAAAACAAACAAAGATTTGTCGAGCTAAAAAATCTCACTTGGTCTTTCTGCCAGATCGAGTTCATCCGAGCATTTTTTTTTGTTTCCTTTGCAATCAATGTTATTCTCAAATAGTTAAGGCATCATAGAATACTTAAACTTTGAAAAATTGTTTTTCTTTGAGAAAATTAAAAGACTCATAAATAGCTTGAACATTAATGAATAAAAGAAATGGTTAATTGTATAATAGGTAGATAAAATATTTATAAATCACTTGAATTTTTAGAAAAATACGTACCTGAGAGAATTAAGCTTCCACATATAACCAAAACCAACATTTTTAAAACTTATCTGTAGCCACCTGTTAAAATTCCTTCCTTGCTTTTTAACCAGGAAGTTTTGGAGATTCGGAAATATACAGGTTGAAAGAAACCAATCACTTACTTTCAGATAAGACGGTGATCGATTTAATGCAATTCAACATGGCTATAAATATTTACACAGAGTTTTGTAAAATCACATTCAGTTATGATCCGAGCTGACAAAGATAAGTCAGTTTTGGCCCCGCGATTTCTTTTTTTTATAAGGTAGTCAAGCATTGGCGGCGAATTAGACCAATTAAAAAGAATTTTTTTATAAAACATCTATCTTTGTCATTACTTGTGCTTCCATTTTTTGTTATGATTTCATTCAAATTCATGTTCATTTTAATGAGCAACATATTAATTTTAAGTATTGTTTTTAATTTTTAATGAATTATGTTAAATACTGAAATCTGATTGGTTTAGACGCAGTTGGTAATCCGTTCTATTACCCTCAGCGTTAGCAACACACTTGGCAACGGGTAACACTGTATAAATAGTGCATGTTTGGGAGGGTAACAGTTGAAATCGACACCCCGAGAAAACCATTGTTAACAGACGCGAAGCGGAGGTTGACAATGGTTTTCGAGGGGTGTCGATTTCAACTGTTATCCTCCCAAACAGGCACTATTTATTTTATTAATCTGTCGATTAGAGAGAACAAGCCTTTTAATTGCTAAGTAGTCAAGAACAATGTAAACATACAGAACCACTTTAACAAGACTTTCAGTAGGACGTAGCTATCTATTTCTTGCGTCAAAACAAGTAAAAGATGACGCTGTTTTCAAGCGAAATATACACCGATTGCGTAGTCTTTGCTCAAATGCCAGATAAATCTTGTTGATTTCAAAGAGCCATGGCTGAGTGGCGAGCAATGATAGAGACAGCCTACGTCACATTGCTGCTGAACACAACTACCCAAAGTCCAAGCTCTTGTTAAAATGTTTCTAATATCAAATCGCAAACACTCTTCCAAGTTACCTAGCACATCAAAAACATTAACAAACTGACAAGGACAGATCTTCATGCTATGGTTTACAGATGTAAAATACATGTATAGATTATCGTCGTTAACTATAGTTTTCTGCCCGTAAACTATTTTACAACCGTGAAACCTAGTATATCGACTGTGAAACTATTATTAGCTCATTTTTTGTGAATTCGGTGTGCCATAAATAACATCAGTTGTTACTTTCACTATTTTTCATATGTGTTAATTGAAATATTTTAAGTAGGCCGTCTTTAGTTTTCATTGTGCATGTTTTTGTGCATTCTATAGTATAATTCAGTGGATTAGGCTTGAGGCGAATTACATTGTAATGTAATGTATTACATTACCATTACTTCTTGAATTTGGGCATTAAATTACCATTACTTTATTTTCTTGAAGTAATGCATTACATTACCATTACTTGAGTAAAGTAATGCATTATCATTACCATTACTTTTTGAAAAATTAAGTCAATAATAAGTTTTTAAAAAGTAAAGCTAAATAAAGAGTATATGCAAATATTTCAATTATAAAACAGAATTTAACATATCTACATGTTCATGGGCACCATCAGGTTCAATTTAATGACTTATTCAAGATTACTGTTGCACTTTATGATCATCAAAGTTTCAAAGGTTTCAGCTTTTAACTGCATCCTGTACATTTGAAAATCTTTCTAGCTGTTTTGAATAAACACTCTTCAGGAGCAGTGGAAGCTGGAACTGAAGGTTACTGTTTGGCAATCGTTATCTTAGGATATATTAATTAAAGGGACTTGGACACGATTTGAGATCAAAATTTCTATTTTTATTTTTTATGTAGAAAATGGTGCATTTTAAATGATAGACCAAAATATTGAATGTTAAAATCAAGTTACAAGCAAGAAACAGAGGTAAGAATTGATTGTTACGTAAACAAAGCTCGAGTCTTATAGTTGTTTTAAAAAAATGTAATGTAGAGAATTGCCATTTCTTAGACAAAATGACACGTAAAAAACAATTTAAACTAATTCAGTATCTTCATAAATACTATTATCACAAAAGAAAGTGAAATTTGATTGAAACTTATACCAATACAACACATATGTAAAAAATCATAATATTCGAGCTTTGTTTACAAAACAGAAATTATGAACTCCGTATCTTGCTTATAACTTGATATTTGACTTTCAAATTTGGACTTAGCATTATCATCCTCTATATTTATCATTATAAACATTGAAATTTAAAAAAATAAAATTTGAAAATTTTAAGTCAAATCGTGTCCAAGTCCCATTAAGTGTTCGGGCAATTATAAATAGAAAATCACGCGATTCTTGTATTTCATATCAGTCCAAACTAATGAGAGATTATTTTCAAATGGGTTATAATATTAGAAGTGATTTTTATGCTTACAGAGACCATGGTTGGACAGTGCATTTATTAATTGTTTTAAAGATACATGTCTGTCCTCTGTTCTATTTGAACACATCCAAGAGAAGGGGGGGGGGGTGTTTGGCACTTCTTAAAACAATAGGTTGTTTTGATACTTAGATTATATCATGAGGGCGTTGTGTGTTGTTGACACATTCTCAACAGTAAAGAATTGAATGCACAACTAATTGGAGTAAACTTTCCAAATGATTTCAAACTCTTTACAACAACACTCTTTAAAATGTCATTGAATTGTGTTGTTCTAGCTAGTAATAATGAAAATTTAAGAATGGATTTTTAAAAAATAATTATACAATTTAAGTATTTTTATCTCAAAAACTATTTCTTTCTTCTTTAAGATAATTTTTAATCAAATACAATTAATTTCAGTTATTCAATTCAACATGATTTGAATTAAGAATAAACATGCATAGTAATGGAAAGTAATGCCTTCTAATGCTAGCATTACACTAGATTTTGGAAAGTAATGCATTACATTACCATTACTTGTAATGCTAAATGTGTGGCATTACACATTACTAGCATTACTTTGAAAACATGTCATGCATTGCAATGCATTACAATTCCATTTAGCATTACCTCAAGCCTGCAGTGGATTGATATTCTTATGAAATTTTTACGATGTCATACATAAAATTGAACACAATAAATAAAATACAAATAAAAATATTTAGATTTAAAAAATTTTTTTTTTTTTTAAACGATTTTTCCGTTGTGCGGTAGGGGAGCATTGCCATTGCGCTTTTATGACGTAATAATAAAATGAAGCTTTGTAGGAGTACGTTATAAGAAATAACATAAAAGAAAAAGTAAAAATTGTACACCGTTGAAATTTTATACAAAGAATTGAGCTATCCTCGGGGACATTTAATCTTATTTTTTTAATAAATCCATTTTACCAATCTTCATTCTTAATGCTTCAAATATATAGCAAAATTACGTGCATTTTAATATTTTGAAATTGCCCACACCTAAAACAAGAGGTTAGAATTTAGTATTTTTTACATATAAGGTAGGAAATGATATTGTCAATCATATATAACATTTTGAGAAAAAAAGCTGTTGTAGTATTTTTTTAATCTGCTTCGAAGTGCGGAAAATGACAGTTTCCTATATATTCTTATAGTAAATGTACCTCTATTTTGAGATGGTCCCTAAAAAGAACCAGACGGTCGATTTTCTTGAAACTTTGCAAAGTACGGTAACTAGAATTGGTTTAAATGACATATTGTTAAAAAATTGTAGTTTTTCCGCAAATAAACCAAAATCGGTCCCCTTAAATTGTAAATTTAAATACATTATAACAATAAAACACCCAAGTTTTACTCTTGGGTGACAGTCAATTAAGTTTTTGTGATGTAAGCGAGTTACAGAGCTTACAATTCTTTGCTATGTAAACAAAGCTTTTGTTTGCATTCTATATGTTGAAGTGAAAAATCTAGTTTTAGACCTAAAATGGATGTGTTAAACGTAAGGGACTTTTTATTTAGGCTTAAAACGAATGACAAATTAGATTAAAAAAGATTTTTTTTTACTATTAAAACAATACAGTCATGTTTTTCAATCTTTTAATTTTTTTCTTCATTTTCAACCAAAATATTTCTAGACATGCAAACGAGATCATAATCCAAAATATTTTACAAATGTAATGGTAAAATTGAGACTTTAAAATTGTATTAGAACGAAAAAGTCGCTTTCTTAAATTCCACAATTTACAAATCTTAATTGAATTGCACAATTTATAATAAAAAAAACTATCACAAAAATATTGAAAAAGCGTAACAAAGCTAATGAAATGACAACATCTGAAGGTTGAGTAAGGACTTGTCCATGCATTCTTTTACCTACAGTTTAACAATGGAGACACTACAATGTCTTTATAACACCACATGAAAAACCAGATACTAGTAACTAAACATGGCAACATATGATCTGAATCTAGGTAATAATCCAGAAATCTTGAATGCTGTGTGACATCTATTTCAAATAGAGTCATAGAATGCAAAGTAACCACAAAAGCTCTAAAGTAGCATATAATGTTCAACATAGAGCAATGGGCAGTGAATCTGAATGAAACTAAGAAGCTATGAATATCATCACAATAATAGCTAATCCTTAAACATAGTGAAAAAAGATGCTGGGCCCTGAAGCAGGTGTTGAGCTATTTGGAACATCGTCATCTCTGGTGTCCTTGCAGAAGATTCAATGCTCTCCAAGCTGGGTAATAAATTGATCAGTCAACACTTGTGTTTGGTTCAATCGTCGTCAGACAGTGTCTCGTATTGTGCGGACAGAAGGAGGGTGGGCTCGTGCCCCCTCTGCTGGAACCCATGGTCTCCATCACTGGACCCCACCTGCTGCCCGGCCCCAGAGTATGGAGAAGGCATTGAGGCAGAGGAGGTGCTTGTAGGGATGTTAGATGCAGACGTTGGCATTTCGGAGCTAGAGTGTGGGTGTGTGGTGGTGTCTAGAAGAGGGAAGTGTGACTCGCCTACCCTCGGGGATCGAGATCGGTGTGTAAATGACCCTACGGCACTGTCTGGTGTACGACTTTGAGCCATGCGTTCTCCTCCGTCTTGAACATCCGTACTACTGCGAGGGCTGTTCTCACTGTCTTTGGATGACCTTGAAGATTTTGACCTGTCCCTTTGGGGTGATGCGGAGGTTACGTCAGCTACCGATGAACTATCTATAGCACCCCCTGATTCATCAATGATCATTCTGTCTGAGTGTGTACTGTCTATGCTTGGATGAGACACATTAGAACTTTCATCCACTTCTGATGTATCGTGTTTGGATGAGCGTCTCATGAAGCGACTGTCAATGTTTTGATCTGGTCGCATGTAAGACTGAGCTTCTGAGCTCTGGGCTTCGCTATGGTCCATTCCAAATCTTGAGTCTGAACTTTGGACTTGCGAGTCACCTCCTCGTTCTGTACGACTGTCAGAACTATCAACTATTCCACGGCGAGGGCTTCTGGTTGTACTTGACAGAGCCATGTAGCTTCCTTTCACCACAGGGTCATCATCCGGACTATCTGGGAAGTCGTATTCAGATCGTGGACCTTTCTTGTCTGTTGTGGTAGATGCCCTCTGAACTTCAGACATAGATGATGGTAACGATTTTGGCTGGGAGTATTTGCTCTGAGCATCATCAGGCCCATACTTGACTCTTCCACGTGCAAACATGCGTTTCTTAGCATGTGCCGCTGAAATCTGAGATACAGGTTGGGATGAAGTGCTGGAGCTATCACTCACTTCATCACTTGAACTAAGGTGTTTGTTGTTTGGGTCCTGATATTGCAGCTGCTCATTGGAGGAAGTACTTGAAGGAAAAGTCTCATGCTGGTGTTGCTGTAAAGATGCCATGCTGTCTCCATGTTGCTGTGAGTGCATCTCTCTCTGTTGATTATCCCAGCCCCTCTGCTGGGTGGACTCTGGCTCTGCCTGTTGGTGGTGACCCCCTGTCATTGGAGAGATGGAACGATTGATTCCTACACTGGAACTCTGTAGGTGACTGGGTCCTGATTGCTGTGCCATTTTCTGTTGAAGGCTTCTCTGATGCATGGTAGACGCACCAGATTGTGCCTTGGGATCGTACTCATCCCGGAGAACTTCAGCAATCTTGTTCTTAACGTAGTCCAGCGGGGACAGGCTGCCCAGCTGGCTGTTGTCAGGCTTGGAGCTGGAGGCCACTTCTGACACTTGTGGGGAGGAGACGGAACACTCCGCTTGGTGGCCACCTGCAGAGCAAAGAAGCAAGATGTGTCAAGAATGAATGAGTTGACTGCCTTAGTAAAAAGTCAATTATCTATGACAAATTATCAGATATCAAATATGCACCAATTTTGGTTTTTTAAATATATATAACTTAAAATTTCAACAACAAGTCCTCAAATGGTAGGACCAGATGTATGCTGTGAAGGGGAGCTGAATGAACACATATAAATCATTAGAAGCACCCAAACAACCAATAGTTTAAGCAGCTATGTCAATTTTAGTGAGAACATAAATCTTGAGAATTAAAGAACTACAATAGAGGTACCATAAGGGTAAGTGTTTTTTAAAAAAAAATCTTAAAGAATTTATAAAAATATTTTATTTACTTTGATGCTAATTTGGTTAAATAAAAAACTAATCATCAGATAAAAAGCCCAATTCTCAATTTGTTTTGATTCAATGTTTTATCCAAACCATGGAGATTCGAGGAATTTTTATAAACTTGTACATACATGTAACGTTTTAATGATATTTAGAACCACTTTAACAAGAGCTTGGACTTTCAGGATGTAATTATCTATTTCTTACATCGAAACACGTTAAAAATGACACAGGTTTCAAGTAAAATATGCATAGATTGCATAGTCTTGGCTCAAATGCCAGATAAATCTTGTTGATTTCAAAGAGCCATGGCTAAGTGGCCAACAATGAAATAGACAGGTCTACGTCACATGGCTGACACAACAACACAATGTCCAAGCTCCTGTTAAAATGGTTGTAGCAACCACTATGATCAAAGGAAAAAAATTATAACCTGTCTTAAAAAGAGTATACAAATCAAGAAATAGAGATATATATTTCATTCCTAGAGATTTTTTTAAGGATGAGTAAATAAACCCAAAGCAAATTCTTAATCTTATGGTACCTCATGTTCAGAAATTCTTGAAACATACCAGCAGTGTTGGGTCTAGACAAGAGACTGGAAATATGTTGGTGATTTGCGGCTACACTTGAGGAAATGTTCAGTGAACCAGATCGTGAGCGAGGCGAGGGAGGGGGAGAAGTCATGGCAGGCAGTGCCTCGCTACTCTCTGGGGCTCCTAGGGGAGCAAAACGACACAAATACAAAATACAATCACAAGCATGCAAGACATTCAACAGTAGAAAGGACTGACAAATTTAACAATTGACATGCTTTAGAACAATATTGAACATTTCTAATTACAGGTAGATAAAATACAAATAAATTAAGTTTAGATCTAAGGTAAAATATGTAAACAGGTATTTAAAAAGAAAAATGAAAAACACTTTAAAATCAAAGTACTGAAGAACTGACGGGAGTTGATTTTGTCGATGTTTATTTATTCTAAAATCAATGATATGTTATTTTGCATGACAAGTACATGTTGTTTCTAATTTGAATTACGCATCTTTTTGTAATTTGAATTTTTGGACTTTTTCGACAAGAATATCGAGAAACCCCCATATAAATCGTGTTAAATAATATTTAAAGATAAAATTAATTCAATCAAACTATGTATCAGTAATATTTATCGAAAATTGCATGGATCCAAGCAATATTGAACCCTAATCTCGTTCAACCAAACGCTCGGCTGATACATTAAATCCCCGACAAGGATTTACGGAGACAGCCGAGCGTCGAGTTGAACGAGACTATATTGAACTCTGGCGTAGGAATATATACGACTACAAAAAAATATTTAAATTGTTCGTACCATTTAAAATCTGACTATTTTTAAAGTATTTATAAATAAGTTTACTTGAAAAACAATGCTTTAGCATGCATTACATCGAATTTATCAATTATTTTCAAGAACTAAGTCTTGTCAGCAGCAATGATATGTGCTGAGGTCCAAACACTGTTTCACTTTCGGTTTGTCTGAGTAACTGCATAGGAGAGTTGATTAAAATCAACTCCCAACAAACATAAAGAAAGAGAGATTGCAAAAATGTTCCTCTAAAATTTCACAATAGCAAAGGTTTCAGAGCCATTTGAAATGTTTTGAAACCAGGTACATCACTGAAACAACAAGTGCATGCTACACTTATTTTGGGGACTAGTACAGTTGTACATGTAATATGAAAACTTAATCCAATTATTTCCCAGCCCCAATATTTTGACAGAAGATCTCTCACCTGCGGGGGACACTGGTTCAGTGCCACTACAGATGAGTGGGGAGCGGGATTGGTCCGGCTGTTGACCCCTATCCCCTTCTCCCGTGTGAGAGGTCATGCTGTCTGGGTACATTTCTCCAGATCCAGATGAACTTCTGGATCCCACATTACTGGTGTCCTGCTACAGAGAAAATTTTCTATTATTAAAGTGTTCAACACAATTTACTACTTAAATACACTCGAATATCTTTTGAAATATAAATAGAACAAACAAATACATCCTATATTTTAATAACACAAAGATAGTAACATGACTATCAGGGTGTTACAGTAAAACCTTTCCTCTTAAATTAACAATGTTTAATCATGAGTATCAATAAGAACCATTTTAACAAGACCTTGGACTTTCGGTTGGATGTAGCTATCTATTTCTTTCGTCAAAACAAGTTAAAAATGACGCGGTATCAAGTGAAATATGCACCGATTGCGTAGATTTAGCTCAAAAGCCAGACAAATCCTGTCGATTTCAAACAGCCATGGCTGAGTGGCCAGCAATGAAATAGACAGGCCTACGTCATATTGCTGTTTGACACAACTACCCAAAGTCCAAGGTCTTGTTAAAATGGTTCTAATATAAAGAATTTCTTCTCTGTACATACATGCATGTGGGCTTTCTTCCATTTGTGGCCATGGACAGAGGGTACAAATCCTGCTCCTGTGGAGAAGCTTCGGGGGCGAGAGTCAGTGGATTGGGACACCCCATCAGTCTGACTCTGGGACGTCAGGGGTTTCCCTGGGGACGACTGGTCAGGCACTGCAGTGACTGGGGTTCCCGAATTACTGACAGAGGCTAAAATAAAATAAATACATGTATAATGAGGTTAAGTCTTTTCATATGCTATCAGTTCAATGGGTTCTACACCCACATTTTTCTTTTACTTAAGCTTTATTATTCATAAAACAGTTTATTGATCCCTTAAACCTATTTTTTTTTTTTACGTATAATGGTTAAAAAATTACAATTAGGCCTAAGGAAAAAAATTGTTTGTTTCCGCTTTCCCGACCGACCCTAGCTTTTACCCCCCGACTCAAAACTTTTTTTAAGGATTTTTGATGGAAAATCGTTTATTTTCCTTTTTATCCGTTTTGGAAAAAAAATTACTCAAAATTTTGGTCACAAAAACGCTTGAAGCAGTTACTCTTCTCAAATCAGTTTAACTCAAACGTTTTGTTTCAAAATGGCTGTATGTTTCCATGTGTTGTTGATTTTAATAATGCTCTTATCGTTGGCAGAGGAAGTATCTGATATATAATATCATTTTTGTGTTTTGTTAAGACCAGCTTAATAGTCAGGAATGATATTAAAAGTATTTCTCATTTTATACCATTCAGTATTGTCAGTATCTAACCGGCATGTATGGATACTGCAATATTAAAGGGGAAAAAAAATGAAAAAATAAAAAAAAATTCCGACCGACCGACCCTACTTTTTTTCAACATGAAAGCGGAAACAAACTAATTTTTTTGTTAGGCTTTATTATTAAAAATATCCTGTTGCATTTCTCATTTTGTTTACAACCCCCAACAGACAGTCTTGAAATCAAACAACATGTAAGTGATAACTGAAGTGGAGGTGTGTGTGAAGCCTATTTAAACTTTATTCAAAATTATTTAAGCACACATGCTGTACGAGGTGACAGACACTTACTGTGTAGGTTTTTATGAGTAATCAATGCCCTTTTTATGTTTTAAAATAGGATGAAATGAATTAAAACTTTAAACTATCAAAAAACTTCTTCCTACAAAATGCCTGAACTTACGAGAGTCTTCTGGACTGCCATTAATCTGACTGAGAACGTTGTTTTTGAGGGAGGGCTTGCCGTTGCTATAGTCCATCATTATGATGGAGGTGATGTGTTCCCCCAGGGTCATGCTATTCTTCTGGTCAGCACTTGATCCTTCAGATTTGGGTGTCTGGGCATCCATGCTGGATGTTGTTGGACTATTGTCACTGTCTGATACCTGTCCTGATCCACTCTGTACAAAATTACATAAAGTGCAATACTGCAATTACCAGTTTAATATATTTATCCCTGAATGGAATACTGCAAGGCATTTTAGAGAAACATCTATTTTGTTGAATACCAGTGTAAAAATTTAAAATACTGGAATATCTAGTTTTTCCTTTGAAGATAACATTAATACAGAGCATTGGTTCAGCTGCATAGGGTTACATCTTTAAAATGGTTCTCATTTATACCAATTTAAACATGAAATACGTGAACTATGCATTTCACATTACCTGAGGAGTGCTTGGCATTGGAGAAGACTGAGCAGGCCTCTGCTGAGATTCATGTACCCATCTCTTCTTCCCATGCATGGCTGGTGGTGACTTTTGGTCAGGCTGCAAAGAATGTGGTCCTGCTTGTGGAGCTGAGTCTGGTGGCTCCTGTTTGGGACGAGAAGCAGAGGAGACCATAGAGTTCATAGGAGATGTCTCTGTTTTGGAAGTCGCTGTCTCTTCTGTAGAACTATTAATCTGATGAATAATAATAGCATCAATCAGATTGGCAGCGGTTAAGGAAGACTGTCTCTCACTACCTGAGCGGTTTGTTCCACTTTGATCTTGGGCAAAGACTTTGAAGAACTCTGCTGGAGTTGAGATGTTCTGTTGCCTGTATCCTGGGGAAGATCGGTTTGATGTGGATCTGCTGGAATCTGTATCGATTTTGTGTAGCCTTTCCTCTTGTTTGGGGGACTCCATTATCTCTCTTCTAATCTGCTCTTCCAAATTGAAAGCCTTGACTTTGTTTGCATTCTCCCTTTCTTGTTGTTCTTGTTTTTCTTGCATCTGTCTTCTGTTGTACTCCTGTTGCTGTGCTGCAAGTGTAGCAGCTGGTATGCTTGTTCTTTGCTGTTGTTGCTGCTGTTGTCTTTGTAACATTGAGTCATATCTTGGGGAGCTTGCACCCTGTCCACCTCTCATACCCTCGTTTGGGTACTCTGGGCGATCATTCACAGTGATGACACTGGGACGGCCTGTGCCATGTGTTATGCTTGGTCGATCGTGAGGAACTTGACCAGGAACTGGTCCAGCCATTCCCTGTTTAGGCCATCCAATAGGTTTCTCCTCATGTGGTGGAGCATTATGTGATGGGTGTGGTGACAATCTCCTATCTTGTGGCATGGAAGGTTGAAGATACACTAATCCCTGGTTACTCTGAGGATAGCCTGGCATCATGGATCCTGGGTAAGCCCCTGGCTTTCCCTCTTTTCCTCTAGGTGAGGATTGGCTCTCTTGTTTTCTGTTGTGCGGTCCTCCCATCTGCCTAGAAGTTTCAAAGTCACATCTGATTGTTTGTCTGGTGCTGTTCTCTGACTGGTAAGGAAATGGCATTCCTGGCTGGGGATATTGCTGTGGTCTGGTCATGTGCTGCTCCATCATCATTCTCTGTTGCTCCCATTGTAACTGCTGCATCCTAGGCCCCTCCATTCCACTTGGAGGCCCTCGGTTCCCCATATCTCTATTGACAGGCGTGCCACTAGTTATTGAGCCACTAGGCATCCTTGGCTGTACAGGTCTGTGAATAGCCTCCTGACGCTGTACCATACTTGCTACCTGATTTGGATTCAAACTCTGAGCCATAGTTCTCACAGGAGTACCCTGAGTTATTGATCCTGAAGGTGAATGCATAACTGAACCTGGGGGCATGAGCATGGAGGGATGGCCACTTGATGGAGGGGATTTTGTGTTCAGCTTGGGGGAAGGTCCCTTGTTGTTGATTAATGGCGGGGGTGGAGGAATGGTTTGCCTAGGTTGTCCACGGCCATGGGGGTCCATTACTGTGGGCATTCCAGGGTAAGGAGATGTACTTGGTGGGATGTGCCTATTAATGGCTGGTGATATCGCCTGTCTGTCATGCTGGAAGGAAGGCTGTGGGGACTTCTGCTCCACAGATGGAGGTCTGTTAGTTAGTGGCAGAGCCTCATTGTGATAATATCCACTTGGTTTTTGAGAGTGAGCAGGTGGAGGACCAGAAGACCTAGGCAACGGATCCTCTGCAGGTCTTCTATATTCAAACTGAGGCTGGCTTCCAAAATCCCTGGGATTTCCCCTGTAACCTTGGGGAGCTTTAGATAGGTCCTGAGGGAGATCTCTGTCCCTGCTGTCAGGTACCTCCCTCTCCATTCTGCCCACAGGCATGTGATAAGGAGAAACTGAGTGCCGCCCACCATACTCTGGCTTCTCTTTCCTAAGATCCTGAACATTGTACTGATTCATTCCAGGAATCATTGGTTGACCTCTATAAACTGGCTCTGAGGATGCAGGCCCTACAAATATGAAATATGTACAGATGAATGATACAGAAAAGAGATATTGTATTTGTGTCACATATCTTTGATAACAGTCTACTGGTATACATCAAAATATTATGCATGTATTTACGTTTTTCAGGGGGTCTCTCTGCAGGTCGATCCGACTGAACCAGATTCCTCTCTATCGCTGAATGAATGAGGTCACGGACACAGGACATTCTTTTGGCATCATTCTGACTGTTCTTGTTGCCTGGTACAATTGGTGACATGCTCCTACTCAGATGGCCTTGGTTGACAAATCCTGGCTCTGACATAGCACTAGAAGGTCTGTGTTGACTATTCTCTCCTTGATACATCATACTATATATGTTGTTCCTGCCCTGCTGTTGGTTTTGTGACATCTGTCTACCTGAGAAATCCAGTACTGAGGAGTTTGCCTGTCCCATTCCTTGCTGGACCTCCCTGATGTCACGACTTGATGGGCGAGATGGGCGATTGTGATCCATCTCCAGGGCCGGACTTGAGCCCACCATACTGGGCACTGGGCTCTGCCTGATGGGTGATGGATGGGCATGTGAAGCACTCTTCATCTGTAACCCAGGGCTTGTGGAAGGCCGGGGTTGATTCGGTACACCTAACTGGGTGCCTTGAATCACTTGCTGTACGTGGGCCTGACTTGTTTGAGGAGGTTGCAGTGGAAAGTTACCAAAACCTGGATGCTGCATTGGCAACTTAGAGGCAGGGATTCCAGATGTTCTAGGACTAAATGAATCTCTTGGCTCACCTAAAGAATGACAATGAGTATTACCCATTGTTTATTTTTTTGATTGATAAAAATACAGGTTATCTAACAATACAGCTTCCATGTACATAATCAATTAAGTGGGAAATAAACTGAATACAGAAGAGACAGGACTCACTCTGCTGTTCCCTGTGGGTGTGGCTGTCTGAGGGATGGGCTTCATCAGCACTCATTGTGGCACTGCTGTCATTGTCCACACTGCGGAGGCTGCCCTGGGAGGCACTCAGAGGCTTGTTAGAGGTCAGGTTCTGGGGGAATCCCACTGGGGCAGTGCTCTGGTGATCCGGTAGTTCAGGTACGGTGTTCCCTTCTTGTTTGTCCTCTTTCATTGGACCTTAAAAAAACATTTTATTAGAAACCTATGCATTGTATTAAGAGAACTACTTGACTATACAAGTATAACATAGGACCAAACTGCAATTGTAAACTTTAACATTCCACTACAGCCAAGTACACTTTAACATTCCGCTACAGCTATGTACATACATGTACCACATGCATGCTTGTTTCCTCAAACAGTATGTTATATTTCTGTATTATTGTAATACTTACAAGTACATTACAAAAATTTTTTTTATCCCTTTTTAACCTATCCCATCTTTTGTGGAAAATGCCTATGAGCATAAGACACCATATCTCATTTGATGAGGTATTGCAGCTTTACATAAACAGAATCAAAACACTTTTCTTTAAAGTAAATACCTTCCTCCATCCTTTGAGCAGTGGGGCTAGGAGCACTGGTTGTGTCAGAGTCATTATCCTCATCATTGTCCTCCATTCCTGAGGACATGTCTTCCACATCTGAGGTCGCTGTAACCGTGGAAGCAATACTCTCACACACAGAGGTGGTCCTTTTGTCTACTTCTTGGGAATTTAAAACCTGTTGGGGATTTATCAAGAACTAAAAACATGCATAACATATGAGAGAGAGAGAGAGAGAGAGAGAGAGAGAGAGAGCACAAGAGTGTTACGTTTGCACACATTATCTCATGGTTTATTAGAATCTTTAGTATTTAAAAAATTGCATAAAAGACTTACAATTGTAATGCATATATTGGTAATGTATCCTATAGTCAATACAAACAACGGAAACAACTCGATGTCGAACCTTTTCTTTGGCATGTTCCTGAACAATCTGCTCCAGATTCAGTTTCTTCTTGTAGTTAAAGTAGAAATTTTTGCACTGTGCCTCTGTCTTAGTAGGTACCATGCTTGCTATGGCTGCCCAGTCTCTGCCATGAAGCCTCAGTCCTAGTTCAGAGAAGGAGATTTATTGTAACTTAAGATTTTTTCATAATGCTCATTTACACATTTAATCTCCTTTATAAAACTTTTTTATGCTGAGATATCACTTGTCAGATGCATTAATTAAAAATAATCATGCACAAACATATCATATTGAAAGAATACAAGAAAAAATTAAAATTGAATTGTTACAAAAATCTTTTCAATTCTTTAATTAGATTTCCATGAATACCCTGAATAAATTTAGCTCACCTTGTTTTGCTATCTCCATTTCCTCTTCAGTCCACCGAGATGTCTCTACACTCTCTGTAAAATAAAAATTATTTCTTTTACATGAAATTTGTAAAAAAAAAAAAAAAATGTTTAATTTGGCAACAAACAAAATTTTTTTGGGATCATTTTGTTTTCCATTCCATTAGCTTTTTCATTCATGTCACAATAAGATTTATTTAATTTACAATTATGCAAATTCTTTTAACACTTATACAAAGGGTTAACTTCACAACACAGGAATATTAGAGGAAGTGTGCCAGGTGCTCTATGACATACTTAGAATACCTGTGGTGTCTGTGGTCTCGGGGGCCATCGGTGCCACCTGGTCCCCGGCCCCAGATCCCGTCCCCAGTCTCCTCGCTATCCGGTTAAAACAGGCAGAGCAGCACTTTGTAATGTCATCAGTAAGCTCTGAAACAATCGTATTTTGGATAATTTATCTAAATGTCATATAAACAAACTGTTCATTGTCCTAATATCCCATACAGCTCACAGACAATTTGTGGACATGACACAACAATTTTTTATGGGTTAACTACAAGTATTATTAACTTAAAATATTTATTCAATTTTCTTTCTTGTTTACTTTTGGTAAGACTAAATGAAACTAAATGGCAAAGATTAAGACAATCTTACTGTAAGACCATAGGATGCTATAAATGATATTGAACAAACTCAAGTAGGAAAGGAATTGCAACCTAATCCATATTTTCTCTACTTTATCCTTTCTCCAATTCTTTTAATGAAAAAGTGAAATATAAAGTGAATTGTTACACTTACGAAGTTCCTTGATGATTGGGTCTTTAGCCTCAGCTGATAACTCTGACCATTTAGGGGGCAGGGGTCGGAGTCGCTTGACCTTTCTCTTTGGAGTTTTACATAAAGGTACTGGGCATCTGTTAACACATTTACAAAAACATAACAATACCAGACATAATTACAGCATCTAAAGTTATCCTTTTTCATGTAAATGCATTGAATTAAAAGCAGCAAAGTCCATAAGAACTGTAATTAGCTCCATCTTACTGTGTGTATCTGCGCCTCACAGATTTACAGCGACAACTGCTGCACACTCTCATGTCAGGCTTCAGGTTTTCTTCCTTCATACCGTACAGGTCACAATTACTTTGTGTCAAAGGTCGACTCAGACCATAGTGCTCTAGATGCACATCGCAGATTGCACAGTTATGGGCACCCCCTGAAAAATATGAATCAATTTTGTCAGGACATCTTAAGGTATTCACAATCAAATTTAACACAGCAATCTGAATTGAAATTTTAATAAACACAATATCAGCACACCCTATGGGCGACCTTTCACAAAATCCCTCAATTCTAAGAAAAGAATGGACGAAAATTTAATAGTTTGAGTTATCACTCTTATCACAGAGGTGTTGATCCTCAAGTACAATACTGTCTGACTCTCGACTTACCATCCCCTTCACTCCCTGCAGTGACTGCTGCCATTGCCTCGTTGTCATCTGATGAGAATTCTTCCTCTTTGATCTTGAGGTCTGCCTCACTTGAGGAGGAGGCTTGTGCACAGTTATCTGAGGTTTCCATTGCCTGCTCTGAGGTGGCCGAGGAGACTGCCTCATCTTCACCACCAGCACCTCGCTCCTTGTTAGAGTCATCCTGAAGGCGTGAGGATGTTTGCTGCTACAATTTCAATCAAGCAATTATGATAAAAATGCATAGAACATTCATCTCTGTAAACATTAACTTTATACACTTAATACACTAAAAAAGACTATTCAATCAAACAAATGGATAGTCTTTAGAATATATTCTAGAGATTTCTAAAACAACCTCTGTTTTTAATTGAGCACTTCTTAATTCCTTTGTTATCATCATTATACTTTTAGTGGTTCTCTGGTAACTTTTATTAGAGAGTATGTGAAAACCTGAATAGGTCCTACCTGAGGCTTCTTCCACTTCTGTTTTCGTACTGTCTGTTTACGTAGAAGCTGTTTGTAATTTTCTGTTTTCTTGGTTTGATAGTAGTACTGGACACAGTCTGCTACACTCTGTCAACACAAATTCCTTCATGAAATATCTTTTTTACCAAATTAAAAAGAAAAGACAACAAAGCACCCCCCCCCTAAAATACATTGTACTTAAAATTACCTTTCTCTCCAGAAACTGAGCAATGTAAGAGAAGTTTTTGGGATGCTGTAAATATTTCTCCTTGAAGATGTTCTTTTCCTGTGGTGTCCACACATTTATGAACTTCCTCTCCTCATCCTCAGCCATTGGATCTTCTACACGCCCATTATTGTTTGTGTATCGTAATTTGCGTTGCCGAGCATCCAACATCATAGGGGGAACCACTGCATAGCTCCTCATCTTTTTGTCTTCCTCCTGAAAATACCATTTTCGGTGTGTTGTGACTGAGTATATAAATATTGTTGCTAAATGTACAAATGATGTTACTGAATATACAGAATGTTGTCATTGAGTTCACATATGTTGTTTCTGAATGTACAAATGTTGTATCTGATACGATTGTACAAATGCTGTTACCAAATACAGTATATATATGATGTTACTATATATTTGCAAATCTTGTTGCTGAAAGTACAAATAATGTTTCTCATATGATTGTACAAATGATGTTAATGACTGTTTAAATGTTGTAACTGAATACATACAAATGTTGTTACTGAATATGTACACGTTGTCATTGAATATATGTATGTTGCAAATGAATGTACAAATATTGTTACTGGATATAATCAAAGGCCTGAAGGGCCTAAGACTCTACTCGCTCTGAACGTGTTGTCAATATTTTGATGTAATTGTTAGTAATACATATAAAAAAATTCTGTCTTTTGTAAATACTTTAAACATAGGTGTACAAAGATTACAGGGCTCATTGTGGCAGACATCACCTTTATGAGACCAGCTTTATCATATTAAATTATATGATAATAATAATTATATATCGTATTTATTTAAAAAATCATCTTTCACGATTCATGATTTCTTTTTTATCTTTGATATGTTGTAGCCAGTGATAATAAGATACTTCTATACTTAATTCATGATTTATTTCAAATTCTGCGTCTTGAAAGCAGAAAAGGGTCAATAAATGTCTGATTCCTGAATCATCAACTCGTGTCAGTACTTTCAGTTCTTTGATTCAACACTTAATGATGACTGGCAATGCCTACCAGACTGGCAATGCATAATATCGTAGGATAGAGACAAAGGACCAGTATATTTCAATGACATAGAAATAAGAACTATTTGCATTATATTGCACATTATCAATTCACGTTTGTGCTCAAAATCCACTCCAAGAGATCCGATGACAGCTAGGGTCTTCTCGCTTCGCGAGCTGGGTTTTTCTAAAAATAGATTTTACGCTTAATATGGAACAAGGTTTTCCCCGTGTAAGTTGTTCGAATTCATGGGCGGCGATTGAACAAAAATTACTTTGATTTGTTTTATTTTTTGAACATCAAGAAAAACTTTAAAAATATATGTGTAAAAAAAGATAAGATTGTTTAACTATTTCAAATTCGCAATCACGCAAACAAAAGAGGTTAATGCATGCACTATTTTCATTAGCGCATGAATAAAGTAGTGCAAAATTTTCGCAGAAACGGCTATGATAACAAGGACTCGCTCGCTTCGTGAGCCGACTCAAAAATGTTAGTGCTTAATATACAAATGTTCAAAAATGTTAGTGCTTAATATACAAATGTTGTCAATGAATATACATTCAAGAGTGTATCACTGAATACGCAAATATACATGTACGGTCAAACTTTTTATTTCCAGGAAAACAAAAACACCCCTCAAATGACTCACACTAATATTGGTACCAATATACATGTACAATTGTTCTCAAAGAGCATCGTTTTTTAAGTTACCTGATTTGGTTTCATCATTAGTTTTGTGAACACAATTTTTTGCAGATTTCTTTGTTGAATTGATCCATAAAATCAGATGGTGAATCTTACTAATTCAAGAAAACTGATCCCCACAAATACTACTGAGACCCCAGTACTAACCTCTTGTTCATGAATTCCATCCATAATCTGCTCCAGCTCGGCCTCACTCCTCACATACACCCCATTGTTCCCAGCACGAGTCCCAGCCCTGAAAGCATCAACACACTTATAGCATTCAAGCTTTGAAACCCCAAAGTTCTTGTTGAAACCAAGTCCCTGAAACAGGACATGGCTAGAACAAGTGACTACAAAATACAGGTGCTTGCTTTATTTATATGATTAACCTGGAAAACCTCTCTTTATCCTCCCTGTTCTTCTTGATCTCTGGGAATACCTTCTCAAAGTACTCCCTTGTTTTGGCATCTTTGGCTCTGTAACATCAAGTATTTCTTTAGATTTTAAGATTTTTTTCAAAATTACAGAACTCTAAATTTTTAATGTCCACCTTTTTTTCTTTCTTGCTCAATATATTCACACTTACTTTCTTTTAGCATTGTTCTCAATTCTTTCGATCTTTTTCAACCAAACTTGCATCAACTGATCATATCTTTCTGTTAGATACCTCTCCTAAATGCGAATAAAACAATTGGTCTAAGTAAAATGGAAATGACATGTATAAGATACCGTCCAATACACTTAACTGTATTATTCTGCAGCAGCATTTGATATTCATAGCAATCAAAGGACTTATTCAACTCAATTCATATGTTAATTTCATATAATACAGAAGGAGTTTAAATAGGAATCCTTATTTCATCTTATATTAATGTATTAATTAGCAAAAAACTTTCCACCATCAGCAAATCTATTTATCACCATCAAATTAATTATCTTTAACTCCTCACCCTTATTCTCTTCTCCTGCTGTCTCTTTTTGAAATGCAGAAGGAGCCTAGGTTTGAACTCGGCATACCTTTAAAGAAAAAACGGACCTCATTAAATCTTGAGCTTATTCAGTTTTGGCATAATTATCAAAAAAATCTCTTGGTAGAAACACTGTTCTTCTGTTCTCTTTGTTTCTCTTCAAGATTACTTGGAAATTCAAATTAAAAAGAAAAATCTTCCAGTTCACAAATCAAGAAACAGGAAGCCCAGCAGTGAGGCCTATTCATTATTTCTCCAATTACAACAGCCCAGTGCCTTTGTCAAGTCTTACTTTCTTTTGTTCTCATGGTAAACAGTGGTGTCTGAGGGCTGGTTATACAGAGGCTACAAAATCAATATTGCATTCATTAGAGCAGCAAATGCAAGAAATGTGTTGCAAATTAGTATTTTTGTCACTACTAAACTGATGCGCATATTGCCTTACCAATTTAACACATACCAGATCTATCTTCGGCCCTAGTTTAGCAAACATGTTGTGTGCTTCCTCTGCTTTTTTCTGCAATATATGTGAATGATAAATTAATACAATATATGAATATGAAGTATGAATAAAACAACGCAATTAATTACATACTGAATAAAATTGCTTTTTTAGTTCCATTTCTTGACTCCCACAATACTTAATAACATACATGTTATTAAGATAAAGACTTTTAATTATTACAATCCTGGAAAGTTAAATATCAATCCAATCAACATTTTTTATTTTCATTTTACTTGAATAAATCTCATTTTTCTTTCTTTTTATCTCTAGTTGAAGGTAGGGAAGCAGTGTCCTTTTATTTCACTGTACAGGACATGAATTTCAATTGATTTTCCCCATTTGAGACGGTCTTATTTTTCATCCTCATTATTCTGGTTAAGTAGTTTCTATGGCAGTGTGTGGGTGATTACAGAATAGTGCCAGTATTTTACAAAGCTACAGAAAGCCTACAAGAATTGAATTTCTAACTGTCAGATCAACTTACAAATACAACCCCGTTTTTTAATCATCCCTTTACAGTTTTGGACCTCTTTCTACTAAAGTCATCACATACACATGTAGCATGGTCAACAAAGATTAAATATACCTGATTTATAATGCATACCTGGGAAAACTATCATCAGAGAAGCAAAATAGCAGGTATATCATATCAATTAAGAGAAAAATACTGTTTTCATAAGAATTTCTGTAGAGATGTATCCTGTTTGAGACATACCGTATGTAGGTAATTTGAGTTTTGCTTGGATTGAATTAAGTGAGAGGTATGCCCTGATTTAGTCAAGATGATATGAGGTATACTATAGATCGAGTCAATGAAGAATCGTACCCTGTTCTCAGCATAAATGATTTGAGCTATGCTCTGATGTTTGGTCTCCGTGACAACAATATCCTTTACTTTCTGTTTCTCTTCTGGTGGTTTACATTTCTCTAACTCTAGCTGCTCCTGTAAACAAACAAGCTTGCTCAAAGCAAATAGTTATAATCAAAATACTGAACAATCACCTATACCTGTCAAACAAAATCAAAACTATTGCAAATAATATCTACAATACCCATACTGTAAGAAAAGAATATCAGCCCTCATGCTTAGAATTTTACTGAGCATTAGAGCGTAGCAGGCCAATTTGCACCGAACACTGAATGCATTTCTTTTACAGCATTCATTATGTGCGAGTGTAGCTTAACAACAGAAGTAAATATGTGACAATGATAAATTATCGTAAGTAAAGAAGAGCCTGAATTACCTGTTTCTTTTTGAGTTTCTGAATGTCTTTGTCGACCTTGCTGATCTCTCTATCCACTTTACTGATGGCCTGAAGAAGCTGATCCTTGGAGGAGGGACTGGTCTCATCGGGAGGGAGGGTGGGCGATATTGCCTCCACTTGCGGATTGTAGGTTGGTTCCTGACAGAGAGGTTAAGATCCACATAACAAAGTAACTTCAGTTCATAAATGAACAACTGATCCAAATGAGAATATGTGATTTTATGCAAAATCTCGCCCACAAAATTTAACCTTTTTTAAGATCTTTAAAAATAAGGTGGAAGAGCGTTGAAATCATATTGATAATAAGTTGTAAAAGATTATTTTGATACATTGATGTTTTGTAGAAAAATATGAGTGCTTTCCATGGTTTTTCAACTGGGAAACATTAAGCAGAGGATTGCTCAAGTACAATTTTTTAGAATTTGTGTATAATTATATGAACAAAAACAAATGTAACAATTGTACTTGAGCAGACTTGCGCTCTATAGACATCCTTCCAAATGCAAAATATAAGGAAAAAATGACAATATTTTCCTCTGTTTGCAAAATTGCTGGAATTAGCTCATTTAGATGATGTCATAGATAAACAGCTAATAAATAATGATGACTAATATCAAGATTAAAGTGATAGGCATCGTCTGTAGATTGAATTTTTATACAATACTATTTAAAAATTGGTTATATTTGATATTATATTACCGGTAGATATTCGACCATTCCAAATACATCTATAGTCCTATCTTATCTTATCATGACTGCCAAATTCATAAAGGAATATGGAAACATTTTTCAAACCTTTTTCACGTCTATCTGCAGGGGCTGTAACTCTGGTCTTTCCATCCCCAGGCGAGGGCGTTTGGGGGTGTGAGGACCAGTAGAGGCTTGGTTGACCTGGCTTGTACTGGGACCTGGATCTCCACCCCCTTGGGATACCTGAATATTTCCCATTGTGTCCTGAGCATATCCAGCATAAGCTTCCCTACTTCTGTAATCATATACATGTATCAATTAACAACATTTCTTGAGAGTTCTTGATTTTACTGATGATATATATTATATCATCAATATAATAATATGATTGATGAAATGAATAATTATAAATGTAATAAATCAATGCATACCGGTATGATATTAATAATAAACACAAGAAATTATAAGCCAAACTTTATTAAGGTTTGACATAAATTAATACTATGAAAATAGTTTGAAAAGAAATTCATTCACATATATCTATACTCATCCCAAATTACAATACTGTATATGCTTCACTCATATCTATATTGAATTCATAATGAAAACTCCATGCAGACCTAACCGATTTTCTAAATGTCAGAATCATTATTCTCCAGTGATAAGGCTACATGAAAACAGGCCAGGAAAGGAATCTAGCAGATCTGACAAGTCAGGCCAATAAAGCTGACAACTGCATGTGCTATTTTATTTCCAGACACTCAGCTGCCCAGACCAGAAATTGTAAATATAAAAACCAGGGCCAAAAGATACAATTCAATCTAAACCAGTGACCTAGATCCTTGAAGAACAAGCATAGCCCATATTTTTTTTTTATCATAAGGCATCTATTTTTTTTCAAATTCAGGTATACACATGCAACACTCAAATATTCAAACTACAAAGATATCAAGATAATTAGAGGAAATACTGGGGTAAGAAAAAAACAAATATATAATTTAGATCAATTACCTCAGTAAATGGATCATGCACACTGAGAACACATGCAGTCTATACTTTATTTGAACTGAACCAGATAAATTCGTCACAGGTCAAACACTAGAGTACATGTTGTACACTATTTATACCCTAGAATATAAGTTAGTTGCCCGACATACCAACTTAAGGCAACTTTCAACTTAATCTTAATCTCCATGTTTTAGATTTAACATTTCATTCCTAATTTTGACCTCTACTATCACTTCCTTTTAATGTCCTGATCTGACCTACATTTGAAGTCTCCAGGTACTCCCATAAATTTAAAGAATTATAATGAAAAAATGAAAAATAGTATTTACATAAAATCAAATCAAGGAGTCAGCTTTCTTTGGAGCAATATCCAATTTCCAACTGGGAGATAAACCAAAGAGAAATTTGATAGTTAGTATAGCTTATCAGGTTCACAGAGAGTTCAATTCTTCCTTTTCTCTCCTCACCAATAATTATATCACAAATATTAAAGGTGAAATATGATATGCACCAAAATAAAACTGGAAAAGGATAATACTGCAATGATCCTACTCTTCATTCACGGACATAAGTATTACATGCATACTTAATTCACATTCAGGTACCAGTATTGTAAACCCACATATTAACATTTTTCAGTGTCATTGCCTGTGATAACACTACGTATCAATTTTGAACTATACAATCCGATATATTCAAATAACGTATAATTGGGGTGCGAGCGGGGTTTGCTTATTTATATTCAATTAATTAATCACACAATTGCTGAAAATTATATATTAAATATAAGTAATAAGGAATCATTCTTTAAATATTATGAAGTGCTTTGGGCTTTATTAGATTTGTTCACACCCAACCAAAATAATCGCCTTATAATACTCAAAAGATGATTTCTTATTCCTTAAATAAAATATTTCTTTTCATAGCTGATCACAAGACAGATTAAAAATGACGGAAAAAAAATATGTAATGATTGACAAATGCAAGGACTTCAGTACATACACATGTAGAAAGATTTGAGATACCAAATCAAAACCTGACCCGAATCCTTAGCAAGGAAAAATTCCTTGACGTCAAAGGTTCCTGTTGACTTTCACAGTCAAATAGGCTACCATGAAATGCAGTGTTACCTAAACATGCTTGTATCATATAATGAAGGTTTTACCTGTATCTGTCTATATTGGCTCTGTGTGCCTGGTAGTCATGGAGCAGGGTGGGGCGTCGGTGGGGAATCAGGTGGTACTCCTCTCTGTAGCGGTCCCTGCCCGCCTGGTCAGCCGATCCCTGTAAAATACAGAGACATCCAGCATATTACAACCAGGCAAAGAATAAGCAGATTACTGCTATAAGAGAATTCATGACTCAAACGTAGTAAAATTCATATTATTCTAAGATTGTTATTATGGTACATGTAATATGTTGATTTGATGTTCTGAAAGGGAAAGATTCATCAATAAAGCTACATATTTTTTCCCCCATTAATTCACTGCTTCACAATCTTCATAGTTCTACTTTGTAACATTAGAATGATAACAAACAATTTCAAATTTTAACATCAGACTCAGCAGCTAAGAAAATAAATAGTATTCATTTGCCAAGAAAATACCTTTCATACAAAGTTTGATATACCTGAAATAATCTAGCAAGCACTGATCATCTTATCTTGTACTTTATGAACTACTAAACCATTCAGACAAATCTAGGATCAAAGCATCAAAACTGGCATATTTTCAATTGATATTGTATTGTGCATGTCTCGTATCAAAAATGAAAAAAAAAAGTTTCTCCTGAAATAACAACACAGAAAGTTTGTAATATCATGTTTTTATGTTTGAAGTCTAAAATTTTGTTTGTTTGTTCTGATGCGCCCCTTGTGGAGACACAGTGCCTTGAACTTGAAGCATGTTTTCAAATCAATACACAGTACACTCGGTGAACTGTCAGTTCTTTATTCAGAAATTGACCATACTAAGAATCTGCTTTTAATGACAAGTCACAAGTTATAAAAACAAATTAAGATCTCAGTGCTTAGGTACCATACTGTAACCCAATTCTTTTATACCGATATTCTTTTACCAAACAGTCTACACTATCACAGCACGCCATATCAGTATTTTTCTTTGTTATAATATATCCCCTCTTTAAGCTACTTTTCATGACAATATTACAAAACATCTGATCAAAACACACATGCACTCCTATAATGTTGTGTATGCAGCCACAGCCATCATTTACATAATTTTCTCATTACCCCCCTGACCAAGTGGATCACACTGTGATAAGGGCCTCCCTTTCCTGACCTGTACATTCTTGTCTGACACACTTTCAGTACAAGAGTCCTATTTATTAAATGTCCTGCACTAAGTCTGTCCCACCTATTGCTTACATATTGACCATTTAATACCCAACTTGTTATCCAGTTCAAATTTTGCTGGTCATTGTTTTTAGTCACCTACTTTTTTCTCCATACCTCATTTATTTATTTAACCAAAAATAATAGAGATTTCTCCTTTTATGACTGAGTGTTGATTTATACAATGCAACATTTGAATACTTCAAGACAAGTTAAACATCCACAATGAATTCTTAATGAAAAAATCAACCCTTGACAGAAGGTTAAGATGAAAGTAAGATAATGAATTCCTTCAATTTGACTAAGTCACCTATACAGCCTTCATGTACTGGTTTAATGACCAAATCATCACAATAAATGGGGGGGGGGGGGGGGGCGGGGCACATATGATCTCAAAATCACAGGAACATATCATGCCTGAATGAACTATGAATATGAAAACACAACCAGAAACAGTACAAATAGGTCACAGAGTGAAAACCTGCCCAGGTGACCTACATAATTCTGTTGCAAAATAATTCAAACAAATAACTTGCTTATTACAAGAGACTGAAAATGAAAAGATCAAACATACACTGACCTGTGTGGTGGGAGATATGGGGCAGACTCTAGGAGTGACTTGTGTACACAAAATGAGACTGTGTGTTGTTTCTAAGTATAGTGTGTAACCTTCACCTTGCCTTTATGTAGTTTTGATTAGGGCAAGAGGTAGTGTGCCTGCTCTAGATTTCTTCATGAGCAATGCATGACCTACATGGGTCAGTCTGTACAGAGAGGGTAAAGCCAGTCAATCAAACCAGGTCATAGATCACAAAGCATGATGAGTGGTCACTGATTTATATGGCACATGTTTACAAGAAATCAGTAGATTTATTTTAACAGCATTTTTAAAGAGTTCAAAGATTGAGCAAGAAAAGTTAGCACTGTTACAGGGTTAAAATGTAAACATTTCTCGGGGATTTTTTAAATGCATTATATTTGTAAAGTGTTATCAAAATGATAACTGAATCTTGTACATATATATTAAACAGAATTTAATGGTGTATTTAATTAAATGTTATAGGTGTACTGAAAGACTCAATATCTCATTAATCTTTGACAAAATTATTTATACCCTAACTATAAGCATATAACCTTTTTTCCTTAAAGCACCCAAAATTTTCAAAACAAATATACTTGATACTTTCAAAATGCAGGAATATATGCAGCTTTTGATGGATCTTCCTCAACATCTTTTCCCCCTTTTAATATACATAACACTAAAAACTATGCCACAAATTGACTTGTAAAATTGGACATGAGGAAAAGGACGTAAATAGGATAAATTTCCTTGTAATGGGTCTAATTAAGGTTTGGGGTTTTTTTTGTTTTCCATCTTCGAACAAATATGTTCAGTAAATGACCAGAGTCTCTAGTGACAGTGAAAAGCAGATAAAGATTGAGTCCCTAACATGCAGTGTTTCCATAGCAAAGCTCTAGTTATTTCTCATTAAAAGTTTGAGACAGCAAATTTCTCTGTCAGTTTGATTTATCGAGAAGCTAGGAATGCAATGATACCAACTTAATTAACAGCTGACCATAACAAAGCAACATAGCTTATCCTTTTGCATGCCAGCCGACCAATTTTTAATGCTATTGGACCTCAAACAAGAAATTTAACAATAAAAAAAAGAACTCCATCACACTGAAAAGCTATTTGCTGCAATGTGGATGATATTTGAATAAAACAAATAGGATTTACTGAATTAAGATCTTAATTCTATGTTTTTATACCAGGGTATTACATACTTGAATTTTCTCAAGGGACTGCACTCATCTCAGAAGTGACCACTTTGATAGTCATATTTACAGAAATCTCAGTTTAAGTGGTATTACCATATCCCTGCAGGGAATAGATGAATCATGGAATCTTTATTTGGGGTACCATTTTATCCCTATCAAATGCTTTGGGAGCTTAGAAATTAGAAAAAGAGGGGCACTTTTATTTAGCATCCATGTAGTTTTATCTTGTGTGCCATTTTGTCTTAGAAGCATTTTAAAATAAAACATGCCCTTGAACATTGTAAGGGCATGCAACAGTCATTGGAAAACTTTTCTATAAAGTAAAGCATCCTTCTCCGAGGATTGGAAACAACTGAAGGAAGTAGGCCAGTTTACATAAATCAGTGTAAAGCTCTTCAACACAAAGAGGTAACCTTGACCATAGTGGGGCATAAAACTCACTATCACAATTGTCTGGTAATGATGGGTTCGTCTATACAAAAACAACATTCAATCTTTGTTGCAAGCTTAATAAGCACATCACAGACATTAATTCTTATTATAATTGCAGTTCTTACAGGATTCACAAAACATGATCTAATTAAAATTTGATGTGTTGATTCATACCATCTGATTTTAATTAATTAAAGACTGGATATAACAATTTGAAAATAAAAGCTGTTGCTCTTTTATGGTTTTTTCTACCCAATCTAACAAAGTACATTTATTATATATGCCTATATAACATGCTATCATGCAACTCACAGGACTTATAGTATCATTGTAATACTATCATGTTCAAACTTTGCCAAAAGGGACATTACAATATGATTGTATATAATTCATGTATCAGTATATAATTTATAATAGTACATATTTCAGCATATATATTTAACAAGATTGAATGTATTATACATGAAAGAGTTAAACTTTTTAATCAATTTAATGATATTAGTGTACCTTTTCATATTAACTATATTCTTTATGGTAGTTCTGAATTTTCATACAACTTAAATTGTAAAATTGTTTCTAATGTTCATAGTTATATTATAGCTTCTAAGCGTTTTTGATTTTTTTTTTTTTTTTTTTTTTTGATTTTTTGATTTTTTTTTTCTTCAAATGGGCTGGATCATGACACCAATATTCTATGTCTGTCTGTCGGTATGAATGAATGAGGTGATGGGTTTATAAATGTAGGAATGAATGTGTTCGTGTACAGTTGTGTATATGTTAAACAACAAGTTAATTTATCATCATATGACAAAAGTCAAGCTTATTATTCATTATCCAGTTATCCTTTGTCTTGTATACAAATATATCAATAATATATCACTCTGTAAACTGGTAAATTATACTACATACTATATACTATATTCTATGATTATTTTATAACACCACTTCTTGACTTTGTATTTTGGAGAGGGTTTATATAGGCTTTGCCTGTTGCCCAATCCATTTGATTACTCAATAAAATATGTTTAAATTATACATGAATGCCTGTTTCCCATAGATAATACCCAGTAACTGGCAGTAAGTATTCTACAGTCCTTACCTGGTATTCCTGCCTGTACATAGGATAAACAGAGGCAGTCACCGGGACCCCAGGGTAGGCCCTGTGGCTCTGGGGGTCCTGGGCATATGGATATCCAGGTCTCTGCTGTACAGGGCTCTGGGGGCGAGGTCTCTTGTACGGGGAGGGCACATCGTGGGGGTTTCCTGGTGGCCCTCTAAAATAATAAGAACATGCACATGTAACAAGGGAAATCTTGTAATTTAATGCATGGATTGTGCATACTGCATAATTCTACAAGTTTACATAATGTAGAATTAAAAGTACACTGAAGTAAAAACTTGTTATGTAGCTTCTTAAAATCAAAACATACACTTTGTGTCTATCAGGCAGTGTTTTTAGTGAAGGAGAGGATTAACCAAGATTGACTGTGCATCTGGTCTTATCAAGATCATAGAATTATTTATAAACCCTCCCCCCCCCCCCCCCCCTGAAAAATGAAAAGTTTATTCATTAAATTTACTTTGCAAATATGCCTCGGACCTCTTCCCCCTGGCACCCCCCCCCCCCCCCCCAAGATAAGGAATTTAATGATTTTTGAAATATTTTTGTTTCCTAGGTATGATTTTCTTTTTGGAGCTATAGATATACTACGTCCCCCCCACCCCCGATTAGGAATTTGGGAATTAGGCTTTTTTTTTTTTTTTTTTTGCTTGTCAAGATTTCTGATTAGTGTTGGTCCCTCTCCGACTTTCAATTCAGACCTGCAAAATTCAGTGTTTCATAAACATACTTCTAATCCACACTTACTCTTAAACATACATGTTCTAATGCTAAAACTCTCAATATAAATATATCAAAAGTCAATAAACAGGTGCTTACAAATCAGGGCAGCAATGTAATGATGCTACATAAAGTCTTATCTACCCAGTCAGTCAAGCATTATTTCAGGCCCTTTAATCATCCAATAGGTCTCTGAATATGTGATCATAATATAATCACATTATGATTTTTTGGGGGTGATGATTTACAACAGTTTTGAGTGTTTATAGCACAGCATTTCAATTTGCTAATATCAATTAACACCATATTCATTTGACTTTAATAAAATGACTGATAATTACACATGCTATAAGACAGTAATGGTTAACCAGTTTCTTATCCGTAATCAGCATGCAGTTTTTACAGAAAGGATCTCGTATTTCATTCCAGGAATGACTCTAATATTTCACGGTATCATTTCAGAATGCAATAGATGCTATTTTGTATGCCATTTCAAACTGAATACTTTTTAGGCATAATCAAAAGTCTACACCTTTTAATGCTCTCATTGGCAGCCATGAATTTAATAAATTCAATTGCATATAAGTCAAATGAAATATTAAAGGTTAAGAATTCAAAACAAACAGATATCTGTCAAGTACATGTAATAAAGTCACAGGGAATGAAAATCACTTCACTATAAGCATCAATACATTATAAGCATGTTCACTACATCTGTGTTTTTCTGTATGTATACATATATAAAGAAAAACATTCTTCCTTCTAGGTATTGTACTGATTGACAAAAAAAATAAATATATTTATTAATAGTACCGGTACTTTAGCATAATATGACTAATTAAGGAGAGATTAAAACGGAGATGTCATTTTCTTGCAATGCTTGCTGTCTTCATACCCACATGAATCACCAAAGGTTTTGTTTTTTGTGTCATGATTTTTTGACAGACCATGTCTGAAAAGTGTATTAAAAAATATACAATGTACTAGTACATGTACTCAATTTTAATACATGGTATACTATTTACGTATTGTATTCGCAGTACCGTAGAAAAAGCAGTAACTTGTTCTTTTAGGTAGATAATGAATAACTCTGTTCTGGATATGAATTTGACAAAAAAGAATGACTTCCACAACAAAGCCATCAATTATTTCCCCCAATATATTCTCTACCATCAATATAATGCTTCACTGTGTATGGTTTCAGTGAAAAGTGACTAGATGTCAATGCCAAATAAGCAATAATATTAGAAATGTCAAAGCCAGGAAGTAATATGCAGCTCCAAACAGGACTGAATCCCTGCAAATTATAAGCTATCCATCAGATAAATTGATTATCTGTGTTACTATTTCAATGGCAGCCTATGCTATTAAATGTTCTTTCTCTGTAGATATCCTTCACAATATCTCAGAATAATTACACTGCTTGATTTATTTTAAAATGTTCATTTTCATTTTAAATCCACTAAAAGATAAAGTTTTTAAAACGGTTCTCCATATAATCTAAATACCAGTACCAATATTCAGCAATGTGTAAATTCCACATAGCTTAAAATAATACATATACCAAGTATTTGTCATAACAACTTTGAACAGTTTAATAATGTGACATACTTAACTTATCAGAAAACTGTATCAAAATTAAAATATGAAACCTCATAATTAAGCTAACCATTAATTTTTTAAAGCAAAAACACAACATGAAGTTCTACAGACCTAAACCTTCTCCAAAATGCAGTGGCATGGAGAGCATTCTGAAAAACTTGAGCATTCCATTGTTGCTGCTGTGAAAGTTGCACACAAGCAGCGGCAGTGTTCAGTTGCTGCCCACCAGACTGTGCTGTCAAGGCAGGCGCAATGTGCAGTGATTGCACCATGTGCTGCTGCTGCTGTACCTGAGGATGCTGCATTGGCTGCATGGGAAACTCGGAATTGTTGAACATGACCAAGTTTTATGTCCCCAATAAATGTCTCAATTTGTTCTAATCACAGAAATCTTGAGCGATTATTTTGGCAAACCAATTGGTAATAAAAGTACCATTTAAACTATAAAAGCCTAAAATCAAATTCATCTACTCACAGACTTGAAGGAGGCACCATTAGTCAGTGTCATAAAACATGCAACAAGAAAGAAGGAACAGTAATTAAAACACAGGAGGTACTGTTGTTTTTCGATGTATCAATAATGGTCTTTTGGTTGGGATGGCACAGTTGAAATAAGGCACCTCATTTGGCAAAACATGATCACAAAGCACCAAAGAAGATCCAACACTAGTGGCCTCTGGCCATATAAAACACATTTAGTAAGAGTAAAATGTCTTTGCATAAAGACCACATAGCACAAGTACTATCGTATTGTCTGTTTGTCACTAAAGTACTCCTTCCTGTGACAATGCCAGAGTTGCCTGCAGCCCAAGATCATCCCTGCAGCCTGTGATTCCTATATGGAGAGACAGAGCCAAGAACAATGCTGCCCATGGCTTCAGTAAGTTCTTGTGGCAAAGCAGCATCAATATTTCTTTAGAAAAAAATATACAATTCAATGAGATGTGTGCTATTGAACTTTCCAGGCAAATAAACCCGCATTCACTACTGTCAACTCCAAGTTGATTAAATTTCAAAGAAACAACCCTATAAATCCTTTCATCTTTTTTTTCTTAATTCTGTCACATATTTTTTTTTTTAAACTCAAAAAGGACTAGAAACCTAAGATATAAGACACAGTCATTAGTGTTCCAATATCAGATTGTATAACCTCTGGTAATCCTGTTGAGAGTTATTGATTGCAATGACCATTCCAAATTAAAAACCTGACTGTCATTTGCAGACTTTACCAGTACTGTACATGAATAAATGGCAGCTTCCTCATTTTATTCTGGAAATTTGATTATTTTCCTTCTTTTGCCTTGTTTTTTACAGCTTGTCTTTTACAGGTTTCTGCATTGGTTCCAAGAGCAGAACATTCAATCATGTAGCACTTCTCTGCATCTCACATGACTCATATTCAGAGGCCAAAAACCTTTTCATGGATACACAATAGCACCATATTTAACATCCATCAGGTGAGAAAGTCTAATATTCTTGCTGTACATGAACTCTCTATTAGAACTCCGCTATTGTCACCAACGCTTCAATTTCCATCTGCTCCTGACACATGATGTATTTTCACACAGATTTCAATGAAATTTCTTTACATAATTGAATTTTTTTTCATTACCCAGACTGTACATGCAACACATCTTGTACATAGATTTGATCACTTCACTACATGTGCTGTTTAAGTCTTGAATGTCACACAACACACTAATCAGGCACTAGACAAAATGATGACTTTTACAATGTTATTGCTCATAAGAAGCATGATGATTAAAAACAAGCCTATATGGTAAAGCATGCTAAATGTGCCTAATTAGATTTGTCTATCCTGAGGTTTCAGTGAAAAAGTCAGCATCAGGAGTGGTATTGTCTGATCAATATTTTTCATTAATGAGCAATTAACAGCCATGAAAAGTGGTAATAAACAGCTGCAGATGGGTGCTGACATTTAAACATCAGTGTGAAATAATAAACACTACTGAAATCAGAACCCAGTATTGGATATTATGTAAAAACATGTATTATTGCTAAATGTCTTTTCTTGACATATTGAGATGATAAAGTTCAATACCAAGATCAATTTACACAAATGCGATTAAGCCTTCCCAAGTCAATAAGACTAAAAATATTTTTGATACATGTATATCCAAGAATTCAAAATGCAGAAATTAAAATGCACAGGTTTCATCACTAACCCTGGACTGACAACCATTATAAACGGATAGACCGTTGGTCATTAAATCAAATTCATTAAAAAAAAAATTTTTTCACTTTTTTCCTATTCACTTACCCAAAAGAACAATTTCAAATCCACATGCTGCATACTGCAGATCTTGCATTTAAACTTGATGCAGTTTTTTTAAAATATGAAATGTGACCATTTCTTTAATTAACAAAGAGGCCAACGGGATCTAAACTTTAATCCATAACTTCTTTGACGATGGACCTCACTTTTATTATTTGATGTTGGCAAACTTCAATTCATAAAGGAGAGGGGGCGAGAGTTGGAGGAATACTCAAGGAACTCAAGTGACCAAACAAGAGATGTTTGTGAAACACTTATGCCCCCCTCCCTTGGAAACATCCACAGAAAAAATGAACGTAAACTGCAAAAAACTGGAATTTTTCTATGTCCAAGAGCCATAATTCTGTTGAAAATTGCTCGAACATACCCAATATCTAACTTGACCTAGATATTATCATGATAAACCTGTGTACCAAATTTCATTTCAATATGTTCATCCTCTGCGAAGAAAATGAGCGTAAACTGCAAATAACTGGAATTTTTCTATGTCCAAGGGCCATAACTCTGTTGAAAATTGCTCGATCATACCCAATATCGAACTTGATCTAGATTTTATCACGATAAACCTGTATACCAAATTTCATTCCAATATGTTCATCCTCTGCAAAGAAAACGAGCAGAAACTGCAAATAACTGGAATTTTTCTATGTCCAAGGGCCAAAACTCTGTTGAAAATTGCTCGATCGTACTAAATATCGAACTTGACCTAGATACCTGTATACCAAATTTCATTTCAATATGTTTATCCTCTGCGAAGAAAATGAGCGGAAACTGCAAATAACTGGAATTTTCTATGTCCAAGGGCCATAAATCTGTTGAAAATTGCTCGATCGTACCCAATATTGAACTTGACCTAGATATTATCATGATAAACCTGTATACCAAATTTCATTACAATATGTTCATCCTCTGCGAAGAAAATGAATGGAAACTGTTGGTGGACTGACCGACCGACAGACCGACTGACTGACAGCAGCAAAGCAATATGCCCTCCCTTCTCTGAAGGGGGCATAAAAATACATGTCCATTATATGACCATATTTGTCATCCCCCCCCCAAAAAAAATAAAAACCTGCCACATGGGCAGTGAATTTCACAATATTTAGAGATAAAGATTTTCGAAGTTTTAATACATTTCACTATATAACCATATTGGCTCCACCCTAGGGTCTTGTTGTCTGATCCAGGGGCCATGAATTTCATGGTAGAGGGCTTCATTGACCTAATAACAATGCATTTCATTTTCTTTTTCACATGTGTGGGAGAAGAAAAGAAAAGAAATTTGCTTTTTTTGCATACTTGACTCCCCCCACCCCCAATCCATGAGGCTCCGGGGCCACAAGGTCAAAGGATTCACAATTAAGATTCCTTTTATCCTAATGTTGCTTAAATCCAAAACATGGCAGCAACTGGCTTTGCAGTTTTCAAGAAGTTACAAATGTATAGGTAATTGTTAACAGACGTACAGCACACAATGTCATTCAATAAAAGTATGTGGAGACTAATAGATAAGCAAAGGGAGGTAAACCGCACTATTCAAAGATATTTTCTTATTGAGTAATTTTGATTAACTGTGCTACTAATAAAATTCTAGAAAAAGTGTCTGTCTGATCAACAAGAGGCCCACAGGCCTTGACGGTCACCTGAGTACTATAGCCCTTACATTGACATTTCAGAGAGTTTCTTGTTTGTATTTTAAGCTTCATTTTTAAGTCTAAACCCTAAACTGAGACTCTTCTGACAATTAAAATTACCCTGCTTTTAAAAGTTGATGATTGAAAAACATTCATACATGAAAATGTGGAGGGGGGTTCAAGAGTCAAAGGAATGTCGGATTATCTACACCTTAGATCCAGGGGCCAAAAATAGTAAATTTTGGTAAAAATAGACGTGCACGCCTTTAATAGCTTTTAATCTTAAATAAAATTCATACTTTTATTTATAATGCACACAAAATGCTTACAGCTTATTTCTACAAGTATACAATGCACAGGATTTTCAAGTATTAATATTTCTTAAAATACAAGATGTATTTAATTCAACATTGCTAAATGACATGTAGTTTTCAAGATGAAGTTCAAATTGTAATTTAGAAAACATACAACAAATACAGTTAAACTTCGGTATCTCGAACTTGACTGAGTAAAAACTTCGAGATATCCGAGGGTTCGAGATATCGAAGTTGATGGAAGTTGGTCTTTAATGTTTCTAGACAAGCAAATGCACATATTTTTTCTATACATGTATGCACACATGTATTTAGTCATTTATGTTATCGTAATTCATAGTGTATAATAAAACACTCAAAGATTTAATGTGTTTTATTTCATTTGTATAAACCTGAAATGTTCTTAAATTATCTTGAAAAGCAATACTTTTTAAAAGAAGACTTGCGGTCGTCTTTGATTGTCTGCAATTCTTATAACCGGATATACATTACTCTAGGTAAATTGATCAACCAATTACGGTAAAAAGAACAAAAACGGAAAACTAAAATCAACATCACTTATGCCTTCTCAACTTCTGTTATAGCCTTGAATTTTGTTTTAATGGTAAGCACCATTGCCAGATCATCTAACTGTCTCCCGGGATTAAGACCGGGTCCTTCGTTAGATTGTTTATCAGAGATGATGGGTACCGAGAATTGAGTCTCTAGTGTAAATTCATATAACTCAAGAAGTATTTAATTAATTTCTTGATTTCTTTTTCACTCTTATGTCTTTACAAAATAATCATTCCAAGTTATGTCTACCAGCAAGGCATGTGTGAATAGAAAATTCAGACTAGTTGCACATTCATTCAACAGATTTTTTTGGCGTCAGTAATTCGGACCAGTAATGCATTGTTTTAATCGTCCAAGTAGTTCCCTGTAATCATGGCAATTTTTATCACTCACACTCTCACGAGAACCAGCAAGACAATAAAAACAATAGCGATGTATACGCCACACAATCAATGTTACCTCTAAAGTTCACCTCAGTACACTCAATCAAAAATAATCGAGTGACGTCACAAAGCTTTACACATTGATCCCATAGATTTTTTCGGCGTCAGTAAATTTTGACCCACAATTCATAGTACCAACGGTTTCCAACCTCACGTTCTCACGATAGTCAAAGTAAAACTTTTAAGAAGTAATTTTAAGAACATCATGCTTTTTAAATAAGTAAATGAAAAGTATACTTCGCGTGCTTTTATTTCTCAGGGGAGCTTTAAAGAGTCAGAAGACACTTAGCCAACGTGAACTTTGACGTCACAATAAGGGGAAATTACCCTAACTGAAGTTTTTGTAAATCTGCTGAAAATCCTTTCAAAATCTTGCAAAGCTAAAGATTGAGGACATTTCTTCAGATAAACAGTTGTAACTTGCACTCATTTGAATGAATGCTAACATTCATTTTATTCACTATAATTATGGTAAGTTAATTTCCAGGAATGTACACGTAGCATCGTTTTTTTAAAGGGGGATGGGTGGGTGGATGGCAGCCTCATCCAAAAAATCTTTACAAGCAAAAAGAAAAAAAGGATAATTCTCAAAATCATGAAACTTCTAATCCTTCAGCTCTATTGTTTCTATATTTTCACTTCCATTTATTACATGCTCCCAATCCCAAGGTTGGGGTGGTGGGGGAACTCCATGTTCTTTGCATTTGTATAATATGACAAGCAAACTTTTTGTAAGCGTAAAAAAAAAAAAAAATGTGGAGGGGGCAACTCCATGATAAGTCGATTTTCTATGTGTAAATTGAAAAAAAAATATTTTAACAAGGTGTGGGGGGGGGGCTCTATGATAAGTCAATTTTTGTATGCAAGTTTAAGAAAAAATGTCTACTGCAAAAAGGGGGATGAACTGACCTACGTTACAATCACTATAAAAGAGGAAATAGAGTGCAATGAACATTTATATTAAAATCTTTATTATTCAACAACATTGTATCTGAGATTGAATTATTGTTCTGCTTATAAATAAATAAATAACAAATCTTATAAACTAGGAATAATGTAGTAAATTTACTGAAAAAATAGGTTTATGCAATCAAATTTATTTACGTTAATTTTATTTTTATTGATTTATCATAATTCATTGTTTGATCACATGCTGTGCTCGCCCCAACGGTCGCACCGTAAAACATATTATATTGCGAGTGCAGCAAGAGGCAGGCAAAGCGAACACATATATATATGTATATAAGAAAATCTGTGAAAAATAAAAGTTGTATCTGGGGTACTGAGGGCTTAAAAATTTTCTTCTACCTTATGGAGGCCGCCATATTGGCCACCATTTTGTTTGACAAAGTTAACTCATTCATTAAATGGCTGGCACTTTTCGACGTTTATTGTCCTTAACTCTGTTAAAAATTTTCCATGGTTTCAATTGAAAGTAATTCAAATGAAAATAATTGACTATGCAAACCAGATAAGTTTCAACAGTGGTTCAATCAGGAAATAAGACTAGTTTCATGCATGTCTTATCAAAATTATTACCGTAGATGGAAAATAAATATATTAACGTCAAGGAACCAATCATTTAATTACTGAGTAAAGTATTAAAAGAAAACATTATCAACTTATGAAATGGATAAGCACTGAAAGATGAAATAAAAAATTCTTGAAATGACTTTTCTTTGGCTATTTCCAAAGACAAAACTTTTATGTTTTTCGTATGAAACTTGACTTTATAGTTTAACTTTGGCTTATAATTTTGAGTAGGCAGGTGGTTCCTACTTTCTACATTTCAAACCATAAAAATCTGCACTCAGCCCAACGTTACATCGTTAACATATTATCTATAAACAGTGAAGTGAAATATCAAATAATTTCTTATAGCATTTTTATCTATAAATGAAGTTTTTAATAAACAGACGTACGTAAAAAAGTCCTGCTCAAGCACAGACGTATATATTAACTGGATAGGCAATTCTCACAAGTCTTACCAAAATCATGCTGTGCGTGATTTCGTTGGTCATTTTTAACTTCATATATCTATGATGTCACCAGATATATTGTTATAAAGTCTTTAAAAAAAACTATCTAAAAATTATTCTAGAATTATTTGTACTTTGTGACCCTAATCTTATCATGTTTACAACAGAATTTTTAAAACCCCAAGAACTGTTTTTGTCCCATTTCTGTCCATTAAGTAAAAATGTAAAACGCACTAGATACATCAACAGGCTTTGGTTTCTATTTTTACGTGTAAATTATACTAAACACACGGTACATAGAATTACCGAAATACCCGCGATTTACCGAAATACCCGGCGAAAACACCGAAATACCCTTCATAAACACCAAAATGCCCATTATTACGCCATAAAGAGTGTATGTCTAGTATTTTTAAATTATATAGATAGTTATTGTATATAAAGTTAATTTTTGGAATAAATGTATATTTATTTAATAATTATAATACTTGAACTTGTGTTATATACGTGTGCAAGGAAAGGAGCAATTCTGATAGGAATTACGTCTTTAAAATAGTTGCAATTTTATAGTTGCTTCCACTCTATATGGATTTTTGATGATTATTATATGAAATTAAAAAATAAAAGCTGATAAACTGTTATTTTCAATTCTTAGTTATTTTATTCTGGGAATATTCGAGTGAAAAGCAATTCATGCAAGAGTTATCGTTCTTAACCCAATGTCTACACATGTTAAAAATCGCTATTTATGTAAAAATACTTACATTATCAAACTGAAAATTGGGGAAATACATTTAAAAACTTAGATTTAAACTATGATGTTAAATATTTGTGGTCAAATGAGGCATTTCGGTGTTTTTGAAGGGCATTTCGGTAAATCTGGGGTATTTCGGTAATTCTAGTTACCCCTAAACACATCAACATGCTTTTGTTTCTTTCATGGTCACAGAATTTGAATATTTATACATATGCACAATAACAAAATCCACGCGTTAAGAACTACAGAAATAATCTCAAAACTATTAAGTAACGAAACTCAATTGCCAGTATATCACTGAATATGAAATGTATATTCAAATATTCATTGAAATGAATGCACCTTTGTTAATGTTTTCTAAATATAATATTGCATATTTAATTTTCACACCTTCTAGATAATTTATGCAGTGTGAGAATTTTGATGATATTGCTTTTGTGCTGAATATTACCTCTCATTTGGAGGACGTCCTGACATTTTTTTTTCGATATTTTATGTCGCCATTTTTCTTTCCGGAAGTAGTATCTCTAAATGAAAAACCCGTAAGTAAATTATCAAAATCCGGATTATGTTAGTAGGGGGTATTGACAATCTGAAATGTTATTAAACGGGGAAAACGAATTAAAAGTGATTGAGGTTTTGTTTAGGACTTGAAATAAGCGTGTGTTAATCTTTCATTAAAGTAAATACATGTATTTTAAAGATTTTTAATCCAATTAAAAAATACATGAAAATTTAATTCAAATAGATACATTTCATTCCACAGGTTAAGTCAAATTACAAGTTGATTACACAAGTCCAAAGCAAGCTGTTGGTCTGAATATCAGGGTTTGGTTTGTTTTTAACGGCTTCACTGTTACAGTAGATGCTTACAATTGATGACATGTATGTCTTTGTTCATTATCATATCCTGTGTGTGTGGACATGTATGCATTTATCGTCAGGTGCTCTAGCACTATAGAAAGTCTATATGGCCCAACATTCAATTTTCTCCCTACAAGGCTACACTTAAGCATTCTTCCAGTATCGCCAAAAAAAGGAGTACACTTTGCATTTCTTGAACCACCATCATCATTGCAATTCCTACAAATCATAATTGTTGTGTTCGTTTTTAAGCTCCCACCTTCCACCGTCAGAGATTGGCAAATTACTCTAAAGAACATTTTATTCCTTTCTGTTTTGAATAAAAATCCTTTTTGCCAAAGTTCATTTTTAAATTGCTTGGTCCTATTTTGTACGCTTTTAAACGATGGTTCTGCTATTTAGTATCTATTATATAATACATGTATCTGCAATAGATATTGCAATAGTTATCTCAGACAACTAAGCCATATTTTAATGAATATTAAATGATAAACAAATACTTTTTATAAAACAAACGACTTAAAAAGGTATCGCATTATATCGCCTCATATTGAAATTCGCCCAACGTTGGGGCAGGGATGATTGTATAACGATTTTGACATCACTTTAAACAGTCTCAATATGAGTAATAATCTTGAAAATCAAAAATAAACCTGTGAACATTTTGTTCACCATTATTTCTGAAGTTCGTATTGTTTACAATTAGTGCATAACATGTGAGTTGAATAAATTTGAACATTCTAAGGACGAAATCAAATGGTTTTCTTTCCTAAACCTTCCCATGATGCATTTTGGTTTAGTTTTTTGTAAGACATAAAAAGACATTATTTTTATTTAAGTTGAATATGTCCAACTTTGAAAGCAGACTGGTTCTGCAAGTGTAAATGGGAGAAAGTTTAAAACTTTTTCAGATAATTGGTTTGTATGGAACATTATTTGATACTGTTATACATGTAGTAAGAAAAAATCCTGACCATTCATTATATCCTTTGAAACCACATGAAGATTTTAGCCTCCCACCCCTTCCTTGAAAATGAGAATTGTGCAATTTTTCATACTCAGTCTTGCAATTTAGTGTGAACCTTGTTTCAAAATCACACAGTTTTATTTTCAATTAAAACACAAGAAAACTGTTTTTTCATCCAAATATTTAATGGCAGGGAAAAAAAATGATTTGTTCACTTTCAAAGGATTTCAGATTAAATTAATGTCTACAGAGATGATGAGGTTCTATGCTATCCTTTCAATGAGGTCATTCCTGCTCGCATAATTTCATCCACCAGTAAAAGATTTGTGGCAATAACAGTACTGTAAAACAAAAACAAACATGAAAATATTGTTGCAAAATGCAAATAAAGATTAATAATAATATATTTTTATTATGCCTTTTCCAAAGTCAATACTAAGATATTTAACTACCCACGGTAGAAATACATAAAATTTAATCAATTCAATGGGCATTTCATGTCATTCAATGATAAAGCAAGCAATGAAAAATTCAAAATTCTTTTCCATTGTATATTTTAAAGAGCTAACCAAGAGTGAAGAAGTTGTCTTTTGACCCGAAAGTTGTCTAGAATTCCTACATCCATTGGTAAAATAGCTTCCCCTGCAAAAAAAATACAATTGAATGGATACAAAATACCAAAAACATACCCATAACATAAATGTCATCAATTGAAGACATCTACTGTAACAATATTTCTTTATGCTATATACATGTACTAATGTATTCATACACTTGAAACTTATATAGTGAAGTCTTAAAAACAAACCTGTTTTGATATCCAGACCAACAGCTTGCTTTGGACTTGTGTATTCCTCTTGTAATTTGACAATAGATTCCTGGGCATCTAGACCTGAGTTATGTGCCAAGGTCTTTATGATAACCAGCAGAGCATCAGCATATGCCTGGACACCTGAGATGAGAGAGAAAACATTACAATACGTTCATTGAAGTATAGATGCTTTCATTATCTAGTAAATTCAGTAGGTGTGCCTACCTAGTCTAGCTCTGCCCTTCACTTCATTTTTGTACTTCATCAGTTCCTGGTAGGCAGCTATCTCAAATGCTCCGGCGCCGGGCAGTACACAATCTATAAATTACATGGTGTGTTTTGCTAATATAATCATTTTTTTGGGAAGAAATATTTTGCTTGCATTTTAGCTATAAAGTATGGGCAAGGTCAAACTCGTTTTTCCACTATTACTTACTGTCCTCAATGGCATTTTTGACAGCCCTAAGGCCATCCCTGATAGCATCCTTGATCTGGGTCACAGTGTGCTTGTTGGGGCCTTTCACCAACAGAGTGACTGACAATGGGTTCTTGCATTGCTCAATAAAAGTATACTTATCTTCTCCCTGTAAAACAAGAACAATTTATTTTCAATAGTTGCATAATTAACTCTATTTGTAGATTACGAACTATGAAAACAGGATTAAAATGGAAAAGAAAGAAGCTGCTTAAAATGTGATATCTTACCAGAACACTTTCATAGATGAGACCAGCATATCCCAGACACTCAGGGGTTAGGTCATCTACCGAGTTCATTGCTGTTCCTCCACAGGCTAGAGTCAATCTGTGTGATGATATAAAACTTAAATATTACCATCCCCTAGAAATCTCTTCTCCACATAACCTTTAACTTAAACTTTAGTCTTCACAGATGCTATGGTTTGAATTCTTCACAATACCGTAATATCATTATTTGTGGAGACTTTTCCATTCAAAACATACCTCTCCATATTTCTCCTCTTTGCTCTTCTAAGTCCAACAATTCCTTCTTTAGCCAACATGTCCAAAGACATAGGATCAATGCCCTGAAACAGAACATGTACATTACTGTCTGCTCTGTCTGACAGTAAAAATAATGTTTACTGATACTTCTTTTTCTCTATACAGAGAGAGAGAGAGAGAGAGAGAGAGAGAGAGAGAGAGAGAGAGAGAGAGAGAGAGAGAGAGAGAGAGAGAGAGAGATATTTTCCTACCTTCTGGTTGATAACATAGAAGCTCTTGTTGTTGCCTTCACAGACTTGCTTCTTCAGGGCTATGATTTTCCTCACACGTTCATCAATGAATTCTCTCTCAGCCTGAACCAGCTTCTCTCTTTCTGCAGCACTCTTATAGAAAAATCCAGAGTTGACTTCACTGAAAAAAATATACATTCATAATTTCCATGTCACTTTTAGAGAACATTGAATTCTAAAGAAAATATTTATAAAAGTCTGCATTGAGCTAAATGATAAACATACACATGTATTCAAGCTAGTGGCGCTACTCATAATCTTGAGCTAAGCATGACAGTTTTTAAATACCCTGTAACCAAATAAAAATGCTGAACCTTCACTCATTCCCTACGTACATTTAATGACAAGAAATTTAAGGTTTAGTTTCTTAGCACTGCTGTCACATTAATTATTTTATTGCCATATTGCAAAGGGATATAACTCATTTTGTTGGACGGTTAAAAAAATCCTATCATTTTCTTTTTCCTCTCTCTCTACTTAATATCCAAGATTGTTATTTGACCAGTCTCATCTTCTAACTGCAGTAAATTTCAATATCTCAAATTAAATCTGGCACTGCTATCATAGCATTCCACCAGCAGGTCCCTTATTATTATACTTACGTTTTCTCATACTCCAATGAGACATTACAAGTGAGAATGTAACAATTCTCGGATCTCTTCTTCATGTCAGGATGCCGGGCTCCATGATCCATCACAATTCCCTTCACCAATCTGTCAAATATTAATTCAAAAAATTTCTTAGTAAATCTGTGAAAGTGACTGAATTTAAATTATTTCAGCTGAATAGTTACTTTGTTGGCTTACACTGTGTCCATGTCAGTCTTGTGCATCATCTCCATGATTTCCACCATGTGCAGATCAACTGGGTCATTACCTCGTTTGATGGCCAATACTGCATCAACAACTTCCTTTAATATTCAAAGATGTACTTATCAGCAAATTTAGAAGCAAATAAATTATCATGCATGAACATTCAAAGGAACATTAAATGTCATCTGACTATAAAAAATGCATGTGTCCTGTTAGTAATTTGTATGCATGCACAAGATTAAATAAACATAATTTGTAGCCTTGCACTGCTTTGAAATATAGAAGGGTACACATACTAACTTATTTTTATGCCCCTGCCTTTTCATGAAAGATTTTCCTTTTAACTACCATGCATTATCACTAGTGGATATATTTGTAGAGTTTCAATAACCTACCTCGGTCAGCAGATCAGCTAGTTCAGTGTGAACCTTCGTCCTGAGAGATGTCCTGGCCACCTGTATAAGGGTGTCTCTGTCTATCTCCCGAGACACTTTACACTCCTCCAAAACCTTAATGTACATCACAGACATCAGATTTCAATACAAACTCCCCATATAAAGGAAATAATAGTAACAGTCAACAAAAAGTGAATGTGCAGTTAACATCTTACCTCTAGAGCCTTTGCCTTTGCCAAGTCAAACCCTTCTGTAATTAAGCGAGGATGAAGTCCCTGAAAAATACAAAACAAAATATATGAATCAAAACCAAATAATTTGGTACATGAGGAACATATACATACAGAATAAAAATAAATAAAAATTGTCAGAGTTATACATAGAGTCAGGAAAAAGATAGTAAAAATGGATGTATAACAGAATTCATACTTAAATAACGCTTTGGTAAGAAGGATGCCTGAACTTTCAATACTCCTTACCAAGTATTTAATATTTCAAACTTAAAATTCAAATGGGCACTATTTTTTAATACCTCTGAGATATACAGATCTGCCTGCTTCAACAGCTCTCCAATAATCAAAACATTTGATGTTGTTCCATCTCCTGTGATATCGTCCTGTGCAGTGGCTACACGGGCAATCAGAGATGCTGTTGGATGCTGGATTTGCTGATAAACAAAAGAATATCCATAAATTAAGTACATTAAACTCTAATCAATATAGTACCATAAGTTAGTTCATACTTGACAGTATATACCCATTACATAATGCTTGTAACTCTTTAACATATTTCCATATTTCAAATTTCAGGCACCAACAAATGTCACTCATGAGGCTCTCTGAAGTATACATACCATTTCATGAAGAAGAACATTCCCATCCTTTGTCAGTTTGATGTCACCTGATCCAGACACCAACCTATAACATATAATATTCTCAAAATAAGAAACATTAAAAAATAAGAGCATTAACAAGTCTTTGCTCAAAAAAAGATTTTATAACAGGACACATTTAGTAAACCTACATGTTTAAGTGAGCCATAAAATGTAAGTTTTTTCTATGTGAAATGCTGTAGCTCTATGGCATTTCAACCAAAACTTCACCATAGAGTTACAAATTACCTCTGAGTTTTTGCCACAATGTTAAGAAAGAGATTTTTTGTCAGAAAAATGATACACAAAGGGAAAAGAGAATGACTCCTACTTGGTAGTCACCAAATAGGAGTCAAACCATCAAATGGTGGGTTTAGATCGAGAGTCATCATTTTTACATATTTACATTCGTGTATATTTCCCATTATGTTTGCATTGGAAATCTGCGACATTCAATTTTCTATGAATACACTTTGCTTATTTATACGCCAAGAGCACAGATACAAACATCTTCATGTGTTTTGAGCATATTTATTTTTGCAAAATTAAATAAAACTTTCAATCTTACATAACCAATTTGATATGTACTTTTGAAAAACAATCATTAATATCTACTCCTTAATGAAAAAGATTTTTCCCCACAAAATTTCTGGCACTACATTATTTGACACTGAAGCTAACTAAATAACATGTTAATATGGCTGTTCCATGTATGTTTCATATCCCTGACTAAGAGCGCAAATAATGGCTATATAGCAGTCTTCACGACAATTTTTTTTCAGCACATGCCGTTCGGGCATGTAAACCCATCATTTTAAAGGGGCATGGTCACGATTTTGGTCGAATTTTATTTTTCTGTTTTTATTATTTGCAATGCTTTAGGAATGCATTTCTAATGATCTAATGAAATTTGGGTGCCAGTCGTTGAGTTTTAAGCAAGATACAGGGCTTACAATTCTTTGTCATGTAAACAAGGCTCGTGCCCTGTTTTTGTTTACATAGGTCCAATATACCAGTAATAAGTCTTTTTAAAGCTGGTTTGTCTATCTTATTATTCATTTAAAGCATAAGTAAACAGTTTCTAACGATAAACACATTCATTTTAGGTCTAAAACTGGAATTTTTACTTCAACATTCAAAATGTAAACAAACGCTTTGTTTACAAAGTGAAGAATTGTAAGCTTTGTAACTCGCTTATGACGCATCAAATGAGACTCAAATTTTGGTTGCCTATTAAAAATGCCTTACTGAAGCATTGTAAACATTAAAATCCAAAAAATAATTTTTGACCAAAATCGTGACCATGCCCCTTTGATGCAGCCCATTCAAATTTTTACATGCCGAACTCAAAATTCTAACATTTACCGATACATGTATGGTGCAACCAAAATTAATAAAGAAATAAAGGTTTTATATCACTTTTATCATCGTTGTTCATCTCGTAATTTAGCAAACATATATACAATAGGTTTAACTAAACACTTCAATGATTACGATTGACGCTTATTTGACAAGTCGTACAAAAAATGTAGACTGCACAAAGCAAGTTACGCGAATAACTTGGGTACGATGGAAGAAATGGCAAGTAAACATATTGTACATTGACAGAAAATTTACACATGCCCTCAGGGCATGTAATTTGGCAATTTTTACATGTCCGCCTGCAAATTTACCAGGCCCCGGGCTTGGGACTCCTGGGTTATTTCGAAGACTGTATAGTGGCGATACACAATATTTCATACCAATAGACATCAGTATGAAAATATAAATATAAGCATTGAATGCTAATTTTTGGATGTCATCAGTCGTATGACACACCAAGCGGTGCAGACAAATTATCATACCGCAGTATTCAATTTGTTTGCACTGCTTGGTGTGTCATAGGACCGATGACATCCAAAAATAAGCATTCAATGCTTACATTAAAACTAACTGCACCACTTCAATTTACATGACTGGTATTGGTGTAAATGAATATTAGATACAAGTTAAATTACAATATCTGTAGTAAATTGTCAAAGGAATATTTTGAAATAGAATATATACACAGAATGTGTTCAGAAATATTAAGATTAATCAGTCCAAAACTTGATAAATCTTTTGCAGATTTATATTGCATTTTTCAATATATATTTGATCAGTGCTTACTATCTATCAAGATATATTAAGAAGTCTGGTATTCTTTACACAATTGCACTGAAAAATATAGTTTTAACTAGACACAATCTCGTTGCGAGCAACAAATAGGTCTTCCGTTTGATTATGAATAAATGATAGGGTTAAATCAAAATGTTGACATTTGGTACGAGTTACTATATCAACTTCCTTTTAAACTAATTTTTGGACCTACACTGCAATGTTAAGATTTTCGGAAAAGGTCATTTTAAAACTGCAATATCTCTGCAATGTGTTGTCCGATTTTTTAGTCTTTAGTTTTGAATTCAGTACAAAAATGTCTACAAAACGTATATGCTTTAAAAATCAAAATATCGATCTTTTGTATAGGGTACTGTAAAACGATAAAATATGCCGCACTACAAATGTAAGCGCCTTTGGCGCAACTGCCTCTGAGCGCTAAAATTAATAGTGCGCCAACAATTTTCCAAATGTATTAAATTTCTTTAAGTTGCAAAACAATAACGTCAGTCCATTTTTAAGGCTATATACAAGTGTTCATTTAAATATCAGATGCTGTCGGTTCTGTTTGTTTAAACAATTACACAGGTAAACGGTATGGTTTATCGGGTATAAGTGCCTAAACATGGATTAATTAATTCAGTTTTAATTGCTTTTTAATATCTCTCATTAGCACCTTGAAAATTGGGCTTCTCCCCATGCCACTTCCATTTAGCGCCTCGAGGTGAAAATGTGATTAAGAGTGGCGATCGTTAACGCTGACAATGCATGATTGATCATAATTTCTTTGATCTCTGATTAGTGGATATAAAGATAACAAGACGATACCTATTTTTTGTGTTTTTTTAATGTAAATTACTGTGAAAAAGATTCTCTCATGGTGATCGACTCTCATGGTAAATGTAGCTTTCGATTTCACTTTTAGTTTCGGGACTCTTCTAGTGTTATCCAAGTCGACACGTTAATTTCAAAGTCCGATAACTCAAATTTGTTTACCATCAAAAATTACACATCATCGCCAAAAAATGTTTTCATATCTATCTACTGACGATTTACACAAAAGTAAGTGTATTGTTCTCAACGACAGTTTACGAGATAGAAATCAAAGTCGTTGTATTCACGTGCTTTAATGAAAACAGAAATAAATTTTGGGCGTGATCGTTTATCAAACAACAAAATTTTTTTGTATTCTTTTTTAAAGAAAAGATTCATGCGCTAAAATATAATTGCGCTTATGTACTGGCACTTGCGTTTGCGCTAAATACGTATGCGCCAAATTTTCTCGTTTTACAGTAACCCATTTTATCTATTCTTGTTTACTGTGGGAGGCACTGTAGCTCTCAGGTCGTCCATCTGAATTTTCACAGACCAGAACTCGGCAGGAGCTACAAACCTGCAGTTACTGAGGGTTGAGCCCAGTCTGCTAGCAGTAAACTATACAATCGTGTATACCTCAATACAAAGATTAATAAACTCTATTTAAATAAGAAGAAGAAGATATTAAAAAGTAAGCAATTGAGATGTTGTCATAAGACAAAAAGTCATAATTTAATAAAAAGTATAACAGAAAAGTATGAAAGCTAAATAACATGATTAGTAACGGAAATAACAAATCACAACATGAGCAAACCACGTGTTCTGGAACGTTCGGTTTCCATTTGTATTTACAACACTTACATTTTAAGGGTCCCCTTTGGTCCAAGATTTGATTTTAAGACATCTTGAAGACCTTTAGCAGCGCTTATGTTCACAGCAAGCGCCTGCGAAGCCCTAGCAACTTCAGCTTTAGGATTGAGTGTCTTGATAGCCGACATGACTTTGCTTGTTTCCTGTACAGTAACTTCCCTTGCTAAATCGGAAGACGGCGCTGTGTGCCATGGGAGAAGTTATTATTTGATAAAAATGACTTGCAGATTTGGCGTATTATAAAGTGATTTGCAAAAGACTACGGAATATGTTAAATATATCTCCACTAAGAATATTATTTTTTAACCACCTCTTAACCTACCCCCTCCCACCGATGGTTTGACGTGCGATTTGGGTGCAATGACTACTCCCTACGGAGATGAACGAAATTAGTCGATTTTTACCGAACAATTTTCACATTCATTGGTGACGTCAACCACAGGGGCACCGTGTCTTTAATCAAGTGGTAAATGATGATTGCAACAGATCGGTAGGGGATCGGAGACGGATTCAGAAACTAAAGAGTAAGGTAAAGGTTATGCTGCATCTTTAAAAGGTTTTTTTTCGTAAGTCCATTGACGTTCACAGTTTAATCATAGTCTGTACTGTAGTGGTCAATGGTGAAGTGTGGCCTTGGTTGTGTAATATACTCAAAAATACTGACCTGCGTACAGTTGTGTATGTACACTATTCACGCTGAAATACAGATGCCACCTAAGGGGCGTTGACCACTACACGGGGACGTTTTGCTTATTTGATATTGATACCGGTTACTTTCTGGTAAATTTAGCCTGCATTCTAGTTATTGAACTTTGACACTGCCTGACCTAACATAAGTAAACAGGTAAAAGTGTTACCTTGATAAAGGAAATAAAGATTCAGTCTTATTATATCATTGTTTTATATACAAGTTATAAACAAGCTCAGTTTGTGTTATTAGAATGTATTGATCAGATGGTCTCATGCATGCACACATGATTGCATGATTTAAATTATTACGTCATATTTGATTTGATCAGAGACATAAATAACACAGAGATTGGCAACTGGTCGAAATCTCGAGAAATCCCGGGGTCCCTATTGTAAAGGGTTCCCAGTTTAAATCAGTATATCTTTCTTATAAACAATTATATCGAAATATAAACAGCAAAAACCTATTGCCAAAACATTCAAAATATTATATTTTCAAGAGTTTAAACAATATTAAAAGAGGAGTTTTAAGAGGCAGTTGGCTACCCGTCGTCCGAGATTTGGCCAATGTTTTACAGCTGGCCAATATATTTTCTATATATTAAACTTATTTTTCAATTTTTTGTTTCAAAAATGTCTATAACATATGCACACTTTTCATTAAAACAAATTATACTTTTGGTTTAAGATCATTATCTCAGTTCACTAAAATGAAGTTCTCAAAGTAAGGTTGGACCCGTACCATTTTTCAACAACAAAACTCACTAATGGCGGAGTTGCAAATCTCCTTTATTTATGTCTCTGATTTGATAAAATAATGAATTTATTTTGATTGAAGTTACTTGTTACTTTAGGCTTTCTGGTAAAATTCAAACCTTTCAGTTTTTTGTTTACATTTATATACTCAACACTAAATTTGAGTGTCTTAAAGAGCCAACTTACTATAAATGTCTATATATATCATATCTTAAAGGCTAAAAAGGTGTATAGATTGAGTATTTTATCTTTGAGTTGATGGAAAATCATATGAACTTAAAATCCAAGGGTTGGGATTGATTTGAAGCAATATGAACTTTAGTTTATTACCACAAAATCACACTACAATCCTTGTCAGTACAAGGCAATATGACACATTACAGCTAGGCTTTTAACTTTCTTTGACACACTTTTTATAAGGATATAACAAAAGACATTGTTTTAAAAAATACTAAACATGAGTGAAAGAAAAAGAGAGAAAGGTCATCATTGGGGATAAATTTCAAGAATGATGTTTTATGTCTAATGAACCTCAGAATTTTTGGGTTTTGCTATTTCTAAATTTATTTGATTTAAAAACAAAGAAATCACAAACAATACTAAATTGATAAATAGATTATGTTCACAGGGTGTAATGCATAGCTGTGTTTGTGATGACCTGATACACGGACAATTATCCTTTTATGATTGGTGGAATCAGATAAAATAAAGGGAGACATCTGGAACATTATCTGAAATTTCTGTTTAAAATGCAGTGAGTTAATCATTGCATTGGGCCAAAATAAAATTTATGTTTGGAATTGCCTCCTGCCTTGTTGAAATACTCTATGCTGATAAAATTTTATTAGCAAAAAATAAAGAACTTTCTTTTTGTCATCGTACAATGTTTATTATTAAAAAAAAAAAATTCTTACCTATGTCAATGAGCTCAATGGGCTTTTGTAATCTTTCACTATTTTTGATAAAGAGGCAGTTGAAAATTTAATTCAGTTGTTTCTGTCAGGAATTTACAGTAACTGACCTCTTCACATCAAATTCTAAGCATTGTGTAAATGGTATCACTATTGGCAATCCTTTCTAAACTGTTATTTACAGAATTTTAATTTTATGGTGTACTTTTTGTGTAAGACTTGTTCTATTTGTTATATATACGATAGCTGGCTCTAATAAAAGTTTTTAGGTTAAACAATGCTCACAATCTTTGCAATGTTTGATAACTCTAAAAAATACTATAAACAGAAAAAATAGATTGATCAACATTTAATTGATAATTTTGCTCCATAAATAACAAAACTAGGTCTTCAATTCTTGTCACTACTTAGTACTTGGTAGTTTAATATCATTTGATTTATTCTGGTAGTTTAATATAAATTTATTAGAACTTTAGATTAAGTTTAATAAACTTTATGCAATGTTATGATACGCTTTCAAGGAAACTTAACACAAACTCAAGTGCAGGATTTCTGTATTTTCTATAAATTTTTATAAAGATATATCTTGAGTCAGCAAAACAAAATTTTATTTTGTTAACAGTGTGGGTGGGGGAAATTGGTATTTTCATTTCAAACTTTAATTGTATTTTTCATATTGTGGGTGGAGGAATTTATCAGGTACTATTTCAAGCACGTGTACATACTTTATACATCTTGAAATAAGTACATGTAGGATATTCAACATATGTTTTAGGGTGTTTTTTTTTTAAATCTGTGGGATTTCAACAACGTAATAAACTATTTGTAATAAGCTGATGACGGATGAGGATATTTTATATAATATGTAATTGATACGAAAAATCGGCTAGAAATAAGTGACAAAAAAAAATCTGTCGTAAGATAGTTAAGATGTGACATAATAATCAAATCATCTACTAGTAATACCTTTATTGGCTATGTTATAAGATCAAAATTACCAGGAATGAGAGCCATGGAGCACTGGGTCCTTTTGATAAATGACATCACTGTATTGAAGTGATGTATACATAGAATGTACAGGAATCTGGGGGTTACAGAAGGAAGTTGCTGTGTTTACCCTATTGTCTAACTGAACTAAAGTAAAGCGATGAATGTCCGTGCTGCTCTGTGTACTGCTTTGTTAACCATAAAGTAATGTTTGTCTATTCAAAGAAGAAAAACACAGGATGTGAATTAAATCTCTGTATGAAAAAGCTGTTTCACTTACTTTTTCATTTTTTACAAGACAAAACTTATTTCCTGAATTTAAATGGATTTACATAAGAACATATTTTAAGGTGGGAAAAAGAGATGGAAATTTCATTAAAATTCATTTAGTAAAAAAGCAGAGGGTATTGATTTGCTGAAGGCACAATTGATATATCATTATCCAAAGACAGAAAACTCAGTAATTATTTTCTTACTAATTGTTTATTATGAACATCCTGTTAATTTCTGATATCCACTCTCTGAAATCAGAAATTTGCTTTTCTTTTTTTTAGAATACCCCAAACACCAAGTTATAGGTAATTGACTATCCTGGCTGCAGTTGAATAACTGACCACTGAGGACACCATACACCTGAGTCATGAGTTCTGACGATCCAGCCTCGGAGGTACCTGTGGAGGAGGAAGGTCTCTTCTCCGCCCTTGACTTCTTCATTCTGTCTATCCTGGCAGGCATGGCTGTCTACTGGTACTTTTTCAAGAACAAGAAGCAAGAACAGCCCACCTTTAAGAAGCTCACAGTTCAGTAAGTCATTTTGTCTTTTACCATGCTCTACCCCTCACAAATATCTTTTTGTGCCTTGACGGTGGGGGGGGGGGGGGGGGGCATATTGATTTTTGTCACTCAGACTGTTTCTTTTGGAGACTTTCCATATGTACCTTGGTCAATTGTTTCTTAACTACGAATGTATACATGAGTAAGACTTAAGATGAAAGGTCAAGCTGTTTGATATCATAGGATTTTTTGAGAAATTGGGGAGATAGTTTTTCATTTGCTGAAAAATGGCTACAATTTGTACCTAAATCAATTTGTATCTCTTTTCAGTCAATTTGTTATTACTAAGACAAATCTGCGTAATAGCGTGTTCTTTCACATACTTGTATTCTTACTATGAAACTTTAATATCCATATGCCTGTGATCTTGTGGAGAAATTTTCTTTGAACTGAATGAACTCGCAGTAGAAAATTGCTGGAGTTTCACTGAAGTGCATTAGAAAACTAGAGTGGGAGTTAATTGGAACCAGCGTGTACTTTTACCTAATACTTGAATGAGAAGTAAATCTAATAATACTCATTATTCCCTAGCTGTCTGGCTATGAATTTTCTTTCAACACTGGTTCCCCTTAAAAGCAAATAATTGAAGTGATTCAACAGTTTTTGTCCTGTAAAGAGGCTGAAATAGACACAGACCTTTATGATAAATTTAAACATTTTTGGATGAAGAATTTATAGGTGATTCTAGGCAGAGAATTATGTCGACATTCTTGGTATTTTATGTTAGCATGCAGTCTGAGAATTCAAATACAATTGTTAATCAATAGAATTCCTGATTTACTGGGTGTTGATCTGATGGAGACTTCCCTGCAGATATGATCCAGTAAATGAACACATTCTGTCACAACTTCCTTTTCATAAAGTGCTTGTATGCGATACGATTCAGACTATGTGAAGGAAAAATCAATAGCAAATCATCATATTATTATGTTTAAGTCAAAAATAATATCTTCATTAGAGAGTTTAGTGCTATAGAAAACATTTTCTCTCTCTTACATTCTGGAGGGTTGGGTTTTTTTTTTGGGGGGGGGGGTGTTAAAATGAAATAAGGAGCTCTTAATGATTTATAATCACTACTGTGATCCAGATCAAAAGTGAAAAACCTGGAGGTTCAGAGAGCAAGATCTATATACGATAAGTGCATTCCTTGACTTGATACCAGTACATTAGCTCTCAAATCATTGTAGTATTCTGATGTTTGAACTGTCTTTAATCTCCCATTAGTTATAAATCTGCTTTTGTTTGATTTTAGACCTGTTCAAGGGCGAATGAGTGATCCCAGTTTCATCAACAAAATGAAATCCTCTGTAAGTGTATGGCTGTAATAACGTGTTTGATTTTTGAGTACTCATAACTGCTACGTACATTTTTAGAGACCATTATGTTTAACATCATTATGAATATGGAATTGGTAAAACAATTTCTTTTCTTTCTTCAGGGGAGAAATGTTATTGTTTTTTACGGATCACAAACTGGAACAGCAGAAGAGTTTGCTGGTCGCTTAGCAAAAGATGCTCAGGGGTACGGAATGAAGGGCATGGTAGCTGACCCAGAGGAGTGTGAAATGGTAATGTCTACACTAATGCTGGGTTATTGTACATCATTCTAATTCAAAGTGGTAGTGTCTATGTTCACGCAGAGCAACTTTAATTCAATCTGAATTACAGTACTTAAAGAAGAGTTTAGTTCGTAAATGAACAAATCTTGTATTTTAATTCACTTGTTGAATTTATGTTGGTGATAGACTTATTAAATTCATCTCTTGCAATTTGAACAAAAATGTCTTTGAATTTTTCTGCAGGATAATCTGAGTAATTTGCCAGAGATAGAGAATTCCCTGGCTATATTTTGTATGGCTACATATGGAGAGGGTGATCCCACTGACAATGCCCAGGAGTTCTATAACTGGCTGCAGAATGGAGAATCGGATCTTACAGGGGTTAAATTTGCTGTAAGTACAAGTAAAAGTATCCTAAACCAGATAAAGAGGATGGTATAACTGGGTATCAAAAGTAAGGAAGTTTTCAGTTCATCAATACCTTGAATACATAAACCATCACGATGACTTCTTGAAATGAATTGGAATTCCCAATCCCTCTATATCTGGAATTTTCTTTGACCAGTCAAAGTTGATATGATATTTGGCTGTATCTAGATTTTAGCACTTTTAGCATATTTGTAAGAAGGAAATTTTTGCTTTGGCAGGTGTTCGGTTTAGGAAACAAGACTTATGAACATTACAATGCTATGGGTATCTATGTAGACAAAAGACTAGAGGAACTGGGAGGAGAAAGGATCTTTGAGTTAGGACTAGGCGATGATGATGCAAAGTAAGTACCGGGGTATACTGATGTATATGCTTTGTTTGTCCCATTGTTGGTGTATTTTGCTAACGGTGCTTCCATTTCTTACGGGTTATTTATCATCAAGTAGTTATAAAACAGGTTTTCTGCTGTTATGACATAACATAAGCCATAATGTTTCTCACTGGTTGTTTATCATTAAGTAGTTCTAATATATATGATAAGTCATATATGATATATGATAAGTCAAGCCACATTACATAACAGGTCTTTTCCTGTTACGACATTAAAGACCCTATTAGCCGCAAACTAGGAAAGGTAACTGGCCTTAGCTGTCAGAGCAGATTTATAATGGTGTGTCTTTAAGGCTCTATAAACCCACAGTTTATTCCAATTTTCAATAGAAGACCACAAAACATTAACTTTTCAAATATTAAAATGATGATAGGGGTACTATAGGTATTTTTACAGAATTTTTAAATGTTTTTTCGTGTTTTTGTAAAATAATTTTTAAAAAGTTAACTATTAACAAATTGAGAAAAAAATGTTGTCATATGATAGATATTTCTTTCGGACACCTAAAAATAAATATAATACTTCTTAACATTCAAAAATGTTATTATTGCAATTTTTTTAGTATTTCCCCAAAACATAATTTTTCATATTTTCTTACTCTGTTGACAAATCATCTAAAAAAGCTGCTTGATGTTATAAGAAATGTATTTTAATAACTGTGACATAAAAAATTTGAATAAAAATCATTGCAAATAAACACAAAAAATATTTTAAATTTTATTTGGTATGAAAGTTCCTTAGGTAAAAGTTATCGTTCCTAAGTTCCAAGGCCCAAACATCTTGGGGACTTTTCATTTCTGAGTTGAAGAAAATTTCCTAAATATCATGATGAAATGATAAATACATACATATTTCATTATAGGCCTATATAAGTGAATTTATTCGCTTTAATGCAAAACTAAGTCAAATAAAAGGGAAAATTAACTAATAGGGTTTATGTTTTCCAACCTGAGAGAAATTCAAAGCCACCCTTCCAGTTTCCTTATGGTGGTTAGGAATATCTGTCAATATTGATGTGGGTTAAAGTATATTATAATTGAAATACTTTCACTGGTTTAGAATTTTCTATCACAGTATTCAACCAAAAAACATGTTTCAGAAAATTTTGGAAAGTTTTTATTGTCCTCAACGGGATTCGAACTCATGACCTACAGGTTTGAAGTGAACCCGCTAACCCACTGCGCTAAGTTGTAAGATATCGAAAATCGAAAAGAAACTATTTAGAAAATTTTACTTGATTTTATTGTTTATTTCGGTAAATAATACGACACAACGTGAAGGTGACACATTGCTTGTAAGTTATGATTTTTCCAATTAACTAATTAAATCTAAGACTATTCATTTAACAAATTATAAAAAGAGCGGTCCCCGTACAATTCGCCTCAGTTTAAATCAGCCAAAACCAGAATTGCATGCTTCCAGATTTACTTTTTTGCGTACTGCGTCATCAAAAAGTGGTGTATAGAGCCACCTTAAATAGGTCAGACACATGCTTGCAATGATTTTTGGCATCTTGATGTTATTTTCTCAAACTTTTCTTTTAGTATCAGTTTGAAGATTAACCTTGGTTTATATCCAATAGTATGTAATTTTTCAAAACCCTCAAAATTTTTGTCCCATAGATCCAGTCTTGTAGCCTTCAGTGAATAATAAAGGGTTGTTTGTCATCATATTGTGATTATAATATTATTTGCAAGTATCTGGCCAGTGATTAAGTATGTCCAGTGATTGCCTTCTTAACCATACATTGACTAGATGGATTTTATTTACAGCATAGAGGAAGACTTTATAACTTGGAGAGAAAAGTTCTGGCCAACTATTTGCGAGCACTTTGGAGTGAAAGCGACTGGAGACCAAGTCAGGTATTTGAACTTGTTCACCTGATGAAGATTTGTATGTACATGTTAGTAAGACTTTCTCTCTACATGATACGTTTTGTTGGTTTCAGCATTCGCCAGTATAGCCTCACGGTACACGATGAACTGTTAGCAGAGAAATGCTACAAGGGAGAAATAGCCAGACTAGGATCATTTGGAAACCAGAAACCGTAAGTTTGGTTCTTGAATTCCTGTGACAACTGATGCTGTGTTCTACAAATTCTATATCATACTGGTTCTTTTGATAATTTGTTTTCAGACCCTTTGATGCTAAAAATCCTTTCTTGGCTCCTGTGAATGTAAACAGAGAACTTCACAAGGGTGGAGACAGATCATGTATGCATATTGAGTTTGACATCACTGGATCAAAGATCAGGTAATACCCAGTATTGAAAATTTCATCATGATGTACAGTATTAAAAGTACATGTATCTATTTTATTAATGGATAAGCCATTTATTTTTCTTTAAATTTTGTCATGTTTTATATTCATATACTGGTTTATGTGGAGACAACTTTGCAGATTTGTACTTTCTTTTCCACTGCAATACTTATGTGGTGATTTTAGGAAAAATTTCTTTGCATCAATAAATCAGGTCTTTGTCACTGAAAAAATTTGGCATTGCTGAGAGTGCTTTGTTTGGTTCTGTAGGTATGAGGCAGGGGACCATGTGGCTGTGTACCCAGTCAATGACTCGGAACTGGTGGACCTGATCGGGAAGAGACTGGAAGTGGACCTGGATCAAATGTTTACCCTCACTAATCTGGATGGTGGGTGCAGATACCTGAATGTTATAACACTCACTTTAAAGGATTTCAAATCTCTCACTTTGAAAAAGGATGCAATGTACCAAAAATGGATAATACCTAGTGAAAGAATGTTACATGTACATTTTTTTTGCAAGTTTCTTTTAGTGCAATAGCTTAACAGGGAGCAATAAGCAGGGGAAAAAATTTATACAGACCTACTTTTTATTTGATAAGTACACATATAGGTATATCAGCGGTGATAAGTAATGGACAAAATATTTGATAAACGTTTATGGTAATTTTACAGAGGAGGCCAGTAAGAAGCACCCCTTCCCATGCCCCACCACCTACCGCACTGCCTTCTCCCACTACCTCGATATCACAAGCACACCCAGGACCCACATTCTGAGGGAGCTTGCGGAGTATGCCCAGGACCAAAAAGATAAAGATTTCCTCCTCAAGCTGACCTCTTCAACTCCAGAGGGCAAGGTAACCAGTGCAAAATTTTTAACCAACAGTTTACTTAAAAAGTACTGTAACATTATTCTAGGAAAGAAATAGGATTGAATGAATGATACAGCCTAACTTTGTCCTCTCCCAACAATACCTACAGTGGTCTTGATTTGAACAATGAGACCCAATGGACATTTACTCTTTGACAAACATCACATGTTCTTCACTTTTCACGTAATTGTATATTCGGTGTACAAAAAGTGTTTGAAATATAGCAAATAAACTATTTAGATTTTGTATTCATGTACAATATCTCATTAACACAACTTGCTAAATATTAAAAATTTGTAAGAGAGCTTGAGATGCATTATACATGTAACTATAAGATAATATGTGTGAAATATTTCTTGCAGACTCTGTATAGTGATTGGGTGGTTAAAGACAGAAGAAACATCACTGCTATCCTTGAGGATCTACCGTCAGTGAAACCGCCCATAGATCATTTGTGTGAACTGTTACCAAGGTTACAGGCTAGATACTATTCCATTTCTTCATCTCCAAAGGTACGTACATTGAAGGGTGATGCGATGTCATAGCTTTACCCTTTCTTCTTGTGCTTGATATACGTGAATTTAAAGTATTTTATGGAGTTTTTGTTATTGAACTTTTGATAACTCAGATTATTCACAAGAAGTCTGTTTACTAGTATATACACGTACATGTACATTGAATAAGTGTTTTAAAAAACCACTGAATTGTATTGTTCTTGATTTACTTAATGGAAAACAAAAAACTACAGTTAGTTGCTACAGATGAAGGCAATTTAACAAATCAATTAAATTTCTTTTTTGTCTGTATTGTTTCTTGCTATTTTGTTACTGTATTGAAAAATATCTTTTCTTCTTTATTTAGGTCAATCCTACGAGTATTCACATAACAGCTGTTGTTGTCAATTACAAAACAAAGACAAACCGTACCATGAAAGGTGTGGCCACCAATTGGTTAGCATTCAAAAGACCAACAAACGGACTGAAGCCAAAGGTGCCCATCTATGTTAGGAAATCTCAGTTCCGTCTTCCATTCAAAGCCAACACACCAGTCATAATGATCGGTCCAGGAACAGGGTTAGCTCCCTTCAGAGGATTTATACAAGAAAGGAACTTCTTGAAGAAAGAAGGTAACAATGAAAGACCTTTACAAGAAAAATTATTCATAAATGATTTTGACTTGTTTTTCAACAATAACTTGAAAATTTTGGTTTTTCAGGCAAGCCAGTTGGAGACACGGTGCTGTACTTTGGATGTAGACACAAGAACCAAGACTACCTCTATGAGGATGAAATTGAGGAGTATGTCAAGGATGGCACCCTCACCCACCTCCACTTAGCCTTCTCCAGGGATGGACCAGAAAAGTTGTATGTGCAACATCTCCTCAGGCAGAATATGGAGGAGACGTGGAAAATGTTAGAAAAGGGTGGCCATATATACGTGTGTGGGTAAGGATCATTCAGTATATTTGTATGGACTGTTATGGTTGCTTTATCACAGGCAATAAGCTTTGCTTCATTTTGAGATAGTTACAGTTTTGTTTGTATGCCTTTTTTGGTGGCTTTAATTTTTAGTGTACAATGTACATGTATGGTACATTTTCTCTAATAGAAGTAGTAACGAAATGAGGCACCTACTTTAGATAAATTTGTAGGTCTTATTTTTTTGGGTTTTTTTCTTTTACTAGGGATGCTCGCAATATGGCAAGAGATGTTCATGAGACATTAGAGAAAATTATCACCGAATGTGGGAATATGGACAAAGAGAAAGCAACTAATTATGTGAAACAGATGCAGAACAAGGGACGCTACTCTTGCGATGTGTGGAGCTGAAGAAGGTCTTTTTATGTATATCAAAAGATTTGGGCTATCATAATAATATATTTGTATTGGCTGTGTTCCCTTACTGAAAATAGATTGTTATAATTCATGTTTGAGAAGCAATAGTAAAAATTGGAGAGATTTTTTTCAAACAATCTGATTGGGGGGGGGGGTTAAAAGTGAAAATAACTACCAAATCAAGGTTTGATTTTAAAAGGAGGGTGAAGACCTATTAAAAAAAATTGTGTGTTTAGGGTAACACTGATGAAAAAATTAGGTTAGGAAGGTAGGGATTTTGTTTATTTTATCATATTTTTTTCTGCATGAATCCTAAGAATGTTTGTTTGTGTCATATTCAATAATGGGTTTTTAATAGAAATAATATAAAAATCACAATTGGATAAAAAAGACATCAAAAAATTGTAGGATCGGGGCATTTTTTAGGTTAGGTCGGGTTACCCTAAACACACAACTTTTTTTTTTTAGGCCTGAGTGATACAGTTAATGTACATGTGAATCAGTCATTAAATTTATCAATATGTCAATAATTGTATCAACAGTATTTTTCATATACATAAAATATATTGGAGCTTGTGTTTTGATGATGTTTATTAGAATTACATGAGCATGTGTTTTACCTGCCAGTCTAAAGGGCTTTCATCTTAATTAGTTTTCTTTAAAAAACAAAAATCATACTCTTTAGATTGCATTTGTATACATGTATTAACTTTTGAAGAAAAACTTTTCTTTTTTCTTCCCCTTGTGATTTTTAAGGTCTTCATTAAGATCTTTACAGTCAATATCCAGCCATTCAATGAAATAATTGATTTGAATTTTTTTGAGATGAAGCAATTTATATCAAGACTTTATTTGTACCATCTACCAGAATTAACTGTTGTACCATCTACCAGAATTAACTTAGAGGTTGTGACATAGAAGATTTTCATCTGATTCACTATTGGCTGTACAAGTATTTTTTTTAAAAAACAGATGAATAAATATTCATGGCTTTTACATGCATTTGATTATGATGTTAAGTAACAAGTTTGTTTAATGTGCAAAGGTAATAATAAAATGATAAAAATTGATTGTTTCAGCTAAATTCATTCTATGATATGTCCTCAATTAATTTGTACATATTTTGTACTTAAGAATGCATGAAAGATGAATGTAAATGGTATATATGAACATTAATATGACATTTTTTATACAAATCTATTGATTTTTATAAATACATTTTTTGCACTCTTGTTGCATACATGTATGTGTGTATTCTTAAGAAAAACTCTTGTAGATATAGATATAGAATTGCAATTAATGTTGTTTATTGATAGAATCTTGCATAGCTTTATTTACATATACAGCATGTTTTTTTTATAGGGAGAGCACCTATCATTAATCAAGATGTGATTTGTTTAATTGTTTACATTTCATTTTTCTGATGTTCTATTGTTATTTTATCTCTTTTAGAGGTTTATTTATAGGGCACCAGCAATCTATATAAGTTTCACATACGGAGTTTGCTAATTCAAACATTGGTTTAATGAGGCAATTAATGGTGTCTACACATGTACAGTGTTCTGCCTTGGTACTATATGATCTTTTAATATAGACATTTATGACAATGAAATACATGTATTTTGCTAGGTTAAAGATACGCCATGTGAGTATTGCATTTGTACAAGTACACGTACTTGTAAACCAAAGTTATGAAGTTGAATTAGAATTAGAATCAATATTTGTAGAACTTGTATTTATATACTGGTAGTTATTTTCTATAATTTTCCAATTACAATGTAAGTTTAATAAAAACTGAAAAAACTCTATCATATGAAAACTTCAAATTTTAACTTTTTATGAATTGTCCTGTTATTTAAGTTTTTGATTCAGCTATATTGTATTTAAAATGATATGCTTTGAATTAAATGTATAAATTGTCTATTTATGTATTTGATTGCGTTCTGTTCTGTTTTAGCAGTTTTTGGATAAGATCACTTTTGTATGGTGGCATATCTCTGCCCCTTGTGTGCAAGTTATTTTTCTATTAATGATGTGGACATGCAAGAAAAATATGTTGACATGCAAGATAGTTATGTCAACATGCAACATAACTATGTTGACATGCAAGAAAACTGCAATCAAATAAGAGTTATAAAAAATCTCAAATATCGCCAACATGTGACATTCAAGATGCTAGATACGCTACCTATTGATGTCAACATGCAACTTATTTATGTTAACTTGCAACTTCTTTATGTCGACATGCAACTTATTTATGTCAACATGCAACTTATGTATGTTAACATGCAACTTCTTTATGTCGACATGCAACTTATTTATGTCAACATGCACTTTAGTTATGTTAACATGCGACTAAGTTATGTTGACATACAACTTATAAGTTGCAAGTCAAAATATTTATCTCGCATGTTAACGTAACTAAGTTGCATGTCAACATATTCATCTCGCATGTCAACATAAGTAAGTTGCATGTTAACATAAATAAGTTGCATGTTGACATAAATAAGTTGCATGTTGACATAAATATTTTGCATGTCAGCATATTTATCTTGCATGTTAACATAAATAAGTTGCATGTCGACATAAAAAGTAGCATCTAGCATATTGGATGTCACAAGTGGGCGATATTTGAGAATTATTGAGATTTTGTATAATTCTTATCTGATTGCAATTTTCTTGCATATCAACATAGTTATGTTGCATGTTGACATAATTATCTTGCATGTCAACATATTTATCTTGCATGTCGACATATTTGATTGAAAAATAACTTGCACACAAGGGGCAGAGATATGCCACCATACTTTTGGCATCAGTTTTGCTTATATAAAAAGAACCATTTAGGTATAGGAAACTGAGACTGAGATAAAAAAGTAAGCTCGTTGGGCGGATTTTTTAAAAACAAAAACTACCTGTAAGCAGATTGTTTGAACAATCGGATTGTAATCAACAAGTTGTCACTACACAGCTAATTGTGCCACATACGTTTCACATATGTTCATTAACGTACGTTAAACACACGTGGTACTTAAATCACGTTAAACGTACGTGAGGTCACATACGTATCACACATGTTTAACGTATGTGGCACATTTTGCTGTGTATTTCAACACAGACTATACTATTTTAAGACAATTGCTAAAGGCTTAGTGAAATTGGGTCATTTCTAAAACGGAAGTGGTGGAAGATGACATTTAAACCGGAATACGAGTTTTTAACTCGTAGAAAACAATTTTCAATATTGTTATTTGATTGAAACCGGAAATTCTTTACAAAATGCACTCTTCCTAGAAAATAAATAAAAGCATTTACTGTATATACCACATTCTACGAATTTTCTTTTCTTATCTACGTGTGTATTAGTTTATTCCGCGTTTCACCTGGAACCTCTTTTTCATGTAACGTGAAGGCAATGGTGAATGAGATTATCAAATAACATTTCTGGCGGATATTGAAATTATTCAAATGTTATATCAATTCAAGAATTTTACATAAGTATACTCATAAAGAGCCGTTCTTGTATAAGTGAATGACAGGCAATTGATATATACCTGTATTAATTTTTCTTGGTATGTACAGCTTTTGCAATATTGTAGATCAACAGGCCACCGTCCATGGGTCTTTTATTTATCGTGTGAAAACTTATATCTTTTAGATAAAAAAAAACACAATACAGTTGGATTTCGCGGGAGGTGTTGGGGAAGCTGTGAATATTTTGCTAATTTTTTAATAGCTTAATTAGTTTTCAACGGGGAAAATCAACAGCAAAATATTAAATATATCATCCTTGTAGCCGTTAATTCCAAAAGACAAAAATTTAATTCGCAAATAATAAATGTACTACTTATTTTTGAAACCTCCTGCACTATTTATATGGTTTCTAGACAATACGCAGTAAAAGAAGTGAAAAAAAAATTGGACACAAAACGCCAAAATTTGCATCTGCACCAGAACCTAGCTATAGTGTAATTATTTGAAATTTTCATGAATTCATTATTTTGATTTTAGAGCAAAGTTTTGCTTTGAAGTAAGATGTTTTAGTTACAAGAAACACCCAGGTGAAGTGGTCGAATAAACATGATAAACAACATACGCTCTATAATTGATATCACAAAACAAATTGATTCACAACTTTCCGAAAGAAAAAAGTATTATACAGAACGAATTAACACGCGCAGTCATCATCTTATCTTGTCTAAACTGTCTGTACATGTACTGATAAAGTCTGGGACTGTACTAGTGACGGGGCTGACTGTGGGTGACTATCGTGATATACCAGTACTAAGGAATTGGAACAAGTCTACAGACCATGAAAGGCCTCCTTCTCTTGGCGATTTCCTGCTTTGTAGGAATTCAGTGGTAAGACCCGTTAAGGTTGTTTGGGACACCTCCATGTTGTGACGTACTATTTATCGAAATAAACAATTTAATCATATGTTATTTTATAGTTTCTTTCCCGTAATTGTTACCTAACAGCGTAACGCAGTGGGTTCACTACTAATATGTTAGTCGTGAGTTCAAATCCCGGTGGGTATTTTAAAATTTGAACCCTTCCCCAAAATTTTAAAACGTATTTTTTGGTGATATGTTGTAATATTTGAAAATTCTAAACTGGTGAAAGTTTTTAAATCATAATGAACTTTGATCAACGTCAATATTGACAGATGTCCCATATCACCTTGATTATAAGATACACAGAAATAAGATCACAGTTCTTTTCGAAATGATTTTATTTACTATTTTCAATTTTTTATAAAAATACATTTGATTTTTCAGTTAGAAACAGACTGTTTAACTTGGTTATTGTATGGAAAATACATAATGCCTATGTATTACTGAGTAACACATTTATAATTGTCATGTGAATAGCAACAGTCCACATGGTGGGAACCCCCACGGGGGTCAGCTGTTGATTTGGGAGCTGACCAATAAACTCTGGACCCTGGGGGACCTCGACCACAACGGATTCCTTACCCTTGCAGAGCTTGAGAAAGAATTCATCACCAACTTTGATCACGACGGTAAGGTCACTAAACAATAGACATCGGTTTCTGTAGGATAACAATATTTAAAGTTTTTTTTAGGTCGGAAATGATTGATACATGCGCGGATCCAGAATTTTTTCCGGGGGGGGGTGTAATTGTGTTTGCCGGGGGGGGGGGGGGGGGGGTTCCAATGCATATTTTTGGTAATATAAATTTAAATTTTCAAAGGGGGGGGGTGTCCGGACCTTTTATCATAAGCTTTATATATACTAGTTCTATAAATGGGTTATTTGTCTACAGAAAGCAGTACATCAGACCGATCCTACACTTTTTTTTTAACGAAATACTATACAGGTATATAGTAGTGGAAACCTTGAAAAATACAAGTAAAAACATATAACAAGCTGTCACTGGATAGTTTCGTTCTAATATTTGGGAAGTTTTATTTTAAATTCTAAATTCTTTCTATTTCAAATGGTACATTTGTACGTATATTGTAGCTAGATATGCGTCATTGCCCGCTGAAATTTAGAGCATTTATTTGAATATAGAAATGGATACATTTCTTGATTAAATCTACTGTCCTTTCCGATATATTTCATTTATCAAATAAAATATACAACATGACTAAAGTAGTTATGTTGTATATTTTATTTGATAAAATGAAATATATCAAAATAACATATACAATAAGACTAAAGTATTCATGTTGTACGTATGTTTATTTGATTAAATGAAATATATCGGAATAACATATACAATATGACTGAAGTATTCATGCTGTACATATGTTTATTTGATAAAATGAAATGTATCGGAAAGGACACTACATTACTGAGTAACAAATTGAATCTAAAAATTAACATTCTGTATAACCTCTGACTTTCTTCCAGGGAGTGGTTGCGTCGTGAGTCACGAGTTCGTCCATCAATGGCAGCACAATTACATGGACACCCATCAAGCCTCCGTGCACGTGTTCGAACATTTCGACATGAACAGAAATGGCGCCATCTGTCATGATGATATTGCAGCCCTCTTTACTGCTACAGACCATACCAGTAAGTTGATTTTCTTTAACAAGATGGTTGCTATTTGATTTGTTAAATGATATCACAGAATATCTGTCGCCAAAAAGGGAACGTTGGATTAAGATTTTAACAATGCATATTATGTACATGTAGTTTCCAATTACAGATATGGCATATCTCAAAATCTAAATCTTACAATTTGGCACTTTTTCATGGTTAATCTCATGTCAAAATTATTTCTATAAGATGTGGAATATTGAATCGTATATAGGGTTTTCAAGAATGATAATTTACAATTACCTCATTGCTGTTTATTTCAGAGGATAACCTCTTGGAGAAAGACGAATTTGATAATTTGTTGCTCTTTGTAAGTATAAATCATCTAGACTATAAATTAATATAGAACACAACAAAAAGATATAATGTATATATTATCAAACATTTATTTAATTGTTTCAGATATATGGACAAATGCCACTTCCATAGGAACATTTTATGACATTTTTGTAATAAAGAATCATTATGGCATAACATTGTATAATTGAACTATTTTAATCCTTTATCGATAATTATTCATTTATGACTTCAAGTGCAAATTTGGTTACACCTACATATTGTAACTGCAATATTTAATACTGTACTGTACACATCTTCCCTCACACGTGACAAATAACAGCCTGGTTAATTTGTTCTGTTTCACCTCAAAATAACTTAACAATAGATATGTTTTGAATTCAATTATTATACAGTAAACATAGGGTTAAATCCTATAATTTATACGTTTTTGTATACGATTATTAAAAAAATAATCGAAGAGCATTATCGTAAGTTACTTCAACTTCTATTCAATATAGAAACTGAACCGTATTCAACAGTGTATGTGTCGCCGCGTATGTTGAGGCATGCTAAAGGATTTAACAGGCACGTAGCATCGTTTTTGAAAGTGGGGGGGCCAGACTCATCCAAAAAATCTTGACAAGCAAAAAAAAAAAAAAAAAAAAAAGGAAAATGTTATGTTCCCCAAAATCTTCAAAATCCTAATCCGTGATAACTTCAATTTCACTACTCATTTCCTTATTTTCATATCAATTTTTTACATACTCCCAAAAAAGTGGGGGGGCCAACTCAATGATAATTCCATTCTTTATATGTAAATTTTAAAAAATTTGTTGCTGCGAGAAAAAGTGGGGGGGCCAGGCCCCCCCTGGCCCCCCCCCCCTGATGCTACGTGCCTGTTTAAGGCTAGTAGGCTGGTGAGCTAACGCATTTTTACTCAACTATGGTGATGCAAGATTCACAACTAGCCGAAACGTCTATATCATTTTCACCATTTCCCGGAGATTTCTTATTGAAGTTCTTCCATTTTTCACAAAATTTCCGTGTCATTTCTTCAGCATATCTTTCCCGATTCACCGCTTGCTCCATGTAAACTTCAGAGGGTATCCTTGAAAATTGATTGTTCCCGACATGAACTGGTCGGGATCCTGGAATATCAGGAACAACCAATAGATGCTTGTCCTGTCGTCTGTGCATTGGTCGCTGCAGCCAAGCTTTCCTGCGAAAAGGACCTTCCAGCACGATTGTCTCCCCTTTATCGGTGTCGGTTACAGTAATGGCGGGAACAGACGACTTAACGGCTTTTTCATAGATTTTAGAAATTGTGTACCATGTAGCATTTATGATGGACGCCACCAAAGCGCCGATTGTTGCGGTAAACTCATGTTCTTCGGCGCTTGTTTCTGAAACCACCATAGCGACGATGCCAAATGCAGTGAAGAAAACTAGATAAGCAAAGAAAAACGCTAAGGAGTGCCAGGATAAAATTCCTATAATGACGTGGTTATTCATTCGATAAATGATCATCATTAATTAATTAAAAATCAAAAAATTTATGCAAGCTGAACACTCTTGAGCACGAAGCAATGTTTTATGAATACACAACTAATTTGATATTAGAACACATAGAAATCACGTATGTTTTGTAATTCTACATGTAACAAACTAAATACACTAGAAACTGCATGTCTAAAACATTAATTTTAGCTTCAATTCCCCAGAGGCAGATATTATCTATAGATATATTGGTCTAGATGATAACCACGAAATATTGTACCGGTTTCTCGAATTGGTTTAAATTTTAAACTTGAAGAATATTTGCACTAAAATGTACTCACATCCCCCAAAATGCAGAAAGAGTTGAAGTCTATGCCATTCACTCATGCATTCATAAATAACACCCGTCGGGAAATCTTTGAGCAACAAAGTCAGTTGCATCGCTGTTGCCAAACCAAAGGCAACAATGATTAATTCAAAAGCATATTCTGAAAGAAAAGCACAACTATAGCTCTTCATCCGACAAAAATAGCTAAAACCTATTGACGTGTTTACCTATTCACTAAAAGTTTAATCTTACCGTGAGCAAAGTTATTTTGATTGAAAGTTTGGCGGTGAACAAGAATGACAATTTCCATAGACAAGAAGTACATGGCAAAGGCTTCCATAATAACCCGGAAATTACGCCTTGATTCTACCGTTGTTGTGACGTAAAAATGAGTGAAATGATGTCCATGGTGCTTATGTTCCATGTTAGACATAAAATTTAATTGTTTCTTTTAACTGACCGGGTGTGCACATCCGGGTAACGCTTGATAAGGGATTGAAATAACATATGTACATTTAATAACTACTTTTCCTATTACCGGAAGTTAGCAGTGTATTTTTGCCACAAAACATGTTAAAGGAGAAGTTAGAAGTACACGTGTCATTTATCATTGAACGAAACTGAAAAGATGTTGCAATCAAGAGAACCGAGACAGCATGCCAATAGGTCTAGATACGTTGTTTATGCACATAAAAAACACCGTTACCTACTAGAGACAACATAAAGCGAACATATTCACACTCTTCACATTTATTTCTCGCTTGCAACAAGTTTTCAACATGAAAACTATACAAAAATCATTTTTACTCTTTGTCAATTTGAAAGTAAAAGTGGGATGTATCACAGTTAACGCTGTTCATTTCCGGTCTGCTATGATGTTTTGCACGTTCCCATTGGTTCTCCCATCCGAACCTTCTGGTCGTTGTTGACGTTGAATTTAAAGTTCTCGGGGGCCTCAAATATCAGTACAACGGTAGACCCGAGATTGAATTCGCCAAACATTTCACCCTTCTCCACGTGAATGGGGTTTTCTCGGAAGTCCTTATCGAAGTACACACCAGGGGTATAGCGGGTGTCAGGGTGGTGTTTCACGTTTGTCATCACTTCCTGCAGCATAAAAAAAACAACAGTAATAAAGACAATTTCATGAAAACTTTCCTTGATTTTTGATGTTTATATCCACAATAACTTATCAACTATCGAACTTCAAGCGAAAAAACACACGCTAAACTGCATAGGTATGCCCGGAGTAAAACGGCACAGACCATATGTAGGTATAAATGCTATTGAAATAGTCAAAGATTCAAAGATTAGGACATTTTTACCTGATCGCAGTAGATTTTGATTGAGCCCACGTTAGTGGCACCTACAGCTGTATAAGAGAAGAAGCCGTGTTCCCAGTTGCCCATGTACGCCACGCGTTCGTTCAGAACAAAGAGTCCGTGGATCCAGCGCGCTATTCCTGGACTCACGCTCAACAGTTCACCTGTAAACCATCAAAACAAGACCATGACTTGCAAAGTCACACATGTGGATGCAACCTACTCATAGATGCGATTGAACATAAGAGCTTCGATGTATGGAACTAATTTATAACAGATTGCATTATATACTTTCACAAATACACGAAACAAGTTTATGGTGTAGGTTGAAAAGATTTAGACATTGTGGTGGATAAGTAAAAACGAAGTATCTACTTATTTGATTGAAGTGCTAACCTGGAAAATGGCGTCTGTAGTTAATAGTCCATTTGGCGGCAGAATGAAATCGATGGTAGTCCCCGGGGGCAAGGTACACAACACAATGGTAAAGTTTGTTGCCGGGTTTGACCTTTAGTCCACGAAAGTACTCCTCATCTGTCTGTTTGGCGAAACGCTTGGACTTCTTAGAGTTTGAATTCCATGTTTGGGGACCCAGGAAATGCTTAACCGAGTAATTGATGCCTTTAACCTGCTCCAAGATACCGTCTGTCACTTCACCAAAATGAAGGATCTTGCCGTCTGCAGGGTTTGTCTAGAGGCGGGAAAAGAATATTAATACATGTGTATCAAAAAGCACAGCTTGCCAAGGACAAGAATAATATCGCAAAATCTACTTTGATATAGGACACGCATGATATAGCATCATGTAAATCTTAAACATTTTTTTTCATCTTAAATGTTTTCCTCCTCCTTACCAGTTCCTCCTTTTGTGAGATCAGTCGAATGTCTGGTTTCAGGACACGACGGAAGAATTCTCCCAGGTTTTTGTAGTTCTGTAGTTCTGTTTCCATGGCTTCGTCCACCTTACAGTCGAACATCCAGACGTAGAGTCCCAGCAGGGGGCGCCTCAACACCACTGGCAATTCTAATTGGTTGAATTTCCCCCATGCTCTGGAAATTGCCTTTAGTGGCATTATGCGGTACATTTCAATCTGTAAAAGATTTGCGAGTTTTGTAGAAAAAAAATAAGAAGCGTAAAACTTAATTTTAATAATCTTAAAATGAGTGCATTTATTCTCTTTCTTCAATCAACTGACTAAAAAGTGTATGTATTAGTAAGTCCTTCTTAGTCAAAGTCTAAGTGTCGTACAGTAATAATAACACGACTACGCCCTTTATTTGTTTTAGATCTGCAATTTTAATATTTATTTTCAAATTAGGTAATAAAGATGGTTGATTATAATTTGGGGCCACTTTGGGTCACCTTTCCGCACGGAAAAGCTGTTAGTTGAATTCTCTAAGCCCCTGAAGTTCGGAAGACCCGCGCTTACAACCTGTGTAGAAAATTAAAACAATTCCAACCCAAAAACACGACATCATGCCATTTTTTCCGTTTTTCAACTTTTCAAGAATACAAGAGCAACGTCAATAACCTTAAATCGTAAAGGCTCGCTTCTTACCGTTCGGTTTACATGTCTATGTCCTCGTTTCTTTCGAATGCTGGATCTTTTGCGCACCACATTGCGAACCGAAAGGAGCTTTTTAATCTGAGTCAAAGGTATCCCCCAACCAAGCCCCTGAAACATGAGCTGTCGTCTGTTAATGGTAGTAATTCTGGACCAAGCTTGCCATCTCGCCATTTCCCATAACGTAGCCAGAAATTTTCCGGTTCGTTTTTTTCCCGTTAGCAATATCGCCAGTATGATTGTACTGTACAATATGCTTTGGTCAAAGTCCACTTCAGCGAGTGGGAGAGAAAACAAAACAATCATATTGCCCGTCACCTTTTAGTCGCGTGACTCTTTGCGTTTTCTTATTTGATACAAATCAACTACTGCAGTCAAAAAAGTGCAAATTGCAAATACCGGTACAGTTCTTCTCTAACCAAGTTTTAATAATAATTCAAAAATTTTGAGTTCCGTCGGGTAATTTATCCAAAAACTTCCAACATGCGTCGCAAATCTTCTCCGATGAAACATTGAGTACTTAGTGAAGACCAGAAAACTGTTACATTAAGAAAATTGGATGGTCACTGACGACCAAAATGCGTTCTCCGGCCAGGGAGATTCCGCGCAGTGAATCCGCGCACGGTCAAGTGGGGGTTTATATAGGGAGAGTCAGAGGGATGATAAAGTACACGGTACTTATTTATAGATGCACCAGTTATATCACCTACGTGTATAAGTACTGCCTTTGTGGTCGTTTGACACCCATTTTGATCCGGTGGTTTAAAGGTACTGTACCTCGTCAGCCGAGTTTACTCTAACCTGTATCAAAGTGCCCCCGTACCTATATCACTCCATTTCTCGCCTTTTTAATTTAATATCTCAAAAGTCTATAATACAGTGTAATAATTTTTACTGAAAAAATCTCCCCATCATAGGGAAAAGTAGTTTCATAAAAAGATTTTCTAAAGCTAATTTAAAGCTCACAAATCGCGTTTTACGACAGGTTCCCAGATGTCTTAAGATTTCTTTGCGCAAATTTACATGTAACATTGTGAAAAACTCACTGAAATATTCCATAACTATCTTTTCCCTCTGAACTTTTTTGTGTACAGTAGAGAAATTATTATAAGATTTATTATTTCATTTATATTATTTTTATATTTATTTATATTATTTAGAAACTATTTTTCTGCAGGTCACTCTGAAAATATGTAACGTGAACGCAATTATTAATGTTAATTGTCGTTAGGCTAAAACGCAGAAAAATATATTAAACTGTGTTCTGATTATTGTGCAATGTGATCAAAGTTGATACCAGGAATATGCAGTGTGCCCATCCACAAGGAACATGACCAGAATTTTCCCCTGCTATCTGTGCCTGTTATCTAGGGACAGGATCATGTACCCAGGGCCAATACGACAGCCTCCGTGAATCATGATGACCTTGTAAGGACCAATCAAAGCATAACTGACCAGTCACATACAGCTTACTTTATGTGAGTGAGAAACTCTATACCTAAATGTTACATCATATTGAATACCAGTAATTAATATTTTTCCTATTATAAAAGAAAAATTTGAGATCGAGTGTACAATTTAGCAATAACATATAAATTCTAATAACATTTAACAGAAAAAAAAATTTTAATTTAAGAGTTGTTTCTTAATAAATGTAGTTTTAATAAAATCATGCAATTTACTCTAATTTTCTTGTTGGTATTTTATTTATCAACAATATTTTACGCAGACTTTTTTTCTTACTTCTCTACAGCTTGAAGTTTGACCACCTTTTTTTCATAATCATTTTTTTGGGGGTAAGTATTTAAAAAAAATTCCTACAGTTCATTCATAGATTGATTTAGATATGATTAGATGAAGTAATCTTTAAAGTTAAATAAACTACTTAGTTCAAATTTTTTTTTATTCAATTACTAAACTTTATCAGGAACAAATATTTATTTTTTTCCCTTTGAAAATGCATTTATTTTCTGTAAAATTTTGTCTTTCAAAATCACTTATAATCTAAATACATGCAAGTACCAATCTTTAAATTAAATAATAAAAACCTATAGAAAAAGAATGGAAAAGATATTTAGTTTCAATATTGATTTATTACATTATTACTGGTGAAATTTTGTGATTGATGAAACAAGTAAAATACTGCAAGGATTGATATATCTTTGAATTCTTTATCAGATGACTAGCATGGACAGGGACTCTTCTACCCGAAGTCAAGGCTACACCACCAGTTTCGGGGCTAGCGGAAGATTTTCACAGTTTTTATCTTGTTTGGCGTTTATCACCATAAAACAAAGAGGATAAACTCTTGACAGTTGACACATTAAAAAAACCAACTACATGTGTACGTTCACAAACACATCTTACATAACCTTATTTTATATATAAATGATATATTTTACTATAATTATAATTATATATAAACTGCGTTCATTTTTTATTTTAATATGTAACTATTCTTTTTGCTTTTAAATGTACTGGTATGCATCAAACCCTGTGCCAACTGATATGAAGCCACCTTGGAAAATTGTTATAATAGTCATCTCAAGAGCGAAATATTTATTTTTGAATCAAATTGTTAGCAAATTTATTTTGTTTTTATTTTTACACACTGATTTACCTTACCTACATGCCCAAAGAATAAAGGCTGAGTCAGCAGAGGGCAAGCAAACAAATTTTTAAAGGTGGGCTTACATTGCAGATTGAGACCTATAATTACACATGCAACAAAATGTGAGTTTTCCTCTGTCATTTCTATTTTTACCCCATGCAGTTGGTGTGAAGTCTAACATCGTCATGTCATCATCACACCAAGGCCGGACATTACAACGTTCACAACCCACTCTCTGATCATACCCTGTTATTAGTCGTGTGTCCATCCTTTGTTCGCTGTTCGGAGTTCCTTCTGCCAATGAAATGGAAGCAGACGAAGGCTGTCCCGCTTAACCACAGAGTACCTCCCAAAATTTTCACATATGTCTTTGTCTTTTCAGGACCTGTGAAAAGACTTCACAGCTATGAAATCTGTACACACAAGTGAACATTCACCGCATAAAGTAGAAACCACCTTCCTCATATATCAAATGCATAATAAATCTGTTGGAAATGACACCTATTTAATTTATATTAAAGTAAGAATGGTATAATGTAGATTCCTTAGATAAATTAAACATGAAGAATTAATTTTCGCATATAATCGCAAGAGGCAATCCTACCAGATTTTAAAATCTTGCTTTCATTTTTCAGACAGTTTAGAACTAGAGGAAATTATAACAAAAAATTGGAGATCGCAATTACCGGTATATATTCTAACAATTTGATACAAAAACAGTACAATCATGGAATGAGTACTCACATAAAATAAGGAATTTACAGTACCAGGTAACTTATAAAAGTTTATTTGAATCTTTGATCCAAAGGCTCATGTGAGCATTTCTAATCAAAATTTGTCAGTTGTCTGTCGTTGGCATTGTTGTGTCAACGTTGTTGTTATAAACTTGTCATATTTTCATCTTCTTCTCCAAAACCACTGGGCCAGTTTCTATCAAACTTCAGTGAATTTTTTACACACAAATATTTAGAGAGAAATCTTTAAAATTCTTATTCTCAAAAACCATCTAATCAGAGAAGCTGTATCTTTAGCAGAAGCATACTTGGGGCTTTAATTTGTGAGGGGGTCAAGTTTTAACATAGGAATATACATGTTTAAAGAAAAGTCTTTAAAATATCTTCTTTTCAGACACCAATAGGCCAAAATGTTGTTACTTGTCTGTAAGCATCCTCAGATAGTGTAAATTTAAGTTTGTTCGAATCAAGATCCTCTGGGGTAAGGGTCACAATATTGGGGTGATTTTTTTCAAAACTGAAAAACAAAAGAAGCTCAATTTTTAACTTAAAAATATGCTGAGAAAATTTCTTTAAAATCTTTGAAAATCAAGATATATATACTCCACTAAGTTTTCTAGATATTTTGTATTTGATACTCTAAATATGGTCCAAAATTTTTGTTGGCTATTGTTGCTCCGGTGTGCGATGTGGCCTTTGGGCCTCTTGGTTTTTTTTTCTTTCCAGGATTGACACCAGAATTGATATATGTTGACATCATAACTAGTATACAGTATGTAACTTAAGTTTAAAATAGATATGAATGGAGATCAATGTTATAAAATAAAACTAATTATTGAGTTAATTCAGACTGCATATGGACAGGAATGTGAAATGTATTATACAACCAATTGCAAACAAGATATACCCTGGTATGATAACTTTAACAAAGACCTTAGCCAACTATTCGATTCCCAAATCCATGTTCTTTTGATACATTGAAACTTTTAAAGACACCTCACAGAAGTCATGCTATAAATGTAGAACTAATTGTATGAACTTTCATCAAAGACTTTAAATCAATCCCAAAGTAATATACAAGTATACACATATGTATGTACTGTATAACACAATACATATATAACCTACAGTGAATATGCCTATACATGATTTTTTTTAAGTTCAAGATGTACTTTGTATTAATAAAAACACAACTACATGTGATGCAAACATGTATATATTAAATAGATATATTGAGAATAATGTCTTTAAAAATTAAATTCATGCTAGTTGTCTAACTTGTTGAAACATCAACTTTTGTCAAGTAGCATGCCTGCTTAATACCATGTATAATGCAACTTAACCGAAAGTCGGAATCAATATCGTCATTTTCACTTCTCATATTATAGTACTGCTTCCTGTTTCTAGATCCCCAAGTATCATGTGACACAGTGTATATAAGCAGAGTTTCTGCACTCTTAGTCAGAGTTCTGAACTCACAGCTGAGGGTGAGAAGAAGCTGTTAAACAGCAAATAGGCTGAAACCTAAATAAATAACGTGCCTGCATAAGGCTTTCAAGGAATCTTATGTATGTGTTGTGTCGGCAGGTAAAACAAGATATCAGTGAGCCAAAGCTCACTAGTGATACCCCTGCTCTGATGTGAATATGCAAATTAAGCAAAGTTAACATTAAACAGAAAGTTGGCATCCAGTTGGTACAAAAATATATCCTACAATACGGCATGCCTGAACAAATATTGTGTTAAAATTTCAAGCATCTGTGATATATAGTTGCTGAGAAATCTTTGACGAAAATTTGTTTGAAACATTTGGCTAAAAATAAACAAAGTTGACGTCCGATCGGTACAAAAATATATCCGACAATATGCCATGCATGAACAAATAGAGTGGTAAAATTTAAAGCATCTGCAATAAATAGTTGCTGAAAAATCTTTTAATGAAAATTTGTTTGAAAATTTTGGCTAAAAATAAACCAAGTCGTCATTTAACAGGAATTTGACGTCTGATTGGTACAAAAATATATCCCACGATATGGCATGCCTATACAAATACAAATGTATTGTGGTAAAATTTCAAGCATCTGCAATAAATAGTTGCTGAGTAATCTTTGACGAAAATTTGTTTGTAAATTTAAGCTAAAAATAAACAAAGTCATCATTTAACAGGAAGTTGACGTCCGATTGGTACAAAAGTATATCCCACAATATGGCATGCCTAAACAAATAGTGTGTTAAAATTTCTAGCATCTGCAATAAATTGTTGCTGACAAAAATGTGACAGAAATTTTTGTTACGGACGGACAGACAGACAGACACACAAGGGTAAAACAGTTTACCCCCTTCTTCTTCGGAGCAGGTATAAATATAATTTCTATTGAGGAAGTGTGTGCTCTACGATGGAGTGGATGATTGTAAATATTGCTGGTTTATATCTTTGATTGGGAAATTAAATTTTTATCATTATTCCTCTAACAGAGCAACCGAATCTATGAACCCGGAAAAATGTTACACAATTGAAAATAAAGTATTATATGTGTGCAACTGTATTCACAGTCACTTCTAGCTACTGCTAGTACATTTACATATACATTTTCATGTACTTACGCTTTTTTTCGGGGAAAAGGACAATTCCTCTGGCAGTTCTTCTCACAGTTATCTGCCATCTGCAACATTGGGAGAAAATTTTTTTTAACAAAATGTTGTAGAAAACATGGTAACAGGTGGCCAAGGGGCAACATTGCACCCCTGAGCATCAAAGGACAACTGATTTAGTACTGGTGATAACTCTGTCCAAAGCAGCTTTATGGAGACAAAATACCAAAATGTAATCAGACTGGTAAAATGCACAATGTCAAGTTTTTTTCAGGAAAATACTTGACATTGTGCATTTATCCTACTTCTTCATTCTGATAAAATTTAGTGCGCAATGTCAAGTTTTCTCTAGGAAAATAATTGACATTGTGCATTTTTCCTACTTCTTTATTCTGATAAAATTTAGTGGTTCTTGAGTAGAAGTTAATACAAATACAAATACAAATATTTTATTGGCACAAACACAATTACAATAATTGGCAAAGGCCCAATGAATATATAAGTACATCATTGTATGTTTACAATAGTTGCAAGTACAGTATATATATTTTTACTGATCTATATAGATCAGTTTAACATTTCCTTAGACTAATTGACATCTGTGTTCAAAGCAGTCATTAATGAATTTAACAGTAATATTTAAAATAGTATGTATTTCACTATTTAAACATACATGTAAAATGTATCTTTCTTTGTCCAAGTTATTGGCAATATTTATTTTACTTATCTTATAAAAATTACTAAAATAGCTGTTCCTTAGATGAGAATAGGCTTTACATTGAAAAAGAAAATGAGTTTCATCTTCAATTGCACCAGTTTTACAAGCATTACAATATCTTTCATTCCTAATTGTGGCATTATATCTACCACTTTCTATTGCAAGTTTATGTGCACTTAATCTTATTCTACTAATAGAGGATCTCTCAGATCTTTTCCTGAGTATATCAACATAAGGACTTCTTTTTCTCATATATAATTTTTGAAAAAATGAAAGTTTTTCTGAACTAAAAATTTTTGATGATTGCTCTTGGATACATTGGTCAATGATTCTTTGCTTTATGTTTGGTAAAAAGTGTAGGATTGTGCTTTTATAATTACTAATGTTTGAGAATCCCAAATTGTCTACGATGCCATAAATTTTCTTAGTCCAGGAATTGGAATTGATCGTTCCCTGATATAATTTAAATGCCAAAGAATTAGATGTTATCAAGTGATTCCAATATTTAATGCTTGAGAATGAGATTTTAGACCAAAGTGGTAACCTGTTTAATTCTGCCAAACAACCAGCATTAGATGCTTTGCAATGTAATCCAAGTATATCTTTAAGAAATTTTACATGAAATTTTTCGATAACTGAAATATCTTTCAATGAGAGATCCACTCCCCATATTTCACAACAATAAAGAAGTACAGGAAGTACAATAGAATCAAAAAGTTTTTCTAAGAGCTTACATGGATTATCAATACCAATTACATGTAATATGAAAATTTAACAGATGGATGGATGAACAGACACACAGATTGACAAAAAAAGATCAGAAAAGTTCACTTGAGTAGAGTGAACAATAATGGTGGCAAACAGACTCAGGAAACATAGGCAATCACTAGGCATGCAGATAGAACCAACAAACTTGGTACTCTTGTACAAGAAATGTGCTATATATGGCAGCCTGTCCTGTCTTTAAAGTGATCGACTCATTTGTCATTTCTGATCTGAGGGGGAACACATTAGATGCATATCATATCATTAGGTACATATCATATCATTAGATACAGATACATATCATATCATTAGATACATATCATTAGACACATATCATTCTATATCATTATGAACATTTTTAATCAGATTAAATTCATTGACAGATTACTTTCAAATCACTCACTTATTATGTTTGCAAAATTAATGAATAAACCACCAAGAAAGTCCTTTTTACCGTATTTACAAATTGTCATTTCTTACAAATTACATGTAAACAAATCATCCTAAAAATTCTTTAAGAAATTTCCTTAGTTCAGTTGAAACAAATTTCTTTTTATTACATATTACTGGTAAGCGATTTGTTTGTGAATCATCTGAAAATTTTTACTTGCATGGGCATATTTTCAAATCTTACTAGGATGGCATCAGGAAAATAAATCACACAACAACTAATTATACAACAGAAACAGCTAAATCTAATGGTTTGAGTCACATTATACCGTTATTTTCCATTATAAAACAGTTATTGTCAAAAAAAATTCACCAAACATTTTTATGGCATATTTTTCTCATAAGATTTTCATACGTCACACGAAACACACATTGTGTTTGTGACTTCATATTTTCATTTGTACTCCATCACATTGATTTCACTCAATGTAAGTGGTGTATAACTTCAGTTTTGCCTCCTGTTTATGAGAATTTTGGTTATTCATACATTTATCTTCTTATATTTACATTCTACTGTGTTTTTCCATTAAATTCCGTGATGTTTAAATGCCTCTAAATGCAACACCTATTCACTGCGTATGAATTTACATGTAATTTACATAAGTAGTTCTCAAACAGTGATTTCTATGTAATCGGTTAAAATATGTATTTCATAAATGTTGTCAAAACACCATGTTTTATAATTATTCAACAAAACAGTTGACTTTATTGTTAAAAGCAACATTTCAATAGTTATTTTTCATGGATTATATTTTCATGCTCGTCGATCTCATCTCAACGGTCTCTGTGAAAACCAGTTTAAACCGGTATTACAAATCAGCTGTTCTTGCTGTTACTAATTTACTCCCTCCGTGGTCTTCACTTTATATCGATTTATTTCAGTAAACAATTGATTTCTTCAGTAAGGGAATGTAAATATAAGCATTAAATGATTTATTTTTGACGTCGTCGTGTCAATAACTGCCGTCAGGTGAGCAGACAAATTATCATAACGCGCTAATGCGCGTTATTCAATTTGTCTGCTCACCTGACGGCAGTTATTGACACGACGACGTCAAAAATAAATCATTCAATGCAATATTGTAAGAAGGACTGTGAATGACAGCATCATCTAGCCGCCTAACTAAAATTCATTTTTTGAAAATTGTCTAATTAAAGTTATTTTTTTTAAATAATGTGAACATTTATTATGACATAAGTCTACAGACTGAAATACATTTCAAAAAAAAAAATTTGCTTTGTAAATTTTCAAAAAATAATTAACAGATATGAATTAAAATGAAATTTTACTTTAATATCTAACGTAAACATATGATTATTAAGTTTTGATGCACATATCGGCCGCTAAATAATATTTTCCTCACTCATAGAGACCGATTTTAATGAAAGTAATCTACCAATGTCATTATGATAACTTAACAAAACTATATGATGTGATGGTCAGACTAGTTTGAATACCAGCGCCATACAGCTCAGTTGGTAGAGCACCTGACTAGTGATCAATGGGGACTGGGTTGGAATCCCAGTGTGGTCCCATCCCCTTTATACAATTGGTGCCGTGCCAACCCCTTAACTCCTACCAAGGGATGAGGGCAAAGATCATTGAAGGGGAAGAATGTGACGGTCAAACCAATTCAAATACCAGTGCCAGATAGCTCAGTTGCACATAGAGCACCTGACTTAGACTTAGGGGCCTGGGTTCGAATCCTGATCTTGTCTGTCATTAGTTCTCCCATCCTGTTACAATGAATTTGCTGTGCAAATGAAACTACCACAGTTATCAAGAAAGAGTTCATTAACTTATGTAAATAAGGTCTTCCGTTTCCAATGGAAGACCTTAATATAGTGATTGTAGTGTTTCTTCTTATTTTTTTTTCATTTTTTTTTGTCCACAAGATTTCTCTGAGATGGCTGGATAGATTTTCTGGAAATTTTGAGGAGTGATGGAAATTGATAATATCTCAAGGAGTTTTTTTCAAAATTCATTTCTGGTCGTCCGTTTCCTGTCCCGTGTCAAAAAACCTTGTTCCCTCGAGATCTCAGAATCGGCAAACACTTGAACATCTAAACTTTGTGGGATGATAAGACCCATATTTGTAGATGTGCTTAAACTATTTTGTTTTGTTCATCGTAACTTCCGGTCGTCACCAGAAGAACTTCAAAAATAAATATTTTTACGCATTAAATTTTTTTTCCTTAGAATAAATATATAAGAATAAATCTATACATAGGTTATCTATGCCGATGTTTTATCAATAAAAAAATTCTACTTCCGGTGAGATATCTCAATTATCCCAGGAAGCTTTTTTAAAACACATTTTGTACCCACAAGATCTCAGAAACTATATTAAGTGATCAAAGCACAAAACTTTCATGGATGATAGACATTTAATTGAAGATGTGTTTAACTGGTTTCATTTTGTCTTCCGTCACTTCCGGTCCAAATAGGAAGAGTTCAAGCAAATCGAGCTGTTTATCAGTTAAACTTTTTCCAAATGCTATTTGTAGTTACATGTAGCTCGGTGAAGAATAAATGTACAAAAAGCAAGTATACAAGAAATATTTCACATTGAGCACTTCCGTTTGTCTGTTACCTGTCCCGAGACAAAAAACCTTATTTCGACGAGATCTCTAAAACGGTAATGACTTGAACAACCAAACTTTGTGGGATGATAGAACTATGTATGTATGTACATGTGTTAACACTATTTTGTTTAATCCGGTGTAACTTCCAGTCGTCACAGGAAGTACACCCAATTTTCATTCTTTAAAAATAATTTGGTTATTTAGCATGAAAGTAACCTTTTAGCCATAGAATTACAAAAGATTATCTACACATGGTAAAAAAAAAAACCCAAAAAAGTTCTACTTCCGGTGAGACATCTCAAATAACTCAGGTAGCCTTCTTTTTTAAAAACAAAGTACCCACAAGATCTCAGAAACTGTGAGATATCAAGACACAAAACTTATATGGATAATGGACATTTGATTGAGCATGTGTTTAACGGGCTTCATTTGGTTGTCCGTCACTTCCGGTTCTCACTCGAAGTGCTCAAGCAATAGAATTTTTTTTTAACTTTAGATTTTTTTAAACATTTGATCAACGTGATGAACAGTAACGTACCGTAGGTAAATGTACTAAAATATATTTTTTCCATTTCTTAAATCACTTCCGTTTGTTCGTTTCTGGTCCCGAGACAAGAACCTTTTCTCAAAGAGATTTTATAACTAACAAAACCTTGAACATCCTAACTTTGAGGAAAGACAAAACAATGTATGAAGTTATGTTTACTATGTTCTGTATGATCCCGCGTAACTTCCGGTCGTCACAGAAAGTACTCAAAAATTGACATTTTGTCTTTTTGTTTTGTTTAACTTAGAAATAATTTCTTGGAAATTCCTTTACAGTATATATTATATCCCTTTTCTTTTCACAAGTTAGAGAATTAAATGGATTTTTATGTGCAGATTGATACATGAGGAACGAAAGACCTTTTTGTTGCGATAGCAACAAGAGTCTAGTTATTTTTATTGTTGTAGCTTAACATAAAATTATTTCAATTTTACCCATTCAAAAAAATAAACATGGTTTAACAAACAAAATTAAATAAATGATTTTATATTAGTCTGAATTTTACAGTAAAAATAAGAAACTAAAAATTTTTATCAAGTGAAAATATCCATTATAAATAGTTACGACGAAAAGAAATTCATATCATAAAATCGATTAATATTAGCATCAAAACGTCCATGTGTAACATAACTAAAAACAGCACAAAAGTCGCTCAGACCGAAACGCATCATCGTAAACCAACGGATGATTACGCGTCATTCCTCTCTCCATCATGGGTGATGAAGAGAGGAACAACGCGTAATCAACCATTGGTTTCCGACAACGATATGTCATATATACTTCTTTAAGAGCGAAACGTCTAGATACCTACCTTTCTACAGCTCTTGAACTTGCTTAAAACTCAGCACCGCTCGTAGATGGGCTCGGTCACACAGGTACCTGGTATGTAAACCCTTCGATTTCGTTACACCCAATTGCACACCTGAAACTCTTGGCCAACTTGTTAGTATTCCCTTTGTGGTCTTTGGAATTCATGCATTTTATTCTTATTTCATGTGCATATTCTGTTTGTAAATTATATTTTGACCAGTTTAATTGATGTTTTATAGTATTTTTCTGGTTTGAAAAAGTGCGTAAAACTTGATATGTTCATTGCGAACCGAGTAACACGTACGTCCACACAGGTGAGACCTCTACAGCAAAATACTTTAAACTGTTAAGAGGTCTGCAGCTTAAATAGGAGTTGTAGGGATAACGGTGGTGAGAGAAATATGGCGGACAGTGCCTATTTACGAGCGGTGTTCAGCTTTAAGAAGAAATATCTCATCAAATATATAATATATTTAGCAGCGTGTGTCTTTAATGTTATTTAAATAAAATGTTTTGAATTAAAAAAAAATTGAAAAATAAGGTTTGACCTACATTTGACTGGCTTTCTGAAGCAGCCAGTAAAAAGGCTTATCCATTTTAGGAACTCTTTTCTAAAGGAGGTAAAAAAAATGTAAAACGAATTGAAAGCGCACAAATGGCGGAAAGCATGGAAAAAGCAGAAGCCGATAAAACAATTGAGGAGGAGTGCGATGAAAAAGAGGATACTGAGGATGCAGAAATGCAGTCTGATTCCAGCGAATCAGAAGTTGATAATGATGAGGAGGACGAGGAAGCAAACAAAAAGAGACTTGAAGAACTTCAGAAACAGGTCCCTCTAATATAATATTTGGTTTTTATCTAGTTTTACGTCGCGTCTCTTCCAGCGTTTAAACTTAATCTTGGAGGCAGTTGGAGGTTGGAAGATGATTATCAATGAAAATTTCTGTTTATTTTAATTATATTGTAAATACTGAATTAGTAACAACACGTCGTATTTTTGTTACAGTTTATTTTAAAAGAAACATGTCCAGTAAAATGTCTATATAGCTGTATTTACCTACCTAAAGTAACTTTAATATGAAAATGGTTGGACAATTGGACTGAGTGCAGTTAACATGGTGCAGTTTGATTTTTGTAGAACAATTTATCAGTTTATATGAAACACACAGGTGATACTTTTGTACCTGAGGATACACTTCCTACAGTGAGGTCGCCTTTAACAAATCACTAAGTAAATTCGCGTTGATAGTATGTAACCAAGCCCGAGTTAAATTCATAATACAACATTGTTTTATTGTACCATACTTGACTCATAACATCATATATATCTTTCCCAACAACCAATAATTGAACAAAAATTATTGCTGTACTTTGATGAACGATGTTTTCTCCTTTAGCGAATCATTTTCTCCATTACCGAATCATGTGATATACAGCTGATTTTTTTTGGTTAGGGACAGTGTCGAAATAAGTTTTAATATGCTTTAAAGCATAAATAAGAAAAATGGAAGGCTAATATTTTTTTTCATTTTGAGTGAAGTGTTCATTCTATTGAATCTGACAATTCATGAAAAAATAGCTATGAATTCAATGGTAAAAAAAATGACTGCATGATTTGTAAACTTTGATCCACCAATTTATTAGAAATCATTTAGTTTTTAGTCATTGTAAGTCATCAATATTGTTAATTTTATGAGATACGTGTACATATGAACATCTTTTCATGAAATTACAAAGAAATATACAATGGATCGAGAAAAAAATGACATACGAGGGTTTTCCAAAAATTGCGTAGACAAGTGACGTTTTTCAGTTCATAGAACTCACAGAATGATGAAGTTTGTGTCGCAACGGGTTTAAGTAATTTGCATTGAAATTAGTGTCGATATTAATTAAATACTGTACCAGATTGGGTTTTTATAACATATGTGTACTACATCATAGATTTAAAATAAAATAAAATACATAAAATTGCCTAGAAATGTGTTTAGCGATTGTATAGTTAAGCAACCAAAAAACAAAAACAGGACCAAGTATTGACATCCAGCAAAGAAAAAAAAAAAAGAAACCTCCACTGATAGAAATGGAAGAACAAATATGGGGAAGACAGACGTTTTGAATCGGCGATCATTTGTACTATGAAATATTTTAAAATGAATCTAAAAATGTATAGTGAATGACTGAATGTGCAAACTGGATAGGTGTTCAAGGAAAATAAATATTTTCCATGACCTGTACATGTATGGAATCAGCGATCATTTGTACTTATGAAATATTTTTAAAACAAAATTAAAAAAGTATAGTGAATCTGCAAACTGGATCCATGTTCAAGGAAAATTATATTTTTAGGAAATAATCTACTGAATGTCATCGAATATGAATAACTATAATTTGTAAAGCATGGGTTTTTAAATCAATAAATATTTGTATTAATACAGGGAATTGGGGAAACCAAAATATGGTTGAAATCATAATCGAATGGAAAAATGTTCTAGAAAATGGGAATGAGATGTGTTTTTAAAATCTTTTATTGTTGTTTCTGGGTTTTTTTTTTATTGAAGCAGATGTGCAAATAATCTTAGCGGTATCAATAAATTTTGACATAATCCCTCCATGATCCCCGCATCTCGGTGATTCGTTATTGGTACCCTGACTACCCACAATATTATAGCTAATATTATTATTCTCTGATTAAGAAAATGTTGGACGCTTTCAGTGCTTGTAGACAGATAATTTTTTTAAACATCTGAACCAAATATGCTTACATACAATGAGCCGTTCACATCAGAGCTCGATCAACCGAAAAGTGAAAGTAGTCAGCTGCACGCATGCTTTTTGTCTGCGTCTTCAAAAAGCTTGTTCATGTTTGTTTAGAAATTACGGCATAAAACAAGATAAAATTTAATAATTTCATGATAAGTAATTAAAACAAGAATAACTCTACATAACAGGATATGTTAAGTTAAGTAATAAGTATTGAACCTAGAAAATAGAAAAATACAGAATTGTTTATCTGAAAGTGATTCGTTAACGGAGACGATTCGTTAAAGGCAACCTCACTGTATATCTTTAAGGAGAAAAGGGTTACAAAAAGGGTACATTTTAAAAGCATTTGAAAATAAAATAGCAAATTACCCAAGATACTTGTAGGTCACTATGTTACAGAGGGTACAATGGTAACGCTCATTCAATCTTTATTTTATCTTAACAGTTTTTCATATTGATATTTTTCGCCCAAAGTACTCCTGTCTCAACTCTCATTTTCACTGATTTTCATATATATATGTGTTACCAACAATCCTTGCTTTGCGTGCGGCTTTGCCCGCGGTGCCTCTCGCTGCGCTCAGTATTAAGCTATTTTTATGAAATTTTAATTTCTATGCGAAACAGATAAAAAAAATTGCAAGGAATTTACAACCAATGTTTGCACTGGGTAGTTTTTAAAAAGCAACTTAGGGCAAAGATAATTAAAACATCACTTCTTTTGAGCAGTGTTATTGCAAATCTAGCATGAAAGTTTATGCTACGACTGATGTTTCAATGAGTGATGAGTCAGATGACACTGTCTAGTCAGTGTGTATTACAGTTGTGATTCGCAACAAAGATTCTGATTGTCGCATTTATATAGACCTGCCCATTTATCAAATGCATGTTGAGAACATGATGCTAACACATTGAAACAAATGTTGCAGAAAGAAAACTCATAATAATGTTGTACTCACAAGTTAAAAATTACAGTCGAGAGTTATTTGAGAACAAACTGGGCGATGTTTAGTACATGTGTAAATGATGTTGGTGAAAAAAAACAAAGAAAAAGTTCTCTAAAAGCAAGGATAGGGCATACAGATTAAAGTCACAGATAGTACTTTGCTCGTCGAATAATGTTATTCAGTTTATTGTGAGGATCGAGATTCGTCAGAAACTCTTTAGTGAACAAATATATTTCATGTTACCATTCAAAATGTACACGTACAATATCTGGAATATAGCATAAGTTGGAACAGAATATTTTTCCTCACAAAAAGCTTGCTGCAAAATGTAGATCCATAAATTGTTTTCTGATCAGTGTAAAGTTAAAAATTATCGCTTCACGTAAGTACAACTTTTTGTACAAATGCTCATTGAAGAAAAAAGTATGATTGGATAGCTAAATATACCTACTCAAGGTAGGAAAATAAAGCTATGTATGTAATTCAAGCTATGTTGCTAAATCTAATCAACTGTGTTGTGCAGATTAATGTGTAACATTACATCACTACGGGACAGAAAGAAATGTTTAGTAATGAAGATTTTTCATCAAAATATCTGTTTGTTTAGTACGATGCTTCATTTGATATCATTTACCAGTGAACAGGCTCTGGGCTGGGTTTTGTTTGTTATTTTTGTTTTGTTTTTTTAATGTTGGAGATGTCTTTTTAAATCTTTACCTGTAAATGTATTTATGGTGTTGCACTAGTTGACTAAATAAATTAACATACTATGAAATGCAGTGATGATTGAATAGTGCTCTCAATAATCAATAGTAGTCAGGTTTAGCTAAATATTGAGTTAAAATATCAAGTAAAGACTTCATTTTCAGACCCATTTTAATATTATTAAAGAAACTTGATGAAATGGAGCCATTTGAACAAGAACTTGAGATTTGGGTAATTGTGCCCTGAAAATAGAAACCTGACATATATGTAGACTGTCTATTTCATTGTCAGCCATTTGGGCATGGCTCTTTGAAATCAACAAGATTTGTCCAAATCAAGTGCTGTTCCTACCAAACTGTGAATATTTCACTTAAAGCCCACCAGCATGATTTTCAACTTGTTCATGTTATTTGGATGCAAAATGTTGATAGCTACTTCCTACCAAAAGTCTAAGGTCTTGTCAAGCTGGCTCTAGCTTTTTTTTTCATCTTTATGTATTTATTGAACTGTGTTTTTGATATCTGACAGATAGAAGAAAATACCTACTTTTACGATGGCCATACAGAGATGATCAAAATACTGCGTAATACAGGGGAGCTAGAAAAGCTGAGGGAGGCCCGAGAGAAAATGAGCCAGTACTTTCCATTGACGCAAGGTACATTTCATACTTACAAACCACAAACCAGTATCTTCTCCTATTTCCTAACACCGAGGTTTTAAAAATGGAAAAAGAAAAGCCATAACTGCCTATCTGTATACAAAATATTTAACAGTTGCTACAAGGTAACCCATTGAAGTTATATTTTTACCCAGCTACTGGTACCCAGTATCATACACTTGATCGGTTGCACACAGCTATCACTTAGAGTTATCAAGAGTTAAAAATGAAATATGTATATAAATGGGACCCAGGTTTTACTTCGAAAGATCAAGAACTTTGAGAGGTTGGAGTTAGAGAGATCAAGAGTAAATAAATTTGCTGAATTATATAGAGACAAGACTGCTGCTTGGACTATCTTAGATCTGAAGTTGATTGGAGAAAATTTTTAATGTTAATGTTTTTTGGTGCAAAAATAAGAAGCTCTTGACTTTTTCCTAGCATCATAAGATTCCCTTTAAGTCCATGAAGAAGTCTGAGAGTGAAAGAAGAATTATTGTGGCATCCTTCCAATAGTCTGGCAACAAGGAGTATTTGATTTTCTGATGTATTTACTAATAAATCATTTTTAAAAAAGCGTATAGATAATTGACAGATACTGCTTCAAGTAAGGGGTAATGAAACTTGTCTCTGTCTTGTATCTGTATGTTTTGAAAGAGCATGGTATATCTGTGATATAAAAGGATAACCTTGAAGCAGCCTTTTCATGCCTTGTGAAGAGATGGGTAATCATGATGTTTGATCATGCATGTGTACAGAAGTGATGAACAGGATCCTGTCTGGTCTTGGTTTATATACAAACAAAGAAACATGCATATTCCTCGAGTGTATGTTACACTCTTAAAGTGCTTGCTCTTGCTCTCATTCGAAGTAAACTTAAATTGAAGAGATGTGTAGATTCTTTGTTATTTCATTGATTATTTTGATATTTTACTTTCAGAATTATGGTTGGAATGGCTCAGAGATGAAATTCCTTTGGCAACTGATGAGAAAGAAAGAAAACATGTTTATGACTTGTTTGAAAGAGCTGTAAAAGATTATCTATGTAAGTACATATGTATATGTTGAATTCATACAGAGGAATTGATTTTTCTTTTTCTCACATCCTTTGATATACTGGTATGTCTTCTAGATATGATAGCAATATAAAGCTTTATTTTGTAATTTTCAGCTGTAGATGTTTGGTTGGAGTACGTACAGTTTTGTATTGGAGGAATGGGACAGATTGATGGGATATCCCACATTCGTGATGTTTTTGAGCGGGCTTTGGCAACTGCTGGACTCCATGTGGCAGCGGGTTCCAGTTTATGGGAGGCATACAGAGAATTTGAAAATGCTCTGATGAGTGGATATATGGTAAGTCAGGATAGAATTTGTCTTGATTATTTGAGGTCCTATTGGTTGAATATGGTAAGAAATAATTGAGAAACAGTCAGGAAATGAGTGGAACAATGAACCAAAGATTGAAATGTATGTGATGTTGGTTTTTTAGCCTCAGCCAGGACAAGTAGCAACTCCAGAGCAGGAGGAGAAATTCAACTCTCAGCAGGATAGAGTAGTCTCCCTTTTCAAAAGGCAGCTGTCTATTCCTCTAATGGGCAAGTTTCTTTCCTTACTTTAGCTTGTAGTTATTCTAGATGCCAAGTGATTCTGAGATTTGACTGAGTAATTATACCGTGATTGAAAGGTGAATCAATAAGCTTGAAATGAAGTTTTTGTGCCTTAATTGTTTTATAGATATGCAAGAGACCATGAGTGAATTTAAAGAATACTATGAGGATGAAATAGACGATGGAACCAAAGAGGCCTACAATAAAGCTCTTGAGAAACTTGAAAAATTGATGCCATATGAGGAAGCTTTAGTAAGTGTGTTGTAATACCCTTACATGAATTGGGTGACTGTCGAATTCACTAAATTGAATGGGGACATACAATCTTGTGAAATATCAATTGCGTAATGTCATTATTCTTGGGAATAAGAAGAACCTCTGAACTTAAATTCTGACCTTAATAGTATACAGTGACTAAATGAAATTCTAAAATCTAATTCTGAAGTATGAATTGTATACTGTAAAATTCTAATTAGATGCGAGGAATTAATTTTTGCGTAAAATGGTGAATTCCACATCTCGTGGATTTTAAAATCTTGCTTTAATTTTTCAGACTGATGTAAGCTATTTAAAAGTAAAATTAAAAAAATTGGCTATGTGATTTTTAACTCTCGCAATTTGATGCAAAGACATTGAATTGTGGAATTTTATAAAAGTACTTGCATAAAAAAAGGAATCTACAGTAGATTAAAAGCTTTTATTTCACTCTGTTACTATTACAGACAGCAGCTGAACCTCCCAGGTTGGATGCCTATTTGTCCTACATTGATTATGAGATGACCCATGATGATCCAGCCAGAATTCAAAACATCTTTGAGAGAGCCCTGCAAGAAAACTGTTTAAATTCAGAATTGTGGTTGAAATATGCAAAGTATCTGGTGAGTAGTAAATTCAATTTTAAAAGTGAGGGACACTCTCTTACTATGAACTACTGTCACGTTTTATAATTACATTATATTATGAATATGTTTTACGTTGTTTTGTTTTTGTAATATTTTTGAAAGGATCACAAGAGACTACAGGTTGAGACTTTAGTCTTAGGGATGTACGAGAGATCTGTCAGGAATTGTCCGTGGTGTTCCCAGTTGTGGCAGAGATATGTTCTGGCTATGGAGAGATTTCACAAACCTCAGAAAGAAATCAAAGGTAGACTTATCAGTTTAAATGTTTCTTCTACTACTGTAGTATCTCTTGTGCTCAGTACATTTTCGCTTCACTCAGAGACTGAATATTTCCTTTTAAAAAGGATATCGTGTTAATGCTAGGTAAATCTGTGTACTCAAAGAATATTTGTTATGTACAAATGCTAAATTAGTCGTTGTGTAAATCTGTTTCCTCAGAGTTGGTGGACAGAGCCCTACAGTGTGGTTTTAACCCGGGGGCTGATTACCTGGTTGTGTGGAGTACTTACTGTGATTATCTACGTCGAAGAATCAAATGGAACCAAGGTGAACATCTTGCAACTACTGTATTGTCTCTTGTATTGTACACACTCATGTATAATATGCACCCCAAAAGTTACTATAATACAAGATTACAGGTACATATACCGTATTTCACGGAATTTAGGTCGATACTTTTTTCCCCTGACATGTGGACCTCGCCCTATTCATCGCTTCGCCCAACTTATGTTTTTTTTTTTTTTTGGTTGGAATTTTGCAAAAAATTATGCAACCCTCCAATAAAATCATGAGTGTTTACTATAATACTGCTTGAATTTCTGTGTAAAAATCGTATGGATTTTAATCAATATACTGTAGTAATTTATCATTTAAACAAAATTAAATGTAAATAGATTTATTTCTTCTTACATTTCTTACTTAGATCACTGACTGAATCATTAAATGCTGTCGTGCATTTTGATCGTGTGCTTACGATAACAGGAAATCGATTTCGCGTGGTAAAAGTAAAATGAGAACCGTACAAAGGGTAATTACGGGGGGAAAAATCGTCGGGTAGATATAAAAAAAAAACAATTTGTTTTCATAATAGAATTCATGAACAAGTTTTTTTCTGTATATTTTTAACATAAAACTTTCGATGAAATTTTAGCCAGGTGTCTCTGAAATCAGTCTGGGTAGCGCTGACTTTGTTTATACACAGTTGAACTCTCGGCACGTGCTACTCGTGCCTGCAGGCTTCAATAAGACCAGAGGTTGACTCGTGTGTATATACACAGTAAAAAGTCGCATAGAGACACAGGGTGGCATGTGCTACCGTAGTCATGCCTCCAGGCTAGGTAACTATCCCCCGGTTAACACCAGTTTGTACACATGGCAGGGAAGTAATAAAAAACGATCTTAAATTAAAACCGGCTGTACTGAATTATTTGGTTTGAAAATTTTGACGCAATTTCAGACATTTTCTTACGATGTTTTCAAGAAATACATTTTATTTCCCTTTTGTTTAAAACTGTGAAATAAGATTAAAGGCTACTATATGATAACGTTATTGGTTTAAACCATTTATTCATTAGAACTAGCGGTAATTTTTCGACCAATTCTTCGAAGTCGACCTATTTATACTTTTTTTTATATTATGGCTAAAAACGGCCTCCTTCGCCCAATAAACCGTATCGACCTAAATTCCGTGAAATACGGTATTTTGAAATCTGGAGCCTTCTTCTACCACATTCTAAATTAAAGTACATGCTAAAATAAGATAATAATTTGGTATATCTAATTTTTTAGCTGGTATGTTGCTTTAAGAGAATATTCATAAGTTGCTGTTTCTCATTAAAATGGTTTATTCTCTGTGTGTTTTTATAGACCATGAGGAAGAACTCGATTTATTCAGGATAACCATTGAGAGCGCTGTCAACTTCCTAGCATGTAAGGTTTCTAGTTCCATTTACAACAGAGTTTTTCTGCAGTGCTTCTTGTTAACATCTAAAATCTGATGATTGGAATTTTTTTACTTGACAGATTATGGTGTAGAAGCTGACCCCAAAGGAAGCTTACAACAGTTCTGGGCAGTGATAGAGGTAATGTTAGGGATGAATTGTTCTATAGATCAACTAATTATGAATGAAACACAAATTTTGACACACTTGATTTTCTTTATCTACCTGTACATTTTATAGGTGTTATAAAAAGACTTATATTTCTGTTACAGGGCAAGTTTTGTGGAAATATGACTAGGGCAAGAGAAATCTGGACTGAAATCATGTCAGCAGGCAGGAATCATGAAGCAGCTCTATGGCTAGATTATCTCAGATTGGAAAGGTACATTGTCTGCATACAGAGCTTTATTATAACTGTATTCAGATTCAGTCAATGAAATGACAAACATGTAGCAATGCAGTAATTTGCTAATGTAAATCTTGTACAAAAAGGTATATAGTGCATTAGATTTGAGTTTTTTAATCAATGAATGTTATTAACAGGGCATATGGTGACAACAAACACTGTCGTAAGCTGCTGAATCGAGCTCTCAATGTAGTGACAGATTGGCCAGAAGCTATTGTGGAGGCAATGATCAACTTTGAAAGGGAGGAGGGTATGAATGCAATATATTCAAAGTACCTGTATATTCCTTTAGATTAATATTTATGTAAGTTTTATAAGCTTATAATAATTTTTTGGATGATGTACATGTGGAATATGTTAATTACAGGAGATCTGGAGCAGTATGATGCAGCAGTTACTAAATGTGAAGTGCACATGGATGCAGTCAACAAGGAAAGACAGGTGATGAAAATGAAGTTGAACTGAATTAGAAAATCGACAAGGGGTGTTTTACATGTGTAATAAATGAATTTACAATTCCTTTTCTTGTACAGTGATTTTTGGGAGTTGATTTTTAATCAACTCTCCTATGCAGTCACGCGGACAAACCGAAAGTGAAACAGTGTTTGGACCTCAGCACAAATCATTGCTCCTGACAAGACTTAGTTCTTGAAAATAATTGATGAATTCGATATAATGTATGCTAAAGCATTTTTTTAAACGAAAATTATTTACAAATACCTTAAAAATAGTCAGATTTTAAATGGTACGAACAATTTAAATATTTTTTGTAGTCGTGTGTATTCCTACGCCAGAGTTCAATATAGTCTCGTTCAACTCGACGCTCGGCTGTCTCCGTAAACCCTTGTCGGAGATTTACGGTGTCAGCCGAGCGTTTGGTTGAACGAGACTAGAGTTCAATATAAAATAATTGCTTGGGTCCATACAATTTTCGAGAAATATTTCTACCACTGATACATAGTTTGATTGAATTAATTTTATCTTTAAATATTACTTAACATGATTCATATGGAAGTTTCTCGACATTCTAGTCGAAAAAGTTCAAAAATTCATATTATAAAAATATGCGTAATTCAAATTAGAAACTACGTATACATGTACTTGTCATGCCAAATAACATATCATTGATTTTAAAATAAATAAACATCGACAAAATCAACTCCCGTCAGTTCTTCAGTACTTTGATTCAAGTTTCTTATTTTGATTATTGAATATTTTACAGGAAGCTGAACAAGAGGAAAAAAGACAAAATAGAAGGATAGAAAAGAAACAAAAAAGGTTTGATGCCAAGCAGAAAGGGAAAAAGGGTCCAGGACAGAAAAATGACACAGAGAAATCCCCAAAGAAAGTCTCTGAAGGAAAAGCAGGGAAAAATGAGAACAGGAAAAGAAAGGTGGTGAGAATCTCATTGATAAATCCTCTCATTTTTGTGTTTATTGCAGAACAATTTGTTTATCTTGATGTGTGTGGAATCTATAACTGTTACAGAAGAATTTGTTCATCGCATTGTACATCAAGTATTTCATACATTATAAGTTATAATACAATTTTTTACAGTCACAGGAAGAGCCGAATGATTTTAAAGTACCTGAGGTACCAAATTCTAAAGGACCACCCCCTCCTGGATTTAAGGAACCACCTCCTCCTACAGGGCAGAAGGGACCTCCACCCCCAGGTTTTAAAGGACCACCACCCCCAGGGTATAAAGGAGCAGAACCTGCAACCAAAAAGCCCAAAATAGGTACATAATCTGCTTTTAGTAAAATAGTGAAATATATTTTTTCCTTTTTTTTTCTTGGGCCAAAAAAAATTAATGATTTGTTTCTCAGGCACCGCCGCATCAGAAAAAATCATCGCCGCATCAAACTTTTTTATTGTTATTTTTCTGGATTTTTTATATCTTATCATTATCGGTTTTCTCTATTATGGAATCTATGTTTACAAACGCTCAGAACAAATGCTTGTCTCTGTCAGTGAAAAACGTTATTTTATCTGAAACATCTACCCAGTGACCAACCTAAGGGCTACCTGGGCTAAATACAACTTTATGTAAATATAATTACTCGCTTTGTGGTCAGTAACTTCGCCAGAATTTCCTCAGAAAGAGAGGTTGAAGTTGCCCTGTATTCTGAGTTCACGATCGTGAAAGTTAACTCCAAATGCAATAAAATGATAATCATCTAATTCAAAAGACATTTTCATAGCCAAAGTTAACCCCTGTTGTGATTAATAACTAGCCACTGTCTTATCTTCAGAGGTTATAAATACTGTGCACTGAAAATTACAACCGATGTTTATCACTTTAGGTGCTGATATTAAAATTAGTTGGTAACTTGTAATTAATTAATAACACTGCCAAGTTAGTGCTAAAATAATCATGAAACCGTTATCTTTAACTCAAAAATTCTGTACAACCAACTATATGACGGTTGTAATTGGGTCAAAGGGTTGGACTAATACCTCCAAAATACACTTAAACACATAGACTGATTTTGTTTGTCATTTAGCCAACACAATTACGAAACATTTCAGCTACAAAATGTATGAATACACATGATAAATTAAATTTAAAAAAATTGGATAAAATTTTAAATTTTTTAGGAGTTGTTTTATTTTTAATTGACTTACTTCTAATCAAATTCAAATTAAGGTTGAATCTGTGTATATAAATGTATTATCATTAGCATTATGCCATTGTCAAAGAATGGAAGTCTACCTGATTTCTCAAATTTCTCCCTATTTTTCTGTGAGGGAGAACTTCAGAAGTGAAGTCTCCCTAAGCTAAGTTTGCTCTGGGTTGGTCCCTGTTAACACAACCACTGAAATTTCTTTGTTATCTTCAGAAATTGAAGCCTCTGTGATATTGCATAGAAACAGGAATAAAGGACACTTGTATTGTTTGAGAATTTTATGATGATTTATTTACCTTTCCTTGATTTCTGTCCTAAAGGCACTGAAGATTGATAAGAAAACACCCCAAATGAATGCTTTATTTGATAAATTTTTATATGGCAAATTCAACTTGTAAAATGCCATAAGAAGTCCCCTATTTCAGTTTAGACTTCTGTGGAGGGGAAAGATGGGCCGCAAAATGAAGCGGGGCATAAACCATTTGTCTTGTTTGTTCATATGCAAAAACTCAACCTTATAAAAGGAAACAGAACAGTTTAAACTAAAAAGAACAAATTAAAACAAATGTTTAAACTTTGCCAATATATGAGCTTGATGAATATCTGCTGATGAGTACACAAATAAATCATATAATATGGGTTACCATCATTGTAAATTTTGTCTTAAAAGAAAAAAAAAAAAAAAAAAAACCTGCCTGCCTTATCAACATTTCAAAACTTTGGCCCGAGAAACTAATGATTAATTTTTTTTGGCCTTACAAGGAAGGTTTTTTGAAGACTATTTTTGTCAAAGGTTCGTATATGATAAAGACCTTAAATGGCCATTGAAATGAGCAATATAATTTGTTATCTTTACTGATCTAAACTTATATTGAATAGATATACCGGTATTTGTTAAGGTTATACATAATTTCTAACTTGCTCCAATTGCCTTCAGTTTAAAATATAACATCATAAAGTTAACCCTTTTTTGTAAATATCATTTTTCGCATAGAATTGCTTATTTTCAATCAATTTTTCTTCCAAGAAACATTTAGCAACTATTTGATAAAAAAAAATTTCATCAAAACATATCTGGCCAAGACTAACTACTGCAAGTACATGAAAAATAAAAATTTGGTTGTTCAGAGCTTTGCTATGTTGAATTACCAGAGATGAAATTTCAGAAAAATGAAATTTTTTGTCTTATTTTGACTGAATTGCATGATAATGCCATTTCATTTCTGATGTCATTAACGAAGCAGTAGTTCATATTATAGCTGAACACCACTCGTAAATAGGCACTATCACACAGGTACATGGTATGTAAACCCTTTGATTTCGTTACATGCGATTGCACACCTGAAACTCTTGGCTGACGTGTAGTATTCCCTTTGTGGTCTTTGGATTTTATGCATTTAATTCTTATTCTATGTGCATATTCTGTGTATAATTATATTTTGACCAGTTTATTTGATGTTAGTATTTTTCTGGCTTGAAAAAAGTGCTTAAAACTTGATAATTTCATCTCAAACAAGTAACGCAGAGAGGCAAGATGTATGTCCACATAGGTGAGACCTCTACTGCAAAATACTTTAAACTGCTAGGAGGTCTGCAGCTTATATAGGATTGTAGGGATGACGGTGGTGAGAGAGAAATATGGTGGACAGTGCCTATTTACGAGCGGTGTTCGGCTTTAATGAGACAAGATGATGAAACTGTTCTGTGAAAAGAAACATTCTAACAGTAGTATACATGTTAATGAAATGCTTCGATCTGCTGTAGATGAAACCCCCAACAATGGAGCTGGAGGGGACAGTCCAACCACGCACTCAGATTTTGTGGAAAAAGCAGAACAGGATCCAGACAAATCCAGACGCACGTCCTTTGTCAGCAATCTGGATTACTCCATAGATGAAGACAGGATTGGTCAGATATTTGCTAAGGTAGAGAACAGAACAAATAACAAGACAAAGAACAGCACATCTTTGTTTACAATAATACAAATGTATGGTGTGAAGTCACATTTTGATGAGAATTTAAGGATCACTTAGGATTTTCAAGGCATACAAGTTAAAAATTACACTAAGATTTATTTTAAATCTCTGAAATGTTCAACAACATGTATGAAAAGTACATTTAAAAGATACTAGATAGCAATGAATCCTTTTATTCAAGAGTTTTTGAATTGCAGATTTTGTTAAATATAGCAGACATATATTTCATTCCTTACAGTGTGGTGAGATGACAGATATTCGATTAGTGAAAACAATCAAGGGAAAGTCAAAGGGATATGCTTATGTGGAATTTAAAGATGAGGTAAGCATAGAATTGTAATTTTACTTTTCTTGAAATCATAAAACAAGAACCTTGCAAGTGGCCTTCCTCAAAAAGTGTATTTCTTTACTAATGTTTCCCTCAGTTTACTATTTGACTCCTTGACATCTCTGCAATTCTGTCTGTTGTCTGTACCGGTACATTGTTTTTTTTGGATGCTTTGTTTAGTTGTGTGTGCTTATACATTATAATAAATAACTTGCTTTAGTTGGGTGTGCTGGAAGCTCTGAAACTGGACAGGACGCCGATCGAAGGCCGCCCAATGTTTGTGTCCAAGTGTGAAGACAGAAGCCAGAAAAAGGCTCAGTTCAAGGTAGGGACATGTGTCATGACTTGTGCTTTTATTATGATGATCAAATCAACTCTGAGAAAGGGTCTAATGTGTTATTGAATTACAGGGAATTTATGTTAAGGATCACATGCATTAAATCTGTGAGAAGTTATGTTTCTAAAATTATTGACTATACTTTGAACTCTATCCAATTTGAACTTTTGAATGTCTCAGCAATTCAGCAGTATCTCGCACAAAATGGCTTCTATCATGAATTCTTGTAATTTTTAGCTCACCGAGACGAAGTCGGGGGGAGCTTATGCTATACCCCCGGCGTCGGCGTCGGCGTCGGCGTCCGGACCTGGTTAAAGTTTTTGTTGCAGGTCCTGTATCTAAGTAATTACTAGTCCTATCTTCACCAAACTTGCATGGATGATGCATCTGGACCTACTTATGGACTTGAAAGACTTGGATTCTGAATCTGGGTCATGAGTTTCAGATGCTGGGGGAGGTTAAGGTTTTTGGAGCAGGTTAAAGTTTTTGGTGCAGGTGCCCTTTGATAGCAATTTCTAAGTTATTACTGGTCCTAAGTTCACCAAACTTGCATGGATGGTGCATCTTATGATACTGATGCACCAGACAGGCTTGAATGCTGAATCTGAGCCATAGGTTTCGGATGCTGGAGGAGGTTAAGGTTTTTAGAGCTGGTTAAAGTTTTTGGAGCAGGTGCCCTCTGATGATTATATCTTAGTTATTACTAGTCCTAACTTCACCAAACTTGCATGGATGGTGCATCTTATGATACTGATGCACATGACAGGCATGAATGCTGAATCTGAGCCATAGGTTTCGGATGCTGGAGGAGGTTAAGGTTTTTGGAGCAGTTGCCCTCTGATGATTATATCTTAGTTATTACTAGTCCTAACTTCACCAAACTTGCATGGATGGTGCGTCTTATGATACTGATGCACATGACAGGCATGAATGCTGAATCTGAGCCATAGGTTTCGGATGCTGGAGGAGGTTAAGGTTTTTAGAGCTGGTTAAAGTTTTTGGAGCAGGTGCCCTCTGATGATTATATCTTAGTTATTACTGGTCCTAACTTCACCAAACTTGCATGGATGGTGCATCTTATGATACTGATGCACCTGATGCTGAATCTGAGCCATTGGTTTCGGATGCTGAATGAGGTTTAGTTTTTTGGAACAGGTCACATGTTTAATAGATAATAGTACTATTTCAAACTTGCATAGTTGATTTAACTTTAATATAAACGAATCGCAGAGGTAGCTTCAGATGCAGAGCCTGATCTCCAATATCAAGGATGCTAAAAAATATATCTTAGTTATTACTGGTCCTAACTTCACCAAACTTGCATGGATGGTGCGTCTTATGATACTGATGTACCTGACAGGCATTGATGCTGAATCTGAGCCATAGGTTTCGGATGCTGGAGGAGGTTAAGGTTTTTAGAGCTGGTTAAAGTTTTTGGAGCAGGTGCCCTCTGATGATTTTATCTTAGTTATTATTAGTCCTAACTTCACCAAACTTGCATGGATGATGTATCTTATGATACTGATGCACCTGACAGGCTTGAATGCTGAATCTGAGCTATAGGTTTCGGATGCTGGATGAGGTTTAGTTTTTTGGAACAGGTCAAATGTTTTATAGATATTAGTACTATTTCAAACTTGCACAGTTGATTTAACTATAATATAAATGAATCGCAGAGGTAGCTTCAGATGCAGAGCCTGATCTCCATTATCAAGGATGCTAAAAAAATCTCCTACCTCACTTAAACCTGCTTGATAGATGTGTTTGTTGTTAAATGATATAACATGATTCCTATGATATAGTATTACATGTATATGATATGATACACTATTGTTTTATATGATACAATGTTATATCATATTGTTTATATGATACGATATGATATTGTATCAATTTTTTTGTACATTATGATATGATATTGTGTCATGTAATTGTTATGTATAGTGTTGTGTATTATGATACAATATTGTATAATATGATATTGTATTATATATTTAATATTTTATCACATGATATTGTTTCATATGATATTGCAATATGTAATATTGTATCATATAATACGATATCGTATAATATCGTATAATATGATATTGTATAATATGATATTTTGTTTATATATTATATTATTATATCACATGAAATGTATTATATTATATGTAATATATTATATTGTATTATATGATACGATATTGTATAATATGATATTGTATCATATAATATATTACTATATCACATGATATTTTATCATATGATATGATGCAATGTTGTATCAAATCATATGATATAATATCATATTATGTATCAAATATGATACAATAACATACAATACAATATCATACTATATTATACAATATAATATCATATGTTACAATATTGTGATGTTTTATGTGATATGATATTGTAACATGTATTACTATATTGTATCATATATTGCATAATGATATTGTATTATGTGATCATATACAATAATGTATAGCAAGATACAATGTCATATTATATGTTACAATATTATATTGCATAATTATTTATTACAGTATTATATTGTATTATATGATACTATATTGTAAGTATCATAGGATGCAATATCGTATTATATATTATTGTATTGATAAACATTGTATCTTATAATACCGTATGAATTGAGCATATGATTTTCATACAATTTTTTTAACATATGATATACGATATTGTGTCAAAACAGTTTCCATGAATATCCAAGATCATTAACTATGATTTTCATATCATATGATAAAGGTGGTCTCATAATGGTGATGCCTCATAAAGGTGATGTCTCGTCTCGGTGAGCTTTGTAATCTGTGATTACCTATGTTTAATTATCAGAGGGTACTGTCATCGTTGTGTGTTCTGTTAAAGAATATAAATGAACATGTATGTGGAAGACAAAAGTTGATTTTTGGGGTCAATAGATTAATGGTATATGAACAAATTCATTGTAGTTTATTCATATGTATATATACATATTGTAATTTCATGTTCCTTAGTTTTCCACTGCAATGGAAAAGAACAAGTTGTTTATTAAGAACCTTCCATTCACGTGCTCAAAGGATGCTCTCATCCAAATCTTTAGCGAGGTATTGTATAGATAATTTACTTATTTCAAGCTTTACCTACATATTGCAATTTTTACATATATGCTGCAGTGTGTCAGCGTTTAAAACTTTGAAGTGTTTATTTACAGCATGGACCAGTGAAGGAGGTTAGAATGGTCACCTACAGAAGTGGAGCTCCCAAAGGGTTAGCTTATGTTGAGTTTGAAGATGAGGTATGCTTTTCTTTGATTGTTCATTTTAGATTTGAGATTTATATAGCGTGTAAAAATATTAATTTATGCCAGGTGATTTTGAAAGGTTTTACTGTTTTTATAAAAATTCTTCATTCATGAAATGAATTATTCCTATTTTCTACATAAAAATAAGAATTAAGTTCTGACTAGAAAATGCTGAAGATCACATATATATCTAGCATACATAAAAAAATCTAAAGATTTTACATGGAATCTCTTTTGGTTATAGCAAGATGCAGCAAAAGCTGTGATGAAGACAGATGGACTAAAGATTGGTGACCATGAGATTGAGGTTGCAATCAGTAACCCCCCACAGAGGGGTACCCCCATAAATGTCCGGGAGGAAACGTCATTTACTCCAACACTAGGAGGAGGGAAAAAGGAAACAGAAACGTAAGGCCTTTTTTTTTTAATTAGTTGTTTTACAGATTTTTTTGGGGGGGAAAAAGTCCATTGGGTGGCTACAAAAAAAAAAAAGAAGAAGGTTCAAGGTTCAAAGCTTTTAATATGCAGCCATTTAACAAATGAGTCTTGGAACAGAATAATTTTTTCATTTTTTTGTACCAAAACTCCAAAGAATAGACAAGGGAGTGTCGGACGGAGTGTAGGTTCTGAGATCAGCTTCATTGGTTTTAGCTAAGATTTCATCAACCGCAACGTTCTGTTCGCTGATGACACCATATATCGCATCGCCAACAGTCTGTCCATCTTTACATTTCGTAATCAAAGTACTGAAGTACTGAAAGCCGGGCTCTTTTGGTGTGTCTTTATGCATATTGTGTAGTAAAGACTGAAAATCTCTCTCTCTCTCTCTCATGCTTTTAATGTCAGCAAAGTGTCAGAGAGTGACCAAATTTTGTAAGCGGCTATAAGCAAAAAATATGTCTGTCTAGTAGAAGTTAAAAAGTTCAACAGTTGCTGCCTTGAATTTTGCAACTCATTATATATTCAATCCCCATTTCTTCATCGCGCAGCAAAGTAGTTCATGGAAATTCATTTGCATTGTATGTGTCCAAAATGCATAGTAATGTTTTAAAAACATGTTATTAATAAGAAAACTAAAAAAGATAGACAATTCATTCGAAATTTAAAAAAAAGAAACAAAATGCCAACACTTTTGACAAAACATGGCTCTTTGTGTAACTATTTGGTATAGCGGAAGCTTTACATTGACGCTGTTTGGTTTTTTGTTTACTTTTGAAGTTGTGCTATTTATAGTAACATTGGCGATTTGCCTGTCTATAGCCAGGACTCTGCTTTCAGCAGAGCCCGGCTAAAAACCGTCCTACATTAACTATTATCCTTAAAACATTTAAATTCTGTTTTAAAATAAAACGCGTGAAATGCTTCACATGCCTTGTTTTTATTTCCTCGGTTTACAAAACGCTTGAATCATATCTACTTAAAAACTTGGTGCTTTAAGCGTTTACGTGATTTTGATCCGGAGTATGTAAAATCAAAATAATGTACGTCCATTTCCAGATTTTTTATAATGATTGAAGTGGAATTCGGTCAGCGGGGAAAAAAAATTGGTTGATTTGAATTTTTTTTTTTTTTCAAAACTGCAAAAAAGGGGGTAAGCGGATACATAAAACAACTTATTAAAAAAAAATGTCCTAAGGATAGATTTGAAATTTTGAGAGAGAAATGATATTGTAAAATATGCCTGCAGAAAAACGTGAGGGACAAACTAATATGACTTGATTTAATTGTAATTGTCATTCCAGATTTTTCATTCATTTTCACATGGCATCACCCTGAGACAATATCTAGATAGAGGAATTTTTGTTAGAGTAAATAATATTTAGTTTACAATACTATTGGTTGACTGATTTTAAAATATACATGAAATCTGAATGGCAGTTTAAGTATATATGATATAGAATTTAGATAACCATTTTTATAGTCATGTTAGTTGTAAAACTGATAGAGTAGCTGTGATAAACGATTATGAGTAATAAGAGGCCCATCGGCCACATTGCTCACCGGAGTAACAATTTTCAACTCTGCCCCCAAAAGGTAATTTTCTATAGTTAAAACAGTCCAGTACAAATGGCCCCTACTCACCTCTATTAACCTTTTAACCTAAGGAGTAATTTTGATTTGAATATTCTTCAAACTATCTGTCTTCCAATTACCTTTTCATACACTTCTTTTCTTCAAAGTAATTATTTGCTTTTTATTTCCATGTATACTTTACCCCCCCCCCCCCCCCCCCCACTTGTGGCTCATTTTACACTTAAAGGATCATAGTGAAAATAAATTTGAAATATCATTCAATCTTAGTTTTTATGGCATTAGTTGAGCTGACATCCATCATTGAAACTATGTATTGCTTGCAGCCTCCAGGTTCTTGAAAGTAAAGTTCATTTTTAAAGGTTTTAATAATCATTTCTAATATAAACTTTGACCCCTCATTGAATCCCCCTTCCGACCCCTAGGAATTCATAGCCTAACAAGCTTCAATCGTCCAGTTCATGATATTGGTTTTAATATTACTTGATATTTTGCTCTAAATAAAATTCTTCAAAGTTTCTGCAAGATATTCCATGAAGTTTTAAGTAATTTTAGTATATGTACATTTGCCACCCTTTTGGAAGGGAGCGTAACCCCTAATTTGAAAACAGTTCATTGTGAAGACCTTCACAGAAGGATTTCTCAAATTAGTTTTGATTGAAATTGGCTCTGTAGTTCTAAAGAAATGATAAAAATATAAAATGTCCAAAGTAGTGACTGCGACTTCATCAACAGACTTGATGATTTAAAAAAATCTCCAGAGCTTTTGGCTCAGGTGAGCAAAATCGTTTGTTAATTCTTTTGCTAAAAAAATTTTGATTTCAAACTTCAGGAGAGGAAAGGCGCGTACTCAGCTGTCTCTGGTACCAAGGTCAATACAGCGAACTCCAGCCCCCTCCAAGGGAGCTAACCCCAAGAGTAACCCCTTGCCATCCTTGGAAGCAAACGGACAAGCGGCAGCTAGTGCTACAGCCACCAAGATGAGCAATGACGATTTCAGAAAAATGTTACTGAAGAAATAACTTTATATGAAGGATTCAAACATTGTTAATTATTTGTTAATGTCTCTGAATAAAGTGCTTAGTGTTATGACTTTTTATGTGTCTGAACATTTTGATGTCTGACGTAATTGACATTCCCGCTGATAAGGAATAGTACATGTCCTCAATCTTCGTTTAAATATTGGGAAAATGAGTGGTTACTACTATAACAAAAACAACCCGTTTGCTTTGATTATTGATAATATTTTCGACAAGGGAAATGGTATGCTTGTGTTCTCTCTCTCTCTCTCTCTCTCTCTCTCTCTCTCTCTCTCTCTCTCTCTCTCTCTCTCTCTCTCTGCAATGCAGTGTAAGTACATAGATTTTCTCTGTTTAGATTGTCAAAATGAACAAAAATACTTTTTTTTTTCGAAATGACATTAAAGTCTTCTAACTTTATAAAACACGCAATACAAAAAGCTATTTTTCATAGATCGGTATGTAATTCACTAATTGTAGCTTTTGAGAAATGATATTGTTTTCATTTATCTGTTATGAACATGAAAAAATGATATAAACCTCATGAATTAAAGTTAAGGATAATTCCTACAGCGTTTGAATCAGTCCATGTCATTCATAGTTCTATAATAAACAGCGCTGACGTAATGCCGGACGATCATGATTAAGGAGCGACCAGGGACCTTCAGGTCACCAGGTGGTTTCAACGATAAGACAATATGTACAACAACTTGCACAATTCTATTCTAGATGATTCTTGTGATAGCACTGTGGACTCTCTTGTTGGCAAACTCAGCGGCAGGGGGTTTCCTCTGGAAATGTGCTCTTATCGGGGAATCTTACGATATTAGGCACACGAGATGCACGTGCATGGAAACCGGCTACTTTGAATGTCATAAAATCTACAAGGCTGAATTTACTTCTCGAAAAGGTAGAATTGATAAACGCTTGTCATTTCTTTACAGTTCTGACTAGCCGAGTTGCGCTTTCCGTCTTGGGAATGAATCAATGTTTGCATTTATTTAGAAGCCTTATTACCGAGTTTGGCAAAGATATTGCGGAGGAGATACAATACACCGCCCCCATTGACCACCTCAACTAAAGGTACCACCAACTCGCCACCACCGTACACCACCCAGACCCCTCCCAACCCACACACGACGGACGCCCCCACCTCGCCCGTCACACACGGAGCCGCCACGGTCAACCATCACACCCGATCCCCACCCCCACCCAAAGCTGTCCTCGGATAATGTCAAGTTGACGTCAAAATGAATAAATATTTCATGAACAAGAATAATGTGTCTGTTGTATTATATGGAAATAAATACCGGTATAAACAATGCCGAGTGAACAGTATTCACTGATCTTTGATGTATCCTAGAACATTTTGCTTATATCTTTTATTGCGAACTTTTATGTGTTACTAACTTGAAACAATGCCGATGTCCCTATCAACCCTATCCCTTTCTCTTGCGGGGAATTAACATCTACGACAATTGCTGTTTACCAGAAGTCTTCTGAATTTAAAAAAAAGTCAAGGGTCTATTCACATCAAAGTTGGTGAAGATTATATCTATGTCATTGGGGGGGGGGGGGGGGGGGGGGTTAGCGCAATGCCCATTCTGTTTAGTCGTAATTAAAATACATTTGTTATTCCCAATCAAATCTATTAAAATATATTATAATACAAGTTCGTAAAAGTACAATTTCCAACTATATTCAGTTTTTGATATATTAAACAAACAATAATAAAAAAAACAATATCGCGTTAATTTTCGGTGCATCGAAATCACAACATAAAAGCCCAAGTAATATAGGGTTAGCTTATCTAGATAACCATTTAAAAAAATTTGCTCAAGCCATTCCAGTGACATCAAAGTACGCTATTTAAATGTGACTGGCCAAGAATATACGGACTTGTATTATTTTTTTCTAAAACGTTCAATTGTTGGAATATAAAATGATATTTTTAATGTAAAGTTGGTCATCTCTCCACGTTTTTTGCTGTTTGAAATCGGTTTGTTTTCCATTAGAACTTATTTGGGCTTGAAAAAAAAATATGGAGCACAGACCCACTCTGAAAGAAGACATTGAGGTTCTAAAAAATGACAGTGTAAGGAGGTTTTGATACGTATACGCCAGTTCGAATCAACACATTTCAAGTTCATTAAATCGAACATAAAAAAGCATGTCATGTTAGCGGCCGTATACATTGATCTGAGTTCTTTTTGTCCTTGTGTCTTTTACTAATTAACAATTTTTAATTGTCAATGAGTCCATGACTAATTATTGACAATTAAAAATTGTTCATTAGTAAAAGACACTTGTTAAAAACTATCATGTCTCCTGAGATTGTAGTTTTAGCATTTCTATCTTGTATACATTGGAACCGGAAGTAAATTCAAAGATGCCTGTTGGTCGGGGAGTAAGGGGAGGGTGGTTTTACAATATCCAACGTTACAAACTTAAAGGTTGAAAAAAAATCGGATTCTTGACACCCCTTTCTTTGGTCGCCTGTAAATTCAGTGGCGCAGTTACATTGAACCGAAATCTGTTGTATACATTTATATGTATGTGTATATAAAATGTTTCATTATTTCACCATCATTTAATATGTTGTTCTTTGTAAAAAAAAAAAAAAAAAACTAGTTTAAATATGTCTCAAAATTCTTTTTCTTTAAAAATTTTGTTAAATATCTAGTAAGCGAAAGGTGTCCACAGGTTTATGAAATTTAAGACATTAATTCTTTCAATGGTAGATTTGTTTGATAGGGTGTACCGGGGCTTAAATGTTTGGTAAACACAATGAAAAATAATGGTTTAAACTGTCATTCTGAATGAAATATGAATAAAATAAGTCACAAGTATCTGAGTTTTGTCTATTTTTGACTAATGAGATATATCTACAATGTCGACAGCCTCTAAACAAAAAAAAAACCGGAGTGAAACAAGCTCTTGGCATCTTCTTTTAAATGATATCAAATTGAATATAGGTATAGGCTTTTCCCACATTTTAATGTAGAATTAATGTCAAGAATTCGTTTCATTTTCTACGCAATTCCTTTAAGGCCGTAAAGTACTGGAAATTAATTAATTAAATCAATTAAGACGCACCAAATAAAAGACACTGGAATAATTTAATAGATCATGACTTTATGGTATGTTAAGATTTCTGAGATAGGTTAAAAATTCTCAAATATTATTCTTTTTTTTGTAGAGAAGTACATGTACTCAGAGTATGCACGCACGCTGTAGCTCTAGATCTCTGACCAAAGTCAAGGCCATCTCAATACCCTGGGTATCTCGGTCTGTATTGACGCACAGTTTCAGCTCCAAGTAATAATGGAATTTAAGATTGGAAAACTATAAATTCGTATAATGTCATCTCTGTCCCTTAATTTCTTTGGACGCTGTCCCAAAACAACAAGGTAAATGTAACGCCTTTCTTTATAAATTCTATTAAAAAACTTAATTTGAGACATTAGTTTTTTGTTCAATTGAAAAAATGAAAGTTACAACGATAAGACTTAACGTGAAATAATGAACATGCCCTGAAGTTGAAATATTAATTGATTAAAAGATGTATAGCGCACTTGATATACGATTTTGCCTACAATATAGCACTTTGCAAACATCAGACATTTTTAATATTATACAATATTTTAGTTGAAACGCAAATAACACAATTACCATGCTGAAAGAGTCTTTAATAATTATCTTACTTGACATCATTGAAATATTCATGTTTTGTTATATAGGATATATATGAATTTTGTTATATAGGGATATATAGGAAAATAGTATATGATAAAAGATTGGATATTTGACTATTTGAACCACACTTAACCAAAGAAATTTGATTAAAATTATGTTTACATTGAATTAGTTTAAGTATAACGTGGTCTTCGTATTGAAAATTAGACAAATAATTCAATTACCTGGTGTTTTTTAAGGTCAGACGACACGTTCCTCAAAAATCTTTTTTGTATCTCCTCGTAATGAAGAGTTCCAAAAAAAATATCAATTTTATAATTACTTTAAAAATGATTAAAATTTACTTGAATTTGGTTATATGTCTAGATGGTCGAGTGGTTAGAACCGTGGTCGCTCACTGCCAAAAGCGTGTAGGTTCTCAAGGTCGTGAGTTCAAAGCCCCACCCCGGCGGAGGTATTGTTCTATTATAATGAATTTCGCTGTGCTGTAGATGTATTTATTTTTATATCAGCAATCCAAGTGTATTTTCAAGAAGATTATATAGGATATTGCATACTCTAGTATTTTGCAGAAATGCCTGGCAAGGTATCCTAAATTTTTGCAAGAAAGCTTGTCAAAGTAATAGTAAACCATTAACAAATTCCTGGAAAAAGTTATCTAAAATTGAGGAACGTGTCGTCTGACCTTAAAAAACAAGTTGTGTTACATTCGTCTCATTTGGATATTTATAGATCAAAGTTTGAAGATTAACGGATATCACTAGGGCCCATTCAGTATAATGACAAGTCCGTGCGATACCAATTGTAATAAGTACATGTTTGATTGCAGATGAGTGCGTTGGGTGTGTTAGCATTAGTCCTAGTTGTGACACGGACTGTGTTGTCCATACAACCCGCCATTGTGGAGCAGTACAACGGTCATGGGGTCAAGTTCACCATCCCAGGTCAGGGTCATTCTTGTTATGAACGTCATTCTTATAAGATTCCTATAAGATAGAAAACTGTCAATTAGATATTTAAATAAGCTTCATATATTTGCCATAATTTTAACACACAAAAAATATTATTTGAATAAAAACTTCAAAATTTCAACATCAGATGATGGTAACTACGACTTTGTTGCCGTCCATTACTCCATTAACCAGCCAATCGCAGGCGTAGGCGCCGGTCAGTGGGCGTTTGATGTCCACACTAAACAAGGTATTTAAAATATTTTTCGTTTTACGTATAATTAATAACGAAAATTTTAAAGATCTGTGTAACCTCGGCAAATACATTTACTATAGCATGAAATTAAGAAACGAAATCTGTATTTAACTTTATATAGATGTCATTCTTTTGATTCTTTTCCCCTTTACGTATGTCATTTTTCATATTTATGTATGTACTAGGGTCTCCTGTAAAATACCCACTTCTGTACTTAACTATGTTTAATTTGTATTATCTGATGAGCTGAAAAGCTTAAAGAAATAAAAGAATGTATGTTTATTTATCAACAAAAACCGAAATATGGACAATTTAACACTTTCTCTCTTAAACGCTATCGCCAAGTTCATAAAAGTGTTTATTTCATAGACTATCAAATGAATAATAATACTATAAAAATAGTAAGTACAGTAAAAATAAAACACAGTGTACTTCCCTCTGTTTATAAATGAATTTCTTTTTGAGGATCTTCGTTCGTCCACACCAATGATTTGCCAGCCATTCAGGTCCACAAAGGGGACACAGTATACTACTGGCTGCACGCCCAGAAAGGAGGGACGCCGAGTGAACTGTTGGGACAGTCCGCTGTTATTGGAGGTATACTGTATAGATTCGGTGCAGTGGGATCTTACTGTAGGAAACACATTGTTTTACTGGCAGATTCAACTCCTTGTGTGCATTGATGGGATTTCACACATAAAAGAAACTCAAAAAATAAGATAGAGTTATTGATCTTTTGATATCATATGTAGACGTGTATCATTGCATTGACCTTTATTTACACTATGAAGCATTTCAAATTTTGCAATGTTGTGATTAAAGGGAGTTTTTCACACGGAAGATAAAGAATTTTTTTCTTCAAAATTTTGAAAGCTGCTGGGTGAATTTGCTTAAGTTTTGGTCTTCCTCTCCAACAGATCTGACAACAACTCCAAAACCAACAACAACAACGACAACAACAACAGTGAGACCCGTGGTTACCTCCAAAACTACGTCAGCGCCGTCTGGCGGGAGTCACGGCTCCGGCCACTCCTCAGGGGGTGGGATCCTGACCCAGACGATGATAGAGACCCAGTCTGCCGGGACGTCAGGCGGACAGAGTCCGGGAGGGAGCTCCGTGGGCTCATCAGGGGGAACTCAGCAAGGTAGATAGTTACTATAGTTACTAATCATAGTTACTTGGGTTTTATCAATATTCGTGGGCATCAATTTTCGTGGATTTATTAATCGAAAGTGACTGTTTCAAGGATACGTAAATTCGTGGTGAATGATCCTGTGGATACAAAAAAAAATAGAAATTGCACTTAAAATTCAATGAACATTTTATTTATAGTGGATCAACTCGATAACGAAATTTACGAAAATAGGTTTTCATAATATTGATGAAACCACAGTATATAAATATATGTACAAAATAAATTTTTTAAATTGAATTCATCAGTTACTCTTTCTTTAATTTTTCCCATTTGTAGTATATTCTGGAACGGGATATGTTCAACATGGAACATCTCAGCAGTCTTGCACCTCATATCCATGTCTTATATTCGAGGATAATTTCGATTTCTTGAACTTCGAAACGTGGACACATGACCTCACAGCCGGTGGAGGCGGGGTATGTACATTCATATATATTTACATCTACCAAGTATTATTTCCCTATTTCTTACGGAAACTTATAGTTATTTCATAGTATTATTGAAACAGCCAAACTAAAATTTACACGCCCCATTTATCGATTGTTTGAAATCTACAGCGGCTGAAACTGACAAGATGTTGACAGGACTTTTAAAAATTGACACGCCCTGTTTATCAATTGGTCGAAAGCTACAGCGACTTAAGAAAAATCATGGACTGCACGAAATAATCATGATGATGTCAGACTCAGTCTTACAGGAGACGATTTGGCTGTTTCATTTAGATAACTTACTTATGTACATTAACAGTAATTTAGTGAATTTTACTAGCTTTTCATAATCTATTTATCAATTAGTTAAAAGAAAGATGTTGATATAAACAACAGAATGCTTTCTTTGACGATTCGTGCGGGTTATAAAGGTAGCGATCATTGCAGAAAAAAATTACATAACCCGCGCATAACGCGGGTTATTTTTTTTTTCTTTCTGCAATGTCGCTACCTTCATATCCCGAATGAATCACCAAAGAAAGCATTCTGTTGTTTGATTGAACTCCAAGTTTTAGTTAATTCAGATCGTAGATTGCAAGTAAAGTGAATTAATTACATTTTCCGCAATCCTCATTTTCATACATCTGGATATACACATGTATAAAAAATAGTGTGTATATGAACTAGACAACTTACATAATATTTTAAATGTGAAACAAATGACGAGGCAATAACAAGTACAGCCGAAAAAAAAAGAAAAGAAAACAATACATTGGGAATGTGTCGTTTATATTACATTTACTTTGCATAATTCTGTTTATTTGTATTTTCTTAGAATTGGGAGTTTGAGTACTACACAAATAACAGGACCAACAGCTACACAAAGGACGGGAAACTGTTTATCAAACCCGTGAGTAGAACATTCTTCTGTCAGAATTACCCATTCTGAAATCACCGAGCGATGCTGAATTATATCTATATCAATATAATATACATTGTACTGTCTTCACAGACCTTGACAGCTGATAACTACGGGGAACATTTCCTGTCATCAGGCACTTTAGATCTTTGGGGTAAGGCCATCTGAATCAAGAGTTCACACAACAAAGTACCGTATACATTTTCTTCATTTATACACAAACTCTAACAAAACCCCATAGGCCATATTGCTCACACGTACAATAGTCCATGTACATGTATGTTGATGGTTTTCAGGTGGGGAGCCAAACTCATTATGCACAAGTAACCAGTTCTGGGGGTGTAGCCGACAGGGCTCCCCTGAACACATCATCAACCCCATACAGTCCGCCAGGCTCAGGAGTGACAAAGCCTTCAACTTCAAGTACGGCAAAATGGAGGTCAGGGCCAAAATGCCCAAAGGAGACTGGATCTGGCCAGGTGATTTCCTGTCTGTCTTTTTAAACACAAACTATATAGGGCACTTCACGTTTATTACATGTATTTAATTCTATTCTAATAACTAAACAGCTATCTGGCTGCTGCCTCATAGAAATGCGTATGGAGGCTGGCCCGCTTCTGGCGAAATTGACGTAGTGGAATCTAGAGGTAAGTGTTATACCTAGACAAAACAACAAGATACACTTTGATTATTTTTGTTAAAAATCAAAGTACAAAGCAAAGTCGAAAACTTGTGGACATGTAAATCTATTTAATTGTGATCATTCTGTTTGTTGCCTGTGTCTACTAATCTTAAGACATTATCTACTCATGAAACTATTTCTAATTATGAACTTCACTATGTATTAATTGCTTGAAAATCGCTTAAATACCACAGAGCTTGGTTTTTACGATTGGATCTATTCAATTCTATTTATTCTCTCAAAACCATGTAAATGTTATAAGAGGTACATGACATATATGTACATATACCGGTACATACAAACAGTCTGGATGAGCTGAGCTGGCTCATTTTGCATATGGAGACAAGATCTCATAAATATTCGTAATGAATTTACATAATTTTTTTTTTAAATAAAGAGTTGGTATTCGGCAATAGATTAATGAACTTGATAATATTTGGTAGGACATAGTATTTTCTTGCTAAAAATTTTTTCTAATTGAAGCTAATGCATTGCATTCCAAGAGATAATGAAATTCGTCCTCAATTTGGTTATTATTACACAGATTGCAGATTCTTTCGTGACATTGTAAATTATTCTAGCGACCAACCTCTATCGGAAAACGATGGTTACTTGTTAAATTTCACAAGATTATTTCAAAATTTTCTAGATAGTGTATTAAATATTTTTCACAAACAAACGTCTAGATAAAGCTGAAAGACATGGAATGATATTCTTTTAACTTCAGTTTATATTATCATTAAAAGGCAACACAGACTACCATGATGAGAATGGTAGAAGTCAGGGTGTGGACAGTTTTGGGAGCACTCTTCATTTTGGACCAGTATATGGCTATGACCCTTACGAGAAAGCTCATGGAGAAATGCAAGTGTTTTACCACAGTGTTTGTATTACTCTAAAGTATTCACTCAAGGCACAGTATATAAATTTATCTTCTATAAATATAACTACTGTTCAAATTTAATATCTCAAAAACTGATATGTTGAATACAATTGAAATGTCGAAGTTATTTGATCTAACCACTTATTTTTTAAGTATTTTACCCTTGATATCCCAGATACTCGGATATCTCAAAGTTTTTAAACAGTCCCATCTAGTTAGAGATAACGATGTTTAACTGTATTTTTAAAGATAAAAGTTCTACTCTTTAATACCTAAAGGTATTAAATTTTTCTCTGGAAGTAAAAAAATATTGATAGGTTGGCAATGTCCTGTGCTCAAACCAAAGTACAATTACAAGTACTTATCAAATGGCATAATGATTGCAACAAGTTGGCATAACTATACTTACACATGTATCAACATCATTCTCTTAATGTTATAGGACAATTCCAAGTGGAACTCTGAATGACGATTTCCATATCTGGACACTGGAATGGGATGAAGAACATATCAAGTAGGTATCCACCTATCTCAAGCTGTAGCCTAGTTACCTCATCAAGATGATGCTTTTTAGTACTAAGGCTTTAGTCTCGACAAATCTCCTGAGAATGCTTTACAACTCCGAGCAGCCAAAAACGGGTTGTCCACCTCACTTTAAAATCAAGGAATTCAGTGCAAGTGACCTCTCTCTGTACCTAGATCCTTAAAATTAAAGATAAAAATGTCTCTCTGGAAGACTGTTCTCATAATGAGATCAAATTATAAAGTATTGATATTACCAGGTTACTATTACCTGGTAAAAGATTAAGGGATTCTATCTATCTACAAAGATTGCTTTCTGGTGAATCTTTGACAGGGTGTCATTTGAGGGACAGGAAGTCATGAATGTGTCTCCTCCACCCGAGGGATTCTGGAAGCTGGGAGAACTGGACAAAACCAACATCAACAACCCATACAAGTACACCAACAACAAAATGGCACCGTTTGATCAAGAGGTACTTTATCAGTTTGAGAATTTTGAATATAGGGAATAAGTGATCTTTTGAAATTTGGATTGAAAAAATTTCATACTGGTAGTTATTAGCTCACCTGAGCCAAAGGCTCAAGTGAGCTTTTCTGATCACAATTTGTCCATTGTCTGTCGTTGTCATTGGCGTCGTTGTTAACTTTTCACATTTTCATCTTCTTCTCAAGAACCACTGGGTAGATTTCAACCAAATTTGGCACAAAGCACCACTAGGTGAAGGGGATTCAAGTTTGTTCAAATGAAGAGCCACGCCCTCTTTAAAGGGGAGATAATTAAGAATTATTGAAAATTTGTTGGTATTTTTAAAAAATCGTCTTCTCAAAAACTATTCGGCCTGAAAAGCTTAAACTTGTGTGGAGGCATCATCAGGTAGTAAAGATTTAAGTTTGTTCAAATCATGGTCCCCGGCGGTAGGATGGGGCCACAATAGGGGGATCATGTTTTACATAGGAATATATAGAGAAAATCTTTAAAAATCTTCTTCTCAAAAACTATTCGGCCAGAAAAGCTTAAATTAAAATGGAAGCATCCTCTGGTAGTGTAGATTCAAGTTTGTTCAAATCATGGTCCCCAGGGGTAGGTTGGGGCCACAATTGGGGGATCAAGTTTTACATAGGAATATAAAGAGAAAATCTTTAAAAATCTTCTCAAAAACTATTTTGGCAGGAAAGCTCAAATTAAAATGGAAGCACCCCTAGGTAGTGTAGATTCAAGTTTGTTCAAATCATGGTCCCCGGGGGTAGGATGGGGCCACAGTAGGGGGATCATGTTGTACATAGGAATATATAGAGAAAATCTTTAAAAATCTTTTCAAAAACTATTTTGTCAGGAAAGCTCAAATTAAAATGGAAGCACCCCTAGGTAGTGTAGATTCAAGTTTGTTCAAATCATGGTCCCTGGGGGTAGGGTTGGGCCACAATTGGGGGATCAAGTTTTACATAGGAATATATAGAGAAAATCTTTAAAAATCTTCTTCTCAAAAACTATTAGGCCAGAAAAGCTCAAATTTGAGTGGAAGCATCCTCAGATAGTGTAGATTCAAGTTTGTTCAAATCATAGTTCTCAGGGGTAGGGAGGGGTCACAATTTGGGGGTCAAGTTTTACATAGGAATATATAGAGAAAATCTTAAAAATCTTATTCTCAAAACATATTAGGCCAGGAAAGCTCAAATTAAAATGGAAACATCCTCAGATAGTGTAGATTCAAGTTTGTTCAAATCATTGTTCCCGGGGGTTGGGTGGGGCCACAATTGGGGGATCAAGTTTTACATAGGAATATATAGAGAAAATCTTTAAAAATCTTATTCTCAAAAACTATTAGGCCAGAAAAAGCTCAAATTTGAGTGGAAGCATCCTCAGATAGTGTAGATTCAAGTTTGTTCAAATCATGGTTCCCGGGGGTAGGGTGGGGCCACAATTGTGGGATAAATTTTAATATAGGAATATATAGAGAAAATCTTTTTAAAAAATCTTTAAAAAAAAAACTATTTGGCCAAGAAAGCTCAAATTGGCGTGTAACCATCCTGAGATAATGTAGATTCAAGTTTGTTCAAATCATGGTCCCTAGGGGTAGGGCGGGGCCACAATGGGGGATGAATTTTTATATATAGAGAAAATCTTTAAAAGTCTTCTTCTCAAAACTATTAGGCCAGGAAAGCCCAAATTTGAGTGGAAGCATCCCCAGATCATATAGATTCAAGTTTGTTTGAATAATAGTCCAGGGGTAGGGTGAGGCCACAATGGGGGATGAATTTTTACTCAGGAATATATAGAGAAAATCTTTTAAAAATCTTCTTTTTAAAGACTATTTGGCCAGAAAAGCTTAAACTTGTGTAGAGGCATCCTCGGGTAGTGTTAATTCAAGTTTGCAAAATCACAGTCCCTAGTGGTAGGGCGGGACTGTAATGGCGGTTTGAATTTTTACATAGGAATATAAAGAGAAAATCTTTAAAAATATTCTGAGAAAGTTTTCAGTCCAGAACTCAGTGTGAAAACTAAGTGTGAAAGCACGGGTTATGCAGATTTAAGTTTGATGAAACCATGATTCCCTTGAGAAAAGTGGGGCCACGAAATGGGGGTATATAGGAATAGAGAAAAATCTTCTTACAGGTACAACAACAAAAGGGGCTTGGTATTTACCAGAAAATAAGAGGTTGATAAAAATTGGCAGATTTTACTGTACTCAGTTGTCAAGATATTTTGATACTGTAATGCTAATTTGATCAGAATTAAGGCAATTGTTGCTCAGGTGAGCGATGTGGCCCCTGGGCCTCTTGTTATTAATAAAACTGGAACTCTAAAGCACAATTTGTCTATCAGCTTAGTGTCTTTGGTATGAAATTTAAAGAATAATACTTTTTATAATGCCTATTACATTTGTCATCTTTATAATTCTAATGTATCTTATTAACATTGTTGAAATGTACACAACTGTTTTCAATGCCTTAGACCACTCACAATTTCCAAACAACCTCTACACCGCGCCTTATAATGCAAGTAAATTTCATTTTGACAGAGTTGAAATTTCATCTTTGCCTACATTTGCTCTGTTTTTTCTCTCCAGTTTTTCATCATACTGAATGTAGCTGTGGGAGGTGTGGGCTTCTTCCCAGACAAGTTCAGAAACTCTCCCTACCCCAAACCCTGGAATGACAAGTCAGAGTTCACCGCACGGGACTTCTGGAACCACAAGAGTCAGTGGTACCCCACCTGGAACCCAGACCAGAACGACGGAGAGCAGGCCGCCATGCAGGTGGACTACATCAGAGTGTGGAAGATGAAGCCATAATAGACAGTTTTATAGGGAAATAAAATCATAATAGACAATTTTATAGTGAAATAAAATTTTGTTATAAACTGAGTTGATTTTGTGCCTTATTTGTTTTCACATACACATACCTCGAACTGTATTCATATGTAACATTTTTGAAACACTCTGTATACTATAAACATACATTTACCATGTTTTATGAATAAGGAAATTAGGCCTCAAGAGGAAATATCTTTATTGACCCTTTAAAGTGCAGGATTTCTGACATTCATAACAACACTTAAAATACATTAATTGATAAAAATCACTAAAACACTTGAAACAATTAATACCAATGTATGTATAATGTATCTTCATTTCATTAATATTCCTGCAACAGATCAATTTAGCTTGCATTGTTTCAAACATTACAATTCATTTCATGAAACTGTAATACTTACAAAATACAAATGTACATATATAGAATAAATGTATCCATCTACATATATATGGCACATAAGTCTACATTTTTTCAATATGATGGGGTCACGCCCTATCTTTACATATTGCCCTCTGTCTGCACTTTAAGTGACAGGTTCTGGACAGTAGAGAAACTCCACACTTGTAATAAACATCTTTTAAAATCTCTCATAATTCTTCAATGTTTATGTCATTTTCACCTCTTCTTCCTGGAAAGACCAATCAAATTTTACTTACTTGCATTCAAATTCCAAGATTATTTTGATTTTTAACTTCCTGCAATAACTTCTAAATTCAATTGCTATAAAATTTGTTTACTCTAGCTATTTCAATGCATGTGGCTTTACAATTTGAGAATATTTTTTTTTATGTTCTGGTCAGAGAAATGTAAAGCAAAATCATGAAATTAATGATCCAAAGCTCATAGAAATAGACAATACCTTGTCCCCATAGTACATATCCAGGATATGGTTGGCTGCTGTTCTAATGGCCTCATTACTATGGTACTCCAATGCCTCAAGCTTAGCCATTCCCTCACACTCTTTCTCAAATATGTTTTTTCCCTGTAAAATATGAAAGAATATCAATAACAGTTACATGTACAATGTGTATATCAAAATTGCAAACGCAATTTGCACTACCAAGAATACCAATCTAGTTGAATTTTTGAACCCTTACATTTGGGGTCATTCTGATTGCCATTTCACACAGTGCCAGAGCTAGATTTAAGACTTCGACGTCATGAGTCTTCAGCACGGGGACCACAACCTGCAACATCTTGGATTCTACCAGATGAGTACAGATGTCCTCGCCATGACAGGCCAGATTGCATAGAAGGTAAAGTGCCTGCAAAAGTATAGATAAACATATACGTATACATACATGTGTTCTGTGTAATAAAATATCTGATCACTTTGTTTTCATCTTGAAATCAGGTGATAATCAATATGTAGAAATGTCAGACTGCAGTAGCTTATGTCATATTACATAGAAATGATTACTAGTGAAATGCTACAGTATCATGTGCAGTTAGCACTGAAATACAAAATACTGTGGAACTATTTAGTAATCATCAGAAGAGCCCTTTTACCTCTGACTTGATGTCAAATGCAGCAGGCACCTGCTCCAGAACATGGGATAGAATAGGACCAAAAGTTACTTCCTTGCATACATCGATATCACCTGAATTTAGTAAGAATCAATTTGGTTAAATACTGGGTATCATGGAAATTACGGTACTTGTATATTTTCAGAGCACTAAATCAATATATCAGTACTGTATCAATTTTTACTTTAAAAGTAAACTTTTTGGCTTAGTTTATAATAAACACATTGACAACTTTGTGAAGGGCTACCTGTCATGTTTGAGAGAACCCACAGTGTTTCTTTGCGGGCATGTCGTAGGTCAGAGGTCAAAAATTTACAAAGACTGGGTAGTAACTCGGCATTCTGTTTTGCTTCCAGTGTGTATTTGTCTGGTCCACTGCAGATGTTTCCAAGACAACGAAGCAATGGGGTAACAACCTGATGATCAAACTTTTAAAACTGTATTTTGGATCTTTCTAAATCTATGACGCGTTTTAATTTGTATAATATTAGCTTTCAATATTTTTGAAATGCAGAGGAGAAAAACTCATTTAAAAATGCTTTATTTAGTTGCTTTACAGAATTATTTCCAATAGTTTATTTTGCTATACATGAATCATGAAAATTGAAGTGGTTAAATTTGATCAATTGAAATGGAGAAAAATTGCCTCCCACCTCCCATTATAGTGAAATCCCAGAGTGAATGCTTCTGATCTTACATCATTGAGTCATACCTGTGGTTCATGAGGCTGTATGTCTGATAGAGACACCAACAGACTGACAATCTTGGTTATCACCCCTTGAGTTGACAGCTCTTCCAAGAATAGTCCACTTTGAACATTAATAGCACATTAAAACCATTTCAATTGTAAGTTGATTGTGAATAAGAAAGACCAACATGTGGTTATTCAGTATATTTTAACAGGAGCAACACAAGATGGAGATCCATTTAATATACAGAAAATACTTTCAAATGTATTGCAATATTTAGGCATGCAAAGTAACCTAGCCTTTAACAACCAGTATAAATTGTTTGTTCTAGTTTCTCTTCAACAATAACAATGAATTAATGCAAAACTCATTTGTTTATTTTGTTGTTTTGAATATAAAACTTGAGTTGTACATGTCTATACATGTATTTGATCATAAAGGATAGCTTTAAAAAATAATAGGCTAATAAAATTGAAAATAAAAGGAGTATGACATATAACAATGCTTTAAAATCGTGCTCACATGCTTTTGTACATTTACACATCCACATCCATGTTGAGGTAGTTAGCAATCCTATTTATCACCACCACAAGATCATTATTATACATGGCAGCTTACTATAAAGAGGTCTTGGAGAACCCCCCTCCCCCTCCATCAAAAAAAAAAGAAGTGATAAAAGGGAGAAATATGACTAGAATGATTAGATCTCAGAGAATAGCTCACCTGGTAGCAAGGTATGTTAACACCCAGGAGACCTCTGCTAAAACACTGACATTTTCTGTTGAGAATGAGAGGTGAGGAAGTAGATGTGGGATGACTGAAGCCTTAATCATCTCACTGTTGAAAAGATGTACCATGATTATATACAACATACTCTTAACATAGACTACTAGAATAGTACACATACAGTACCGGTACATGTATATACCAGTGACGTGTCTGATATGTTCATATCAATGTACTATAGTCTGTCCCAAGATATTTATGCAGCACATTTGGACGATTTTTAAAAAAAATACACATACCTGTGAAAGAAGTGCACGTGTAATAGTTGAAAGGGATAATTTCCAAGATAATTTCTTTGACACATTATCAATTGTCACTCAGAAAAATTCACAGGAACGAAAACAGATTCCTTACGGAGATTTATAATGGGGAATGTTTACATCTTTACTCCGTTCGGAATACACTCGGAATACATCGCGCACTATTTCAACGTTATCATCCGGGCTTGCTGCAATACAAAATCTCCGTAGACATCACATTTTTTAGGATTGTATCGAAACCTGATATGCTAACAGGGGCGTTTTGAATGAGAAATCTTGGAAATTTTTTATACTTTTGAATGAACATCGTTTGAACCCTGAGGTATTTATAAATATCAAGCAATTAAGCAAAATGTGAATTCAAAATATCTTGGGACAGACAATAGGCATGTTATCAAGTAAATATTAAATATCTTTTTTCTTTTCAAGGATCGATCAGAAAATATTTACCTGCAAATGTCTGTTGATTCTTTGGCCAGATTTGACAAAGCAAACGCAGCAGATTGAACGACTGATTTATTAGGACTCTGTGGAAGAAAAATATTTATATTTAAACACACATTTAATAAAAAAAAATTCTTTGAAATTTACCTGTAATATTTATTAATCATAAGGACACTAACTCATACATGTACTTGTTTTCTAAAAAAATAATGACTTGCCTGCAAGAGTTGCACCAGAGGGGGGATGATTCCCTGAGCCTGGAGCAGTTGTCTACATTCTGCACTGTCTCCTGCCAAATTCCCCAGAGTCCAGGCACTCTGATCCTACAGACAGAATTAATGTACATGAAATCAAGTTGATGCCCAAAAAAGTATTGACACAATACTTGCCTTTTTAAAGCGCTAAGCATAGCTCAGCGCTTTATTGTCGTTAGACTTCTACTTCCGGTGCAAGGAATAACCGCCCCCTATGAGCAGAAGTTTACATCATTTAAACTGGTTAGGGAACCAGTTTCAGGAGCTGCACGGGCTAGTACGGGCTACTGTGAATTTGATGTACAGGGCTTACATACATCATTGCAGGGGCTGCCACGCAGTGATGAGGAAATATATCGCGTATACAGAAACTAAAGTGTTATATACATACATGTATATCTTTTACAAACAGAAGCTGGGTTAGCGCTTTTCAGTACTATGAGTACTTTGATTTACAATAAGCAGGACACAGGGAGGTAACAGTGTACTGTTTGTGGGTATTTCCTAAAGGGTTTTTATTATTGTAATCCCTTATTGAACCCAAAGAATTAATATCCACGTAAAATCATGAGAAGTGGTCTTCGCAGATTTAAAAATCTCGCTTTTATTTTTCAGAATTCAGAGAATAATTAAGCTATACAAAATTATAAAAAAACATTTTTATTTGTCTCTTGCAAAATAAGGAAAAAAACAGCATTAAAATTCGATTCAGTTTATACAAAGATTTCTTTTTAGATATTAACTTCAAGCATAACTAAAACTTAATACAAAAGAAGGAAAAAGTACATTATTTTTTAAGTGTCATCAAATTTATAAGTAATAGAATAGAAACATCTTAAATTTTAAAAACTTTCAGCAAACAAACTTCAAATATTAGTACTTTTAAGTTAATTTTTATATATATACATGTAAATCGCCTGTACTCTATCTGTTCTAAGAAAAACAACACTCTATGTCCACTAGACTCAGTAGACAAGGCAGCCATTTACCTGTAACTGAGGAATTCCACTACTCAGGTAAGTGACCAGGTAAGGAGCTACCTGTTTACAGATAGCCAGTGAGTGGTCAGTAGTTCCTGCCGAGATGTTTGTTATGCACCATGCAGCCTCAAGTTGTTGGGCCGAGTCATTCCCAGTGTAAATGCCGACCAGCAGGTTCAAGGCGTTGTCAACCCTAGTTCAGAATCACCATGATATCTTATCTGTACTATGTGTTGAGATTAAAATCTTGTATTCTGTTTATTTAATCAAAGGACTACACAGAAACTTCAAAAACACAAATCATACTACATGTGTACATGTAGTATAGGGATGAACCATATGTTTCAAGAAGAAAAAAATCTTAATTTGCCTAGTATAAAACCCAGATGTGCCTTATGTGTATAAGAGTTATTTTTTTAGTGCAATTTATGCAGATGCATGCAATTTTCAAGGATTTTTTTTCTTTTCAAGATACAAAAACCCCTGTATAAACAGATCTGTTAGTTATGTATAAATACATGTACTAGCAATTTGATTTGCTCAAAATTTAAATAAAAAATGATAAATTAGTCATTAATTTAGTGAATACACATGTACTAGTATTTTATTTACAGGATAACAGTTTTGAAACAAATAAGTATCGTTATTAAAGAGTACTTTAACATTCTTTGATAAAAAATCATTTTCTTTTCAATATCCCATAAGGCCACACCAATATAATTTCTTGTTTGTCAGACATCCATTGAAAAAAGATACGAGTGGGCGAGGGATTAAATAATAAAATTATTATTTCTTGTAGCCAAAATTTTTAGGTGGTACATGAATAAATTGGTGCAGAGGGTTATATTGTTTTCTACTTGTTTCTGATTTATATATTAAAACTATTTAAAATACAAAAAAAGAGCGGAAAGAGAACAGAAAGAGAACAGCGCAGAATTTCCTGGATGCAGAAAATTAATAATAATAATATTAGTAGTATAGTTTTAATCAAATACAAGAGCGCAGGGTACGACGAATTAGAAAATATATTGGTGTGGCCTACAGCCTACTTAATTTTTCATAATTTACCAAACAAGGAAATAAATAGAAATAAGAAAGAAAAAGAATCTAATAAATTAAGAGCATACTTAAAGAAAGTGTCAATGTAAGCTGTTCCTTGGGAGAATGCCTGTCGAAGCGTCCTCAAGTTCTCTTGTCTATGTGGTCCTGGTTTCTGAAGACTTCTTGCTGCACTCAAAACCTTGAAAAAAGTAACTTCCATTGAAAACTCAAAAAATTTTCTCACATATATAAATCCATAAACTATTTTATATCCACTACCCCTCCTCAATTCAAAATGCTTCAATATGTCTAAATGTAAAGAAATCAACAAAACATTTTCCCCCTAGTTTTTGAGTCAATTAATTAAAAAAGAAATTAAGTGATAACTTAAGAGAGAATTGAAACATTTGAGTGTTGAATTACTATACGAAACCCAGTTTTGGTTGCTAACAGTAAAAAGCACATTCTATTGATATAAACTATCCCAACTTACATGTAGAAAGAATGTGTTTCAGGTGCAAAAGTATGCAATATATACCAGCCTTACCAGGCAACATGAATGACACAAAATATTGAATTTTACTTGTTATCAAAAATATGTTTGGTCAAAACATAAAATTAGATTGACTGAGTAACACCGGTTTTGTTTGGCCTTCGATATCATGGAAACTTTCTATATAAACTTGCCTTGAAAAACATAAACTTAATCATGTTTAAAAAACAAAAGAGAAAAGTTAAGATAATAAATTAAAGGAATTTAAAGCACACTAAGAATCTGTAATCATAATGCAATATGGATCCTTGGTAACAAAGGACTCATAAGGCCTATAAAAAAAAATTGTGTGTTTAGGGTAACACTGATGAAAAAATTAGGTTAGGTAGGTAGGGATTTTTTTTTATTTTATCATATTTTTTCTGCATTAATCCTAAGAATGTTTGTTTGTGTCACATTTAAAAAATGATTTTTTATAGAAATAATATAAAATTCACAATCGGATAAAAATTGACATCTTAAAATGGTAGTATAGGGGCATTTTTATAGGTTAGGTCGGGTTACCCTAAACACACAACTTTTTTTTTAGGCCTAAAAGGGACCAAATTTTTAATTACCCGGTACAGAGTGTTAAAGTATGCAAACTTATCACAGTCACTGAAGTGATACACCAGTAAATGACTAAATGTTGGTACAAACATATGTATGAGATGATTTATCAGTCATTAACAGTTAGACAATTCATTTCAACATAACCATAGAACTTACTTCATCATGGGATATTTCATCAGAAAGCTCCTCACCATCAATAAAGCGAAATCGCTTGGAACTGAGGAGTTTTTCTTTTCTATCTTTTCGAATGGCTATCAATAGGAAAAAAAAAATAACACCATTGGTTGAGAGGTTATTTCTCCTCGCAGCCTTGTGATGGATATGTCATGACTGAACATCAGAATATATCACATGTTGTGTATCAGTGATCAAACATGTATTTGTATGGCACAGTTATTCACTGGTATTCATTGATTAAACTGCAAACAAAGCTATCAATATTCACAAATACCATTATATCAAAATCATGAGTAACCATTGGATCAACTGTTATTGACCAATTTCAATAAGTGACACTCATTGTCTTGTACATCTATGTACATATGGTTACATACGTATATTATATCTTATTATTTCATTTGCAAGTGTTACATCACCTATTGAAAATTACAATTTTTATAAATCTAATATGAATACTATGTAAAAAATCAAAATTGGTGATTTCACCTTCCTAAATAAGGAATATCACTTAGTAGACATGTTGGTAGAGATACCGGTATACAAATACTGAATAGATGATATGGCGAAGATATCAATCATTCAACTATGTGATATCACTAAATCAAGTAGGTGATGATGACAGCATCAAAGTTACAACATGGAGATATCAAACACACAGGTTATGTCTTACGAATACGTAATATTACTTTTTGAAGTGCATTGTTATCATATATAGTATATACTATCTATGTATCAGCAGCATATCACCGTGATACATGTACTGATGTATACCCGTACTTAGCACAAAACAAGTGCGTTTAATGAACATGTCATCACTTGGATATAAGTACTTTTTGCTACTGTTATCTAAATTTATCTTACCCAATTCTTCTTCTTTATGTCGCTGCCTTATTTTCGCCACATTTTTGGCTCTATGCTTGTATTGCGACTTTCTTTCCATCCCGCTTTCTTTCCTTCCAAATAGAAGTGATAACGAGCCCGATGGTTTTTTTTTTATCTTCTTGCGACATCGATTTTGCCATGTTTACTATATGTAAGCCGCTTTCGTTATGTAATGATGAAAATTATCCATATAATATATAAAACCAATTAACCTTAATATGTCTTATGCCGTCTAAATTTGATCGTTTAGATACATGACCATTGCTAATCGGAATCGACGTTCAAGAGATTTGAAAATGAAAGTAGGAAAATGGCGCTAAATTTAATCGTTTGATTGGATTCGAATGCCATTGCTGATAAAATGGTATGTATCACATCATAATGATCATTTACTGCAATAAAAATTAGCAAACAGTTTTTCTTGATTATTATTTGCGATATGTTTTTGATTTTAGTCGAAAAAGCGGGGATTAAGTGTGGAAGAAAAAAGAAGCAGAATGATGGATTTCTTTTTCGAGAAGGTACGCAGAACTTTGTTTAAATAAATGAAATGTAATAATTAAGTCAGTAAGATAACATTAATTTTTAATTTGAGCTAAAAAAAATATCGAGATTACAGGACGAAGAGCAACAGTTTTTAGCTCACCGAGACGAAGTCAGGGGGAGCTTATGCTATACCGTCGGCGTCGGCGTCCGGACCTGGTTAAAGTTTTTGTTGCAGGTCCTGTATCTAATCTATTTCTTGTCCTATCTTCACCAAACTTGCATGGATGATGCATCTGGACCTACTTATGGACTTGAAAGACTTGGATGCTGAATCTGAGTCCTAAATTTCAGATGCTGGAGGAGGTTAAGGTTGTTGGACCAGGTTAAAGTTTTTGTTGCAGGTGCCCTTTGATAGCAATATCTAAGTTACTGCAGGTCCGTACTTCACCAAACTTGCATGGATGGTGTGTCTTATGATACTGATGCACCAGACAGGCTTGAGTGCTGAATCTGAGCTATAGGTTTCAGATGCTGGAGGAGGTTAAGGTTTTTGGAGCAGGTTAAAGTTTTTGTTGCAGGTGCCCTTTGATAGCAATATCTAAGTTACTGCTGGTCTGTACTTCACCAAACTTGCATGGATGGTGTGTATTATGATACTGATGCACCAGACAGGCTTGGGTGCTGAATCTGAGCTATAGGTTACAGATGCTGAAGGAGGTTAAGGTTTTTAGAGCTGGTTAAAAGTTTTTGTTGCAGGTGCCCTTTGATAGCAATATCTAAGTTACTGCTGGTCTGTACTTCACCAAACTTGCATGGATGGTGTGTATTATGATACTGATGCACCAGACAGGCTTGGGTGCTGAATCTGAGCTATAGGTTACAGATGCTGAAGGAGGTTAAGGTTTTTAGAGCTGGTTAAAGTTTTTGTTGCAGGTGCCCTGTGATGATTATATCTAAGTTACTAATTCACCAGACTTCCATGGATGGTGCGTCTTATGATACTGATGCACCAGACAGGCTTGGGTGCTGAATCTGAGCCATAGGTTTCGGATGCTGGAGGAGGTTAAGGTTTTTAGAGCTGGTTAAAGTTTTTGAAACAGGTGCCCTCTGATGATTATATCTTAGTTATTACTTGTCCTAACTTCACCAGACTTCCATGGATGGTGCGCTTATGATACTGATGCACCTGACAGGCTTGAATGCTGAGTCTGAGCCATAGGTTTCAGATGCTGGATATGGTTAAGTTTTTTGGAACAGGTCACATGTTTAATAGATAATAGTACTATTTCAAACTTGCATAGTTGATTAAACTGTAATATGAATGAATCACAGAGGAAGCTTCAGATGTAGAGCTTGGTCTCCATTATCAAGGATGCTAAAAAATATATCTTAGTTATTACAGGTCCTAACTTCACCAAACTTGAATGGATGGTGTGTCTTATGATACAGATGCACCTGACAGGCATGGATGTTGAATCTGAGCCATAGGTTGCGGATGCTGGAGCAGGTTAAGGTTTTAATTGCTAGTGCCCTCTGATGATGATATCTTATTATTACTGGTCTGAACTTCACCAAACTTGCATGGAGATGCGTCTTATGTATACTGATGCACCTGACAGGCTTGAATGCTGAATCTGAGTCATAGGTTTCAGATGCTGGATGAGGTTTAGTTTTTTTGGAACAGGTCACATGTTTTATAGATGATAGCTTGCATAGTTGATTTAACTATATTATAAATGAAACGCAGAGGTTGCTTCAGATGCAGAGCCTGATCTCCATTATCAAGGATGCTAAAGAAATCTCCTACCTCACTCAAACCTGCTCGATAGATAGATGTGTTTGTTGATAAATGATATAACATGATTCCTATGATATAGTTTTGTATGGTATGAAACAATATTGTTTAATATGATACAATATATTATCATATGTAATATTATAAAAAGTTATATGATATGATATTGTATCAATTTTTTTTTATATTTTATGTTATGATATTGTATCATGATATCGTTATGTATAGTATTGTATATTATGATACAATTTTATATTGTCAGGTGCATCATATTATGTATCAAAAATGATACAGAATCATACAATATCATACTATATTATACAATATAATATCATATGTTTTAATGTTATGATGTATTATGTAATATGATATTGTAATATAATACTATATTGTTTTATATATTATGATATTGTATTATGTGATCAAATACAATAACGTATAACACAATACAATGTCATATCATATGTTACAATGTCATATCTCATCATTGCTTATTATGGTATTTTATTGTATTATATGATATATATTGTAAATATGATAGGATGCAATATTTAATTTTATATTATTGTATTGATTAACATATGAACATATGATTATCATACAATTTTTTAACAGATGATAAACGATATTGTGTCAGAACAGAATCCATGAATATCCAAGATCATAAAGTATGATTTTCATTTAATATGATAAAGGTGGTCTCATAAGGGTGATGTCTCATCTCGGTGAGCTTTGTAATCTGTGATTACCTATGTTTTTTTTGTTGTTGTTTGGTTGGTTTTGGGGGTTTTTTGTTTGTTTTTTGCAATAAACTTGTGTAATTTTTTCTTTGTAGAAGGACTTTTTTCAACTGAAAGAATTAGAAAGACAGTGTCAAAAAGAAAAGGGAATCACTTCAATGTCTGTAAAGGAAATTCTTACTAGTTTAGTGGACGACGGAATGGTTGATACTGATAAGATAGGAACTTCTGTTTACTTTTGGGCTTTTCCAAGTAAAGCTAGTCAGAATGTAAGAAAATGCTGTTAATATCTTTTGTTTTATGATAAACATCTGGTTTAGTTTTTCTTTGATATTAGATCTTTATAAATCAAAATTTCAGAGAAAACGAAAACTAGATGATTTAACAAACAGGATCAATGATTTGGATGAAAAAAGAAGAATATTGGCAGACAATGTAAAGAAAGCTAAAATAGGAAAGGAAAATTCAGTAAGTTTTCTTTTTGCATTATAACTTGTTATTGAAATTAAAATTGATATTCAATTTGATGCTTGTAAACTAGGATAAAAAATATCTTTAAGAAAACTACTTTAATATTCTTTTTAAATCGCAAAATGTCTTGTTGGATTTCAAAGGAAGAGAGATCTCAATTACTGAAAGACTTGGAGGAGAAGAAGCAAGAGAAAACTTCATTGTTGAAAGAAATTGAAAAGTATCGAGAATGTGATCCTGAAGTTTTAGAGTCAGTGAGAAAGCAGACTGGAGAAGCCAAAGAAGCAGCTAACCGCTGGACAGGTAGTTTCATCCAAAACAGATGATCATTGTAAATATGTAGTACTTTGTGTAAGAAAACTACTCTATCTTAGAATGAAAATTCTGCAGATAAAGTATCTTTCTTGATAAGCAACTCTATCTATTGCCAAATGTTTTAAACATAATAGTTTACATTTTTCTATTAATTTTTAGTGCATGTTGAGTCACGATTTAAGAAGACCCTTACTATTTTGATACTGTACATGCTGTACCAAAAATAATAGTTGTAGTTGCTAAAAACATGTACATTTTTTTCTGAAATTTTGACTAAATGATATCAAATTAAGATATACATATTCGTCACAAGCCACAGGTTCTGTATCTATTGTTTTGGGGGTTTTTTTTGTGTGGAAGTAATACTTCCACAAACACATGCTGCATTTATTGCATATATATTATTTCATTACTTGAACTTTCATTTCAGATAATGTTTTCTCCACCAAGTCATGGATTAAAAATAAATTCCAGTTTGAGGAAAGTGTTATTGACAAGCAGTTTGGAATACCTGAAGATTTTGACTATATTGAATGAAAATGCTGACCTAGTCTATTTGATTTTCATTTATGTTATTGCAAAACAGTTTCCTTATATACTAGAATACTGGCAATGTTGTTCATAGGTTTTGTATGACCTCAAATACATGTATATTATCCTGTTGATACATGTATGTTGCCATCTTATTTGATTAAAGATGTTATTTTCTTTACTTGTGAATCGTAATACACATGTCAGAAATGTTACTTGAAATCATTCAAACTTTTTTGTTTCTATACTGTTAATTGAATTATACTGATTACATTCATTTTTGGTTTTTTTATTACTTATACCTAAAAAAAAACATTTGTGAAAAGTATACTAGGCCTAAAAAAAACATATCAAACAAAGTGTAAATAATGGTTCTGCCAATTTATTCAATCCATTACCTCTGAAAGGAATTGAGTCTTTGTGCCGTACGCCCCCCCCCCCCCCCCCCCCGTTCAAAAAATGACGGTGCAAACAAATGTGACCCAAGAAACAAACCCATGAGTTATGTCAAATATACTCTATATATAGAGAAAAAAAATTACAGTCGTTAAACATTTCTCTTACTTTATATACGATTATTACTAAAAGTGCCCCTAACCATGCTAACACTCCATAAACAATTAAAATTTAATGTTATCCAGAATTTCATGACATATTTTTTACTCAAGTTTACCCTATCCAAAAATAATGCGTTGTATACTTGACAATGAACAAATCTAATTTATACAAACATATCTAAAGTATACTTTTATTGGACTGTATCCGATTATTTCATAGCTATCGGCACCTAAATATCTAGTTCTGTCGAACGACGGCATGTAAAACAGTACTAGTGGGAATATAATTTGTTAAGTTTAAAACATATTTTCGAATATTTATATGATATATTTGGATAAACATGATTCACCAACGATTCACGGAAATATTTTCAAAATATTGATGCGAGACGGTGCAAATCTAGTACATAATATACGATATACGCCTATATTATTTCTGTCATATAAAAATTGCAATGTAGTTCAATAACTGGTTTACCATTAACAAGGAAACTGAGTTCGAACAGTTTTGTGGGTCATTTAGGCTCAACGACTTTTCACACGGTGTTGAACCTTTAGAAATTATTCGTTGTTTTACATTCAAATCAAGTAAATAAATTCTGATGATTCATACAAGAAGACCACAGAAGACAGAGACGCAGTATGGTAAAAAGGATCCCAGAGTGGCGGCGATCTTGCTTTTGGGACTTTGTGTTTTACCAGGCCCTTCGATTCAATCGACTACTATTTCGCCAGCTTCGCACGTGTGTGTGCTACCAGAGTAAGTTGTTTGTTAGTTAGTTATAATGAACATCAGTTATAGGTTCCACATGCTTACACAACTGATATATTCTTCCAAATGCTTAGAATATCATGTACATCCGATTTTAAATGAAATTGATATTAAGCGATGCGATTGACATTTTCTAATTTGGGGGGGGGGGGGGGGCACTCAATTGATTTTGATAAATACGTTGATTGTTAACATTCAAAAGGTACCGTAACATGACCCATGCTGAAATTCTTCAGAGTATCATCATGAAAAGGCTACACTTAAGATTTTTAAAGAAACTAACTAGTATATCTGAATTTCCCATTCCACCGAGGTACACTTATATGATAAAGTATTATAAAAATTCAACATGACCGTTATTGCTGAACACTTTGGATGAAATTCTATATCATAATATGGCCATATTTCTTCAGAAAAAACGGACTTTGGTTTTCTTTGCGGTAATCGTTAGGACATAGTTTAACGCATGCTGTGTAATATAAATAAATACATACATTGTACATATGTTTAGAAATCAAACAAAACCGGCAGTTTTTAACCTAGCACATTCACAACAACAACATAACAAACCAACCAACACCCCCCCCCCCCCCCATTTTAAAAATAAAGCTCTTTTTTTTTCATTTGACTGAAGTAAACTTTTCTATGCAGTGGGTCGATGAGGTGTTGCAGCGATTACTATCAGACACTAAACGGAACTTGTCAAGGTAAGACTTGTAACAGCTAAACTTGAATTACATTTATCAGAATAGATATCGAAAATGAATAAACTGGGCATTGACTTAGATGTTTTTGATATTGAGCATATTAACCGCATGGGTAAATATTAGTGTAATATTAAAAAAGGTTGTACATAATTTCAATTTTGAAAAACGATCCTCTTCAGAATGCGTTGGTTCATTTGGTTTTAACTGTTCTGTGCCATGTCCCCAAGACTATTTTGGACCAAGCTGTGCTTCTGTGTGTCAGTGTGGGAAAGATGAGTGTGATGCCAAACTTGGATGCCGTAAGGGTACAGTAGGACTTCTAATAGATGTTGTTGTACATTTCTTTATTTTGTAAATGATTTTTGCAGTATCTTGATAGCGAGCGCAGCTCCCTGGTGTAATGAAGAATAATAACCCCCGTAGAATAATGACCGTGGGTCATTTTTTGACGTAGAATAATGACCCCCCCCCCCCCCCCTTGCTGAAGAATAAGTGGATTTTTCTGAAGAAAAATGATCCCCGTAGAAAAATGACCCCTGCTGTAAACAAGAATAGAAATTGGTTACCCCGTATCCAAATTATTTGAATTTTCACTCTGTTCAACTGATACTGAAGTTATAAAAACCGAACTTGTAAATAGAGCACTGTACCAGTTATCGGCTTATATATAACGTTTTCTTTTCGTATCTCCGTATTTCTTGATATTTTTGGACAAATCTTGACTTACTTTAAATGGCAATTTTCTTGTTTATCCATCTGATACATTATATTATTATTAAGAACTCAAAATATCTTGTTTTTGTGCTTTTTAGCACGCCCCAAATTTGCCATGTTTTACGATTTACTGTACCAGTTATCGGCTTTGCGATAATAACATGATATAGTAAAATCCCTGTACATATTGATTTCATACTCTGCATCATATAATGTAATTTGAATTATGCCCCTTTTTGGGTAAGACTATATAGGCAGTAGGGGTTATGATATAAAAACAAAACTCATAAATTTATTCGTTTAGTATCATACAGCTATACAAAAAATTGTAGACTTTCAATACACAGTATTGCGCAATCAGGCGTTCAACTGCGCTGTGAATGTCTCAGAGTTTAATGAATTCCTTTTGTTTCTACATGTTATATGTATTGATATTATGTCAAATCAAAGAAGGTACAAATGTATATAATAACATATCACAAATATGTCATACTCTAGTTTTAACTTATTACGTCACTTCCCCCACTGCTGAAAGTGCAAAGATGTAAACCAGCGGTAAACAATGGTCCTTCAGGCTCATGGTTAAATCATATTCAAGAAAGTTTTCAAGCAAACTTACTTAAATTTTCTTTATTCGAAACAGAAAAAAATCTCGGATAGTCGCGTGCTATATAAACCCGAACTCTAAGTTTAATCAAGTATACATATATTTACATATTTTATCATAAGCTGCGCTCGCTACAACGGTCGCACCTTAAATATTATATGTTTTTGCAATTGTATGTGATTTCCAAACTTTGTATATATAAATACAACAATGAAAACCCCGAAGATATCAGACTCGTCACTAGGAGTTTTACCAAACCGCACATCTGAAACTTTGTTCCAAAAGCTGTTGTCAACAAATTGGGTGCTTATACCGAACGAAGCGAGGCTTAATGGTAACACGTATAATTACATAAGAAAAAAGTGAAAAATAGAAAATGAATCAGGGATACTAAGGCTGAAAAAATTTCTTCTAGATCATGGGCGCCGTATATTAACTCATTTATTAAATGAATGACGCTTTTTCTATGTTTATTGTTTAACTCTATTAAAAACTTTCAAGTTTTCAATGGAAAGTAACTTAAATGAAAAAAAAAATAACTAAGCACACCAGATAAGTTTCAACCGTGCTTTATTCAGGAGATAAGACTAGTTTTACGTATGTTTTATCAAATTATTTGATAAAAAATGAAAACATTTACCTCAAGGAACCCATCTTTTAGAGACTAAATAAAATATATTTAAAAAATTTATCAACTTCACTTATGAAATGGAAAAGCATTAAAAGAAGAAATAAATTTTCGTAATCACGCACTTTTTTCGGCTTTTATATTTCCGATGTCACAACTTTTGCATCATAGAGACCATGTTTTAACATTAATTTCAATGTAACCATAAATAAAGAAAGGGGTCGAACTCTGACCCAGATAAAATCTACCAGCTCGCTTCAAAAGCCTAATAAATCAAATAATTTTAATATCATTTGCAATATGTATGTTGTTTTCAGAAAAGAGATATCTGAAATACACTTATGCCGAATTTCAAGTTGATGCGTCTTAAAATAGCGGAGATATGCGTCATTATTCTCTCAAAGTCGCCAGTTTATTTTTACTCGGACATTTTCCGGTCCAGGGTTCCCGATGGGATTTTGCCTATGACAACAACAGTATTTCAACAAGTCGAGGAACATTGACACTAATCTTTTAAAATCTCACATCGAACGCACGCTACTTACATTCTCAAATTCTGATAACATTCCCTAAATACTCTCCAAACTGAACTTTTTTTTTGCAGCCACATCAACTTCTGACAACGCCGGCCATTGTGATAGCTAAATAATGTTAAACTCAATTTCATTGGTAAATATTCCTGATGGTCCAATCAGAATCAGTCTTTCTCGAAGACGTCAAAATGGCTGGCCCTGTCAGAAGGAATTTAGGACTTCGCAATGCAACGAAAGTCCCCAGTTCAGGATAAATCTAAAGGATGTGGTCAATAAGGGGATCAAAAACAGAAATAACATTCTTTTGCCGTCGTTTTTTTTTTATATTTACCAATATAAATTCTTATGTCTGTACAGTAGTAATGCCGTTTTTATTTTTAACTTCAACGTGCTTAAATAGACCTTTCTATGGGAAAGCACAGTGTTTTTAAAAAAGGGAAATATTACTGCGATAGCATAATTGATCAGATTTTTAAGCATTTCAAATACGTCATACATTGGAGAAACTTAGGAAAAAAATAAAGACCACGTGGCCACATTTTTTGAGTGAATGCTAGCTTGTAAGCTGTGAAGAATTGCCAGTTGTGATTAGTTAAGTAATAGTCATTTTCCCATGCCAAGAGATTTTGATCTGCTTTAAAGATAAGTAGGAGCTAGTATGGGCGACTTTTTTTTTTTTTTTTTTACCACGCAGCAGTATCTACTTCAAATCAGTAGTATGTATGGATCCACGTCTATGTGTCATGTTTTTTACACTGAAATTATGTATAGTTTATCTAAAACATTGCTTGTCAATTTGCTTGTTTGTTTGTCATTTTTACAAGCAATATTTTGAACAAGCAATGTACAGATTAGTGAGAAAAATATTAAAGCAATATGTATTTTTTTAGAATTTAATTTTGGTGCAAAAACCTGTTAGTATGATAAGTCAGAATGTAACTTAAACTTTTATGATAAATAAGATTTTAACAAATCATTAATTTTTCTTAAAAGAAAGATATCTCTTCAAAGGAATATATAGCAGATAAGTTTTTGTACAGGTCGACAATAATTCTGTTCTTAACGGCTTTTCCCCACCAAAATATGGCTAATAGCTATTTTTGTCATTTTAGAAGGAAATAACTTTTTCGTAAAATAAAATTTCAACATGAAAATTGCAGCTCATATTGCTTTATAAAAGGGATATTTTATTGTATAAATTTAAGTTAGCTAAAGTTAAAACAAGTAAGTTGGCAACGACCACAATTAAAAGAAGTGCAAGAACTAGTGGAAATATGTCGCATTGTAAGCATATTTATTATTTAACTAGATAACTATTTTAGTGGTAAGCTAGCTTTATTAGTCCTGAAATTACACGCTTCTTTTATTGTCTTTTTATTGTCTTTTCCGTATTGATCTGTATATAAAAATGTTGAAGATGCCTAAGTTCCTTTTGAGTTTTCTTTTTTCTAAGCTCTTTGATGCAATTAGCTACTACATGTATTTGGCAAGACATATTTGTGCTGGAACCAGAGTAAGTTGTAAGTTTTCAGACACAAAGCATCGTTTTTAGCTCACTGAGACGAAGTCGGCCAGGGGGGAGATTATGCCATACCCCCGGACTTGGCGTCCGGACCCGGTTAAAATATTTGGTGCAGGTCCTGTGTCTAAGTTATTACTTGTCCTGTCTTCACCAAACTGGCATGACTGGTGCATCTGGACCTACTTATGGACTTGAAAGACTTGGATGCTGCATCTGGGCTATGAATTTCAGACGCTGGAGGAGGTTCAGGTTTTGCTGGTAAAAAAAATCGGTGAAGGTGCCCTTTAATAGCCATTTCTAAGTTACTACTGGTCATAACGTCACCAAACTTGCATGACTGGTGCGTCTTATAATATTCATGCACCTGCCAGTCTTTAATGCTGAATCTGATCCATAGGTTTAAGATGCTGGAGGAGGTTAAGATTTTGGAGCTGGTAAAAATGCTTTGGAGCTGGTGCCCTCGGATAATTATTTCTTAATTATTACTGGTCCTTACATCACCAGACTTGCATGGATGGTGCATCTTATGATACTAATGCACTTGAGGGGTTTTAATGCTGAATCTGAGCCATAGGTTTTGCTGGAGAAGGCTAACGGTTTTAGAGCTCGTTAAAGTGTTTAGAGCAGGTGCCCTTTGATAATTAAATCTTTGTTACACTGGTCCTAACTTCACGAAACTAGCATGGGGGTGTGAACTGTGACACTAATGCACTTGACTGGCTTGAATGCTGAATCTGAGCCAAAGGTTTCGGATGTTGGAGGGGTTGAGGTTTCTGAGCTGGATAAAGTTTTTAGAGCAGGTGCCCTTTGAAAGACAAATCTTTGTTATTATTGGTTCAATTTTTATTTTTTTTTTCAGTAGATTATGTTGTGATTCTGATGCACTTCAAATGCATAGATGCTAAATCAGAGCCGCAGATTTCAGATGCTGGAGGAGGCTAAGGTTTTTTTTGGCACAGGGCACATGTTTAATAGGTAAAAGTACTATTTCAAATTTGCATAGTTGACTTAACTGTGTAAATGATTCGCAGAGGTAGCTTCAGATACAGATTAAGATATAGAGCGTCATTTTCAAGGATGCTAATAAAAACCACCTACCTCACTCTAACTTGCATAATAGATACATGTATGTTAGTAAATGATAAAATATTATTCCTATGATATTGTATTGTAGGATATGATACACTATTGTATTGTATAATACAAGATTATATCATGTAATATTATATCATAAAAATTTGTATGATAGTGTAAGATATTGTATCATTTTTTGAGTATCATATATAATATTATATAAATAGTGCCTGTTTGGGAGGGTAACTGTTGAAATTGACACCCCGAGAAAGCCATTGTCAACCGACGATTTCAAATTTGCATAGTTGACTTAACTGTGTAAATGATTCGCAGAGGTAGCTTCAGATACAGATTAAGATATAGAGCGTCATTTTCAAGGATGCTAATAAAAACCACCTACCTCACTCTAACTTGCATAATAGATACATGTATGTTAGTAAATGATAAAATATTATTCCTATGATATTGTATTGTAGGATATGATACACTATTGTATTGTATAATACAAGATTATATCATGTAATATTATATCATAAAAATTTGTATGATAGTGTAAGATATTGTATCATTTTTTGAGTATCATATATAATATTATATAAATAGTGCCTGTTTGGGAGGGTAACTGTTGAAATTGACACCCCGAGAAAGCCATTGTCAACCGACGCGAAGCGGAGGTTGACAATGGTTTTCGATGGGTGTCAATTTCAACAGTTACCCTCCCAAACAGGTACTATTTATTTTATTATACAGAATGTCTTAATTTTAGAGAAAATTTCACTGCTTTTATATAAAAATGACATGAATTGTACGGCGAACCGTAGGCGCGTAATTTACGCGCATGTAACAATTCGTTGTGGTACCCGTTGCCAAGTGCGTTGCTAACGCTGAGGGTGATAGAACGGATTATCAACTGCATCTAAGCCAATCAGATTTCAGTATTTAACATGAAAGTATAATAATGTATAAATATTTATAAAATACTTTATTGTATCATATGATATTGTATTTAATGATCTCGTATCATATGATATGATACAATGTTGTATCTAATTATATTTTATCATGTGAACCAGTATCATATTATGTATTATATATTGATATTATACATTTAATATCATAAAATACAATATTATATGAAACAATATCAAACGATATCAAACTATATCATACATAATCATATCATATCTTTCAATATTGTGATGTATTATTTGATATGATAATGTATCATATGATACTATATTTAATCATTAATCATGTTTTGATATTGTATTGTGATCGAATACAAAAAATGTATAACATGATGCAATACTGTATCATATATGATACAATATTATATCTTGATATGTCATTTCATGTAACAATATCATATTCTTTCATTATATATCACAGTATTATATTGTATCACATGATATATCACATGATATTGTTTAGAATCATAAGATGCAATATTGTTTTTTTTAAATACAGTCCACCTGCTGTTAAGGCCACCTTTAATCAGCGGCTACTCGCCATGAGCGGCCAGTTTCAATCCCGCCCGTTCAGTTCACTGCTTTAGGCGGCCACCTGTCTAACGCGGCCAGTGTTTTTAGGTCCCGTGGTTTCAACACGCCTGTTTTCAACGGCCATTTTGTCTGTTTTGTCACATGACTTCTTACTCTGACATGTGACCCCGTATCGAAAGAAGCAAAACTTTGACAGCTGATGAGTTAATGACAAATAATTGAGTGTGTAATTTGAAGTCTGCTGAGATTTAATGAGATAATTGATTATGACACCTGTTTGGTGTTGCTTATATATCTACATGTACTTCTATACTTCATTGCAAAGTTATTAAATGGTCAGTCTTGCGCTTAACATGTACAGCAATTTGCCGATAATACGCACATTTTTTCTAGAAAATTTCTTTGGGAGAATTAAAGGGGTGGTTATTATACACCCCAAGGGAATTTTGACACTTTTTAAGAGGTTAACATTGGCTATCGTAGTTCAGTACATAGCTTTTGTACGGAGACGCTACTTCTGATTGTTTACCGCATTTAATCAATTTAAAATTATTGTTTGGGCGTATTTAGGAAAAAATGTTTTGCTCTGAATTCCTTGATAGATAAATTAAATTAAAACGGCCATTTAAAATTAATATAAAGTGTTTATTCAGCAATCCGAGCTGTGCCTTCACCATCTCGTGTACGCTGCCATTACAGAAGCTATAAATAAATGTGTGCAATAGAGCCAAAATGAATAAACTCGGTGGTGTTTTCTTCTTCATTAAACTAAAACCTGGAATAAGAGGCCACCTGTCTTAAGCGGCCAGTTTGTCATTGTCCCACAAGTGGCCGCTTAAAACAAGTGCGACTGTAAGTGTATTGATAAATATTGTTTCTTATATTACCGTATGAAATTGACATGATTATCAAACAGTTTTTTTTACTATATGATATACAATATTGATTCAAACAACACTACAGTATCCATAAATATTTAAGATCATTAACTATGATTTCCATATAATAGGATGAAGGTGATCTCATAAAGGTGATGCCTCATTAAGGTGATGCCTTATTTCAGTAAGCTTTGTATTCTGTGATTACCTATGTTTGAAATGGGGGGGGGGGGACTTATCCGAAACCTAAACAAGCAAAATAATTAAAGAAACGAAACTTATCCGCACACCTTTAAAATCCTAATTCGGATGATGGGGAAATGTAACACACTTCTACTGTATTTTGAATTTTAATTACCTTTTTTTATTGCTCTTAAAAAAGAAGGGGGACTATTTCAAATTCAATTTTTATATGTAGATATAAGAAAAAAGTTTGCTGCGTGGAAAGAATGTGTCAAGTAGAGGGTGGGAAAGACACCTACCCGTCCTTCCCTTATGCTAAGTGCCTATAATAGATTCTGAAACTATATAATTTGTTTAGTCTTTTTTGTGGTTTTTGGATAAAACTGTTCCGAACATTGTAGCATAAATGGTCACAGAGTTTAAAAATGTGAAAACGGGCCGGTCACATGGGTAGTACATACTAGAGTAGGAGATGGTATTAAAATTTACCTTTCGCCATATATATCATTCAAGATGAGATAATTGAGATGCGGGGACATATATCTCATTTTGCTCCCTAAAAATAAGCCCATGTTCGGGCTTTCTAATGCCAATATTTGAGACAGTCACTATGCAAATATCTATTTACATTCGCTGGAATTGCCTGTACACTTCGCACTGAATTCAACACTGTAAACAAACCCGGTCCAAATCGGTCCATAAATAAATAATCACTGCATCACAGTAGTCCCCCTTGGATACTAGGCGGAACAATGGTTACTAAAAGGAAATTATTACTGACAAAATAATTGAAAATATCTCCGCCATTTAGGAGCAAATTTTACGGAAGCACTTTTTAGAATGACAATTTTACGCCCTTTCAGATGGTGGTTTTCTTTTTAGCTCACCTGAACCGAAGGTTCAAGTGAGCTTTTCTGATCACCCGTTGTCCGTCGTCCGTCCGTCCGTCCGTCCGTCTGTCTGTCCGTCCGTCTGTAAACTTTTCACATTTTCAACTTCTTCTTAAAAACCACTGGGCCAAATTTAACCAAATTTGGTACAAAGCATCCTTATGGAAAGGGGGTTATAAATTCTTAAAATAAAGGGCACAGCCCTTTTCAAAAGGGAGATAATTGCGAAACAGTAAGTATAGGGTGCATGTTTTTAAAAATCTCAAGAACCACTGCACCAGAAATGCCAATATTTACACAAAAGCTTTGATATATAGTGAAGATTCTAAATTGTAAAAATCGTGACCCTCAGACCAAAACTGGGGCCCCAGGCGGGGTTCAAAGTTTAACATAGAAATACATAGGAAAATGTTTAAAAAATCTTCTTCTCAAGAACCACTGCACCAGAAATGCCAAAATTTACACAAAAGCTTTTATATATAGTGAAGATTCTAAATTGTAAAAATCGTGACCCTCAGACCAAAACTGGGGCCCCAGGCGGGGTTCAAAGTTTAACATAGAAATACATAGGAAAATGTTTTAAAAATCTTCTTCTCAAGAACCACTGCACCAGAAATGCCAATATTTACACAAAAACTTGTATATATAGTGAAGATTCTAAATTGTAAAAATCGTGACCCTAGGACCAAAACTGGGGCCCCAGGCGGGGTTCAAATTTTACCTTAGAAATACATAGGAAAATGTTTAAAAAATCTTCTTCTCAAGAACCACTGCACCAGAAATGCCAATATTTACACAAAAGCTTGTATATATAGTGAAGATTCTAAATTGTAAAAATCGTGACCCTCGGACTAAAACTGGGGCCCCAGGCGGGGTTCAAAGTTTAACATAGAAATACATAGGAAAATGTTTAAAAAATCTTTTTCTCAAGAACCATTGCACCAGAAATGCCAATATTTACACAAAAGCTTTTATATATAGTGAAGATTCTAAATTGTAAAAATAGTGACCCTCGGACCAAAACTGGGGCCCCAGGCGGGGTTTAAAGTTTAACATAGAACTACATATGAAAAATGTTTAAAAATTTTCTTCTCAAGAAATGTAATGTTACAAGGAACTGCTGTTCAGGTGAGCAATGTGGCCCATGGGCCTCTTGTTTAGTAACCCTCCAACAAACTTATCCATGAAACATAAAAGTATTAGGAATATAAGAAAAACTAGACACGATCTCGTTGCGAGCAACGAGGAGGTCTTCCGTGCGATTTTTTTAAGGTTATATGACCTTGACTTTGATATTTGACCCCTTATCTCCTTATTGGGGCAACAAAAAAAAATTGATGGTTGAATTTTATTAGGAACATCATTCTCAGCATTTTATTCTATATTGATTTTCAAAATAATGTTTTTTAAAATATTTGTTCTGTTTGAGGTATGTTATCAAAGTTTGGTACTTCTGGCCCCTTAAAACCCATTAAAACCCCTTAATACGGAACACATGATAAAATAATTATAATATGTTGTTAAATAAATGTGAGATGAACATTTTTGCTTCCTAAACATATAACAAAACATTTTTCAGTAAAGTGCTATGAAAGAAAGACTTTAGAGCCCTTTTGGTCCCTAAATTGAAGGGCCAGCCCATTTTTCTTGGCATCATACGAAAGTTCTTTTGATATTAAACATATTTTGTACAACAAGTGTTTAGAAATTCTTTGCCGTTTTTGAGCTATCTGGGATATGATATTTAAGGGGCCGACCCCTAATCTCCTTATTGGGGCCAGATAACGAAATTTTTATGATTGAATATTGTTTAAAACATCATTCTAAGCATCTTTTATTCTATATTGCTTTTTAAAATATTTGTCCTTTTTGAGATATATTCGATTGAAATTTTGGACTTTTGGCCCCTTAAAACCCTAATTACGTAACGCATAATGAAATTTTTATAATGTATAGTTTTATTAGTGAAAGATGAACATTTTTGCTTCTTAAACATATTACAAAACATTTCTCAGTAAAGGGCTATAGAAGAAAGACTTAAGAGCCCTTTTGGCCCCTAAATTGAAGGGCCAGCCCCTTTCTCTTGGCATCATACGAAAGTTCTTTTGATATTAAACATATTTTGTTCAACAAGTGTTTAGAAATTCTTTGCCGTTTAAGAGCTATCTGGGAAAGGACATTTTAGGGGCCGACCCCTAATCTCCTTATTGGGGCCAAATAACGAAAATTTTATGATTGAATATTGTTTAAAACATCATTCTAAGCATCTTTTATTCTATATTGCTTTTCAAAATATTTGTCCTTTTTGAGATATATTCGATCGAAGTTTTGGATTTTTGGCCCCTTAAAACCCCTAATTACGTAACGCATAATAAAAAATTTATAATGTATAGTTTTATTAGTAAAAGATGAACATTTTTGCTTCTTAAACATATTACAAAATATTTCTCAGTAAAGTGCTATGGGAGAAGGACTTTAGAGCCTTTTTGGCCCCTTATTTAAGGGACCAGCCCCTTTTTCTTGTTATCAAACGGAAGATCCTGTAAATATAAATTTTATTTCTTCTATATGTTATGGTAAAATATTTTCAGGAAAGGAGATAAAGAACGAAAACCATTAAAAATTACGTCGTTTTTTTAAACTCGATTTTCGGGTCCAGGCGAGCTTCGACGCCTTTGAAGCCAGACAACCACAAATGCCTTTAAACACATCTACAATCTTTTGTCTACAATCCCTGAAAATTTAAATTCAATATCTTTTTTCGTTTAGGAGGAGATAGCAGGACAAAATGACCCTCTAAAAATCACTAAAACGTCAATATCTCCCGAACGGAAATGACGTCATTAAAATAAAAAAATATATATAAGGTTTTTATCAATATCTACAAGATCTGAAATTTTCACGAAAATCGGTCAAGTCGTTTTCAAAAATTCGCTTGTACAAAAAAGCGTTAGAAAAAAAAAAATAAATAAAAGGGAAAAAGAAACAAAGCAATAACAATAAGGTCTTCCGTTGGAAACGGAAGACCTTAATACGAAGATTTTAATATTTGAAATGTGAACCCTAAATCGTTATTTCCAGCAAAAATATACCAAAACTTACTATTTAGAATCGGTTTATATAATCAAGAGTCAACAGGAAACATTTTATTAACCATACGAATTTTTATTTTGTCCAGCTGGCTGACATTTAACTTCTTAGCAAGCGACTTAAATACTTATCTTTTAATTTAATTTAGCATTAACCTTTTTAGAATTCTTGTACGTTTAGGGTATATAAAAGTAAAATGGCGAACGACGGTTTGTATAACAGTGGGTATCTAATTTGTAAAGTTTGAAATATATTTCAGAATATTTTTATATTATGATTTACCAACAATTCATGGAAATATTTTCCATAATGCTGCGAGGCAGTGCAAATCTAGTACATAATATACGATATACGCATATTATTTCCGTCATATATAAATATTCCAAATAGTTTCAATAATTGTATTAACCATTAACAAGGAAACTGAGTTTGAACAATTTTGTGGGTGATTTAGGCTCAACGACTTTTCACACGGTGTTGGACTTTTTCGCTGTTTTACATTCAAGTTATTTAATCCTGATGTTTCATACAAGAAGAACACAGAAGACAGAGACGCAGTATGGTAAAAAGGAACCCAGAGTGGCGGTGATCTTGCTTTTGGGATTTTGTGTTTTACCAGGCCCCTCGATTCAATCGACTACTGTTTCGCCAGCCTCGCACGTGTGTCTGCTACAAGAGTAAGTTGTTTGTTAGTCAATTATAATGAACATCAGTTATAGGTTTCACATGCTTACACAACTGATATATTCTTCCAAATGCCTAGAATATCATATACATCCGGTTTTAAAATGATATTAAGCGATGCGATTGACATTTTCTATTTTTGGGGGGGTGGGGGGGGGCACTCAATTGATTTTGATAAATACGTTGATTGGTAACATTCAACAGGTACATTAACATCACCCATGCTGGAATTCTAAAGAATATCATAAAAAGAATACAATAAAGATTTTTCAAAGGAACTTACTAGTATCTAAATGCACCATTCCACAGAGAAACACTTGTATGATAAAGTATCATAGTAGTTCGACATAATTCAGCATGGCCGTTATTGCTGAACGACTTCTATAGCAATATTTCTTCAGAAAAACGGACTATTTTTCTTCGCGGACAAATTTGTATAACTCATTCTGTGTAATATAAATATATATGTGTAGAAATTAAGACAAAACCGACAGTTTTTAACATAGCAAACTCACAACAACAACAAACCAACACCCCCCCCCCCCTAATTTTTAAAATAAAGCTTGGTTTTGAGATTTGACGGAGGTAAACTTTTCTTTGTAGTGGGTCGATGAGGTGTTGCAGTGATTACTATCAGACACCAAACGGTTGTCAAGGTAAGACTTGCAATGAAACAGCTAAAATTGTATCAGAATTAATATCGAAAAAACTTGAGTATTGACTCAGATGTGTTTGAAATTAACCATATAAACCGTATGAAGAAAAAAATAGTTTGATTTAATAAAGGTTGATCATAATTTCCTTTTTTAGAATGCGTTGGTTCATTTGGTTTTAACTGTTCTGTGCCATGTCCCCAAGACTATTTTGGACCAAGCTGTGCTTCTATGTGTCAGTGTGGGAAAGATGAGTGTGATGCCAAACTTGGATGCCCTAAGGGTACAGTAGGACTTCTAATAGATGTTGTTGTACATTTTTTTTAATGTTCTCATTGGTTTTCGGAATTATCTAAAAATTTATGGTTTTGCAATTGTATGTAATTTTCAAATTTATTTTGTAGATATGAATTCAACAATGAAATCCTTCAAGACATCAGACTCGTCACAAGCAGTTTTCCCAAACAGCACACCTGAAAGTTTGTTCCAAAAGCTGTCTCTAACAAATTGGGTGCTTATTTTTACTTCTGCATTTGTTGTGGTTTCCGTAGCCATAGGATGCGTCATCTTTGTCAGAAACAAAGCAGAGAGGTAAGGTTGAGGACTTCATGGTTTGCTTTTTAATCTACATACTTTTTTGACGGGGTAGATTCAGTGGATACATTTATGTAATTGTGCTGTCAAATGCCGGTATGTTTGTAAGAAATACATTTAACAAAGTGGCCCTTTTACGCTTCCAAACAAATCAGTGAAATCGTTTTTTGACATACAATGTAAAATAGGATTTTTTTTTCAGAGAACAGAGACGTAACCAAAATGATTTTAGCTCGGAAATGGAAGTTAGGGAGGACTTCGATAATGCAACAAAAATCCCGAATTCAGGATATATCTAAAGGAAGTGATCATTAAACGGATTAAAAACAGATATAGCATTCCTGTGCCGTCATTATTTTTTTATATTTACCAATACATGCATAAACACCGATGTCTGTAGCCATGTCGTTTGTATTTTAAACTTCAACGCACGTGCTTGAACAGATCTTTCTGAGGAAAAATAGTGTTTCTGTTACAGCGATAGCATAACTAATCAGATTATGACGTTATGTCATATATTGGAGAAACTAAGAAAAAAACACCACGTGATCGTTACCACACTAAAGCAAGCTGTGTAAGAATGCCAATTGTGATGAATTAAGTAGGAGTAAGGACCACAATTTTACCACGCAACAGTGCCTACATGTACTTAAAATCAGGCGTGATCGTTTGGTTCGTAGGATCAGATTTTGTTGATACATGTACATATAAATAGGAAAATGAGAATTTCGTACACCTTTGAACTATCCAGTCTGTAATAAAGCGGGATCCACATCTCTATGTCATGCTTAGGTGATTTTGTTATAACATTGAAAGTATGCTCAGTTTTTACACTTCTATGGATAAAAAATTCCATTTACTTTTGTAAAAGCAGTTTGGAAAATAAATGCATTTTTCGATTACAGTGACGTTTTCATTGCTTGTCAATTTGCTTGTCACAATTTTCTTAAACATTAAATTGAACAAGCAATGCGCAAATGAATTTATAAGAACAATTTAGAAGGAGGTACCTTTTGTTATACAAATGTAAGTCCCCTTAAAGGGGCATGGTCACGATTTTGGTCAAAAAATATTTTTCCGATTTTGATATTTACAACGCTTCAGTAAGACATTTTTAAAAGGCATCCGAAATTTGTGTATCGTTTGTTGAGTTATAAGCGAGTTACAGAGCTTGGAATTCTTTGCTATGTAAACAAAGCGTTTGTTTACATTTTGAACGTTGAAGTGAAAATTCCAGTTTTATACCTAAAATGAATGTGTTAAACGTTAGGAACTGTTTATCAATGCTTAAAAAGAATAAAAGATTGAAAAATAAGCTGGAAAAGAATATTTAACTGGAATATTGAACATATGTAAACAAAAACAGGGCACGAGCCTTGTTTACATGACAAAGAATTGTGAGCCCTGTATCTTGCTTATAAATCGACGAATGACTCTAAAATTTTATTTACACATTAGAAATGCATTTCTAATGCATTGTTAATAATAAAAACAGAAAAATAGAATTTGACCAAAATTGTGACCAGGTTTGCAACGACTGCCGGAAGAAATAAGTGCAAGAAAAGCGAGAATTTAAGGTGATGCAGGTACACATTGCTTTATTTGGAAACTAATTGATAATATAACTTAGCTGATAGACTATCCTTGTTAATTTACCGTCAATAAGGAAACAATTGAAAAACAATTTTACCCAGTCTTCTTTTTTGTTTCAATGTCCGTTTACACTTAAAAATGTAATTGTTAGGGGTTTTTTCGTTCAAGCATTTTAATCCTGATGTTTTATAGATATTAAAATAAATGAAAAAGCAAGCGACATGACTTGTATATATAAACCAAGTACATCGGCGATCTTGCTACACGTTTTTGGAATTCTTTTTTTACTCAGCTCTTCGATTCTTTCAGCTACCATTAGGCCAAACTTGTGCAGACAATCAGAGTAAGTTGTATGTTTTTATAACTTAGTATTCTGTTCTCAGAGTAAGTTGTATGTTTTTTTTATAAGTATTCTGTTCTCTTTAATACAGACACGTAGTATCGTTTTGAAAGCGCGCGTATGTTTTGGGTGGGGGCAAACTTATCCAAAATCTTGACAAGCAAACACAAAGACAAGAAAACCCTAGTCCGCCAGTCTTGTAGAGTTCTTGTAAACTTCCAAGTTGTAGCGCAGAACATCGAGCCTACCAAACTTCTACTATACCGTGAATTTACATTCAATTTATCTATTGCTCCCAGAAAAGTGGAATATTAGATGGAGGGACTCTTTCAAACTTCATTTTTCTATTTGAAATATAAGAAAAATGTTTTCTGCGATAAATAGCGGGAAGTTGGGGTATGGAAAATGCTTCCCTCACTCGGTCTCCCCTGATACTATGTGCCTGTAAAAGATTTTGAAATTATATAATATGTTGGGTCTTTTATGGCTTACGGATACAACGGTTGCGAACAATTTAGCATAAATGATCACATACTATTAAAAAATGTGTTGCTTAATGGACCGAGCATAAACGTTTCTTTCATATTGTATTTTTACTTTACTTTGATAGAATTTCTTTTTATCATATTCAATGTTTGTTTAGCAAGCGTAGATCTATATATCAAATATATAGTCCACAAAGAACTAGAACATTGATGCGCAAAATGCCAATCGTACATTAGTAACTGCTTATGTTATTTGGTTAGCTTGTTTAACGTTTGTCAGAACAAATACATGTACGTGTACTGTAAAATACATAATGCGACTTTCTAGAAATTGCCTGCTCTACATTAACCAAATTTGCATTGACTAACATATTTTATATCTGACGATGTATTTTATTTTCAGATGGACAAAAGAAAACAAACATAAAGCCTCCCTCAATCTTAGCTTTTAAATAAGAGGAATATAAGGAAGATACTAAGAATATAATATTTAAAATGTGAACTTTAAACTCCTTACTTTCGGCAGAAATGAACCGATACTTACTATTTAGAATCAGCTTATATAACCAAGAGTCAACAGGAAACAAAATATCAATTTTATCGATCATGAATACGACTTTTATTTAGTCTGGCATTTAACTTCAGAACAAGCCACTTACATACTTATCTTCAAATTTGATTTAGCACAGATACTGTGTAACCTTATGAGACTTCTTAGACGTTTAGAGTAAATAAAATTTGAATATGTGTTACGCTAATATTGATTTTCTCATAAATTTCATCCAAATATATTAGCAATCAAACTACATGAAATCTAAAGTCTACTTCACTACTGTAATTTAAATTTTTATATTAACCCCCCCCCCAAAAAAAAACAACAACAAAGAAACATAAAACAAACAAAAAATCCAAAAAGAACTAAAAAAGACAGACACGCTCTGATGATTTGATCTCTTTATTGTACTTTTCAGTGGATCAATGTACTGTTGCACTGGTTACTATCTGACCGAAAATGGTTGTCAAGGTAATCATTTGATAGTAAGTCCATGACGATGAAGTAGGTAATTTTGGGAGAAAAAACATTGAGCATTCATTTAAGCTAATTGTCTTTAACCCATAGAGTAAAAAAAATGAATCAAATCAATTCAAACAAGATACTTTATAAGCTATGTTTATGGTATAACAAGACACATTCATTTTCAGAATGCGTCGGTTCAGTTGGTTTAAACTGTTCTTTGCCATGTCCTCCTGAATATTTTGGACCAAAATGTGCTTCGCATTGCCAATGTACGAAAGATGAATGTGATGCAAAATTCGGCTGCCCTAAAGGTAAAATAATACTAGGATTTGCTTTAAATAAATAAATAATAAATTTGCAGATAACAAGAAAACATCTTTTGAGAATTGAGCGGTAGTAGAATTACTAATTTACTTTTGCTCTTGCATGAATATTTTTTGTAGATATGAAAACAACAATGAAAATTTTCAAAATATCAGCCTTGTCACAAACAGTTCCCCCAAACATCATATCTGAAAATTTCTTCCAAAAGCTGTCTTTAGCAAATTGGGTGCTAATATTCAGTACTGCAATCGTAATAGTTTCTGTAGCCATAGGATGCATCATCTTTGTCGGAATCAAAGTAAAGAAGTAAGGTTTAAAACTTTATTATCTGCTACTCAATCTAAATACTTTTTCAAAGGATGGAAGAGGGGTGGATTTAGTGGATATATGCAATTGTATTGTCAAATTTAAGAATTACATTTTTACAAAGTTTCACTAATACATTTCCATACAAAAACTTAAAATCGTGTTTTGAAAAAATGTTTAATTTTTTTTTCAGAAAAGAGAGACGTAACCAAAATGAACTTAGCCCGGAAATTGAATTAAAGGAGGTAAGCTTCTTAATCTAATATTTCTGAAAGGAGGGTGGGGGGTGGATTTGGCGGAGGGTATGTAAAGTGTCAAATGTTAGAAAAACAGTGATATCATGTTTGACATGATTTATGATTTATTTTTACTAGAAAATTGAAACGTAACCAAAACGACTTCATCTTGGAAATGGAATTTAAGAAGGACTTCAATAATTCAACATGGATCCCGAGTTCAGGGATATCATAAAAGGAAAAGGCCATTAAAATACTCTTATGTTTATAACTATTCTATTAGGATTTTAAACTTTAACGTGCTTAAGGTACTTCACGACACTGAGACTTATACTTTTTAAGACACTACGTCACAAGATGGCGATTTAAATGTTTTGTTAAACTGTTTGTATCAATCGATTCAGATATATATCGTCTTAGCTCAGTGATTAAAGTATCAGGCTTGTGAAACGGAGGTCATGAGTTCGAATCCTCCTGGGGCTTTTGTTTATGTTTACTGAATGAAATTTTTGAAAATATAATTTTTTATCTAAAATTGCACATTTTTTCGCCTATTTGACATATATACTTCTTATCCATTATGCTTTCTATCATAATCAAGTAATTTTCTGCTGATTTGAGAAACTATTTTAAGGTGTAGTGAGGGACCTTAACACAGATCCTTCTGTCATAACGGAAATATTACATTTACCTAAAAGGGTCGTAAATTTGAGGTACATTGTCCGTGCGTATAAAAAGGAGGTGTGGGAAAAGACAGATTCCAGTTGACTACTGGAGAGCTGCTTTTCTCACACCTCCTTTTTATACGCAGGGACACTACCTCAAATCTCCGAACCTTATAAGTACATGTGTGCAAGTGCATACCTATGATCTGACGCCCCGTGGTCAACAGATCTAGAAGCATTTTATCTATATTTCCGACCCGGTGTCGACAGGCTCATCACTTGACTAACTTAGTAACTACCCATTTTTTCCATAAACGCAACCAATAATGCACTATTTTTATAGCGAATGTACTTATAACCAATTTCTGTAGAATTTCCGTTATGATACTTCTAACAAACATAATGCTATTGAAAAGGAATATTAAAGCAATAGCACAATTGATAAAATTATAACGTACATGTATTTTAAATACATCATGTACTTGAGAAACTCATTAGAGGCTACGTGATCGTAACCACAGATTTTTTAACCATATACAGGCTAATTTAGCTGTACCAGTATGCCAATTGTGATGAATTAAGAAGGAGTAACGACCAAATTTTTACCAAGCAGCAGTATCTTCTTCAAATCAGGCTCTCTAGTTGATTTCATTCTGTAACAAAGATGAGTTCATGTCTCTCTGTCTTGTTTGCGTGATTTTGTTACCGACTGAATGTATGCACAGTTCTTATGCTTGTATTGATGTGTTATCACATTAATTATTGTAAATCCATATAAAAAATGAATGGGTCTCTTTCGACTACAGTGACGTTTTTGTAAATTCACACCAGGTTTGGGGTAATGCTAAATGTAATTTTAATGCATTGCAATGCATTACACGTTTTTAAAGTAATGCTAGTAATGTGTAATGCCACAAATTTAGCATTACAAGTAATGGTAATGTGATGCATTACTTCCAAAAATCTAGTGTAATGCTGGCATTACTATGCTATTTATGTATGGTCATTTTAAAAATCGTGATAAATTGAATAACTGAAATTGTATTTGATTAAAAATTATTTTAAAGAAGAAAAGAAAAAAATCTTGAGATAAACTTTTTTAGTTGCATCTTTAGAAAATATAAAACAACACATTTTTTAATTGTCAAAATCATTAGCTATAACAATACAATTTAATAACATTTTAAAAAGTGCTCTTATCAAAAGTGTCAAATCATTTGAAAAAAAAATTACTCTGGATAATTAATTGAGCTTTCATTAAATTCTTTACTGTTAAGAATGAGTCAGCAACACACAATGCCCTCAGGATAATCTCAAGTATCAAAACAATCTATTGTTTTCAGAAATACTAAACACCCAACCCTCTTCTCTTGGTTGTGTTTCAATAGCATAGAGGACAGACATGCTCCTTAAAAGGCAAAAAAAAAAGAATGTGCTGTCTTACCATTATATCTAAAACCTAATTCCAATATTATTACCCATTTGAAAATAATCTCTCTCTCTCTCTCTCTCTCTCTCTCTCTCTCTCTCTCTCTCTCTCTCTCTCTCTCTCTCTGTGTGTGTGTGTGTGTTTATATTAAGTACATTAGTTTGGACTAAGATAAAATACAAGATTCATGTTTTGTATTTTTCTCTTATTGTCTGAACACAAAATAATGATAAAAATTGCCAAACAGTATCTTTGATTCCATATTCCACTCTTTCTGTAGGAGGTTTATTTAATATAGCTAGGAAGATTTTCAAATCTGACAGGATGCAGTTAAAAGATAAAACCTTTAAAACTTTGATGATCTTATAGTGCAACAGCAATCTTGTATAACTTAATTAATTTGAACCTGATAGTGAACATATACCTGTGGATATGCTAAACTGTGTTTCATATTTAAAAGATTTCCAAAAACTCTTTACTTTAATTTTCAAAACTTATTATTGACTTTTCATAAGTAATGGTAATGGTAATGCATTACTTTACTTAAGTAATGGTAATGTAATGCATTACTTCAAGAAAATTAAGCATTTGTAATGATGACCTAATGCCCAAATTCAGGAAGTTATATTAATGGTAATGTAATTCATTACTTTACACTCTAATTCGCCCCCTAGGCCTGATTCACACACATTATATTTACAAGTAATGCGCATACTAGTATAATTAAGATAAATATTTATGGAAGTACCGTTTGTTGAACAAATGTAAGTCTGCTAAAGTTAATTCAGCAGTAACCACCAATGAAAATAAGTACAAGAAAAGCAAGAACTCAGGATAAAGCGAAATAGTGAAGATATGTCCTGTCGTAAGCTCAGATACATGTACTAAAAATTAGTACGATAATTTTTTTCATAAAAGATAATTTCCCCAAGCGGTATTCCTATAATTGGATACAAATTGTCGATGTACGTGTATCTTAGTTGATGCAATAACCTTGTTAACATATCAACAATAAGGAAACTGTTGAATAATAATTCTACTCAGTTTTCTTTTTTTCTTTTTTTTTTTTGTTTTTTTTAATGTCCGTTTACACTTGAACATATAATTTTAATAGCTATTTCATTTTAATTAATTCCGATGTTTTCTACATAATTATTACGATAAATCAAAAAGTAGGCGACATGACTTGTATATATAAACCAAATTTATCGGCGGTCTTGCTACAATTTTTAGGAGTTCCTTTTTTACTCAGCACTTGGATTCAATCAACTACCGTTTTGCCAGACTTAAATCTGTGCAGGCATCCAGAGTAAGTTTTATGTTCTTATAGACATTCTGGTTTTTTTTACTAATAGATTTTTAAACTAAATAATTACGTTATTTGGTTTGTTCATGGTTTACGAATACAACAGTTAAGGTTCACATACTACATGTAGTATCATTATTTGACAATGATAGAATTCTTTCTTATCTCTTCCATTGTTTGCTTAGCAAGCGTACCAATCAGTCACAAATACACTTTACAAAACACTTAAGTGTACCCCCTAAGGAAATTGTATGATTAGATAATTATAGTATATAATGATATAAAATTTTCTACATTTCATAAACGGTATGTCTTTTTAACAATGTCAAAGCTAAAATGAAACAATATTGATTACAATTATTTACCCTTGACAAAACCTCAAAAACTAGAAGTTAGTGTTTTTCAGCATGTGCTTCATATTAATGGCAACTTTTTGCGGCTGACGTTACGTTACGTCGACTCGATATATCCCAGTGAACTTGAAATAAAAGATACCACAGAGTCTGCTTCATCCGTTTCATATTTGGATATTTTACTGGAGATGGACATTAATGGTAAACTAACACCACACCGTATGATAAACGTGATGACTTCAATTTTTCTATAGTCAACTTTCCTTACTTATGTAGCAATATACCTTCATCGCCTGCATATGGTGTTTTTGTCTCTCAGTTGATTCGATACGCAAGGGCATGCTCTTAGTATGAACAGTTTATAAGACGAATCAAGCCACTGACAAACAAGTTTATAAAACAGGACTATCAACAGTCTCGCTTAAAGTCATCTTCTCGTAAGTTTTATGGTCGATACAACGAATTTGTCATCAAATACAATCTTCCTCTGGGTCGCATGCTGTCTGACATTTTTCATACTAATTGTAAGACCATAATTAATCACCTAATTGTCTAAGGACTTTTCCGATTTTTTCCCCGATTACGACAAAGAGCACACGGCGGGTGTGACTGGTCATCAGAGAATGCTCACTCCTCCTAGGCACCTGATCATACAACTATCTATTTGGAGGTCAGTGTTGCTCTGCTTTGAAATTGTATTTCGTTTAATGGATTTTTGAGATGGTTCACGGTTTGTTATTGTCATTTTTTCATTTAGTAATATTCACAAATGAAAAAATACTTCAAATCGGCCAAACAACCGTTGAGGAAAATACTAGACCCGTTGGAATGTTGGTGTCTGAATTGCATTGTTTATTTCTTCCTCGATATTGCTTTAAATAGTTGGCTATACGCATATATAAAAAGTTAACTAACATAATTTTTCGATGCTATAACCGTATCGTCATTTCCATCGACAACCAACAATAATCCGCAAGCTCTGGGGAGATTTAACAAGACCGGATGTTTTCTGGATATCTTGCAAACGTCCGTATTTTTTGGTCAAAACCAGATGTCAAGATCGCTACAACATTTTTAACCAATTGAGAGTTAGATGAAAATCAGCCACCCAAATCCAAGACAAAAGAATTTGTTTATTTCATATAATCAAAACTTTACCTTCGATGAACACTTAGAACCAGGGTTCAGTGGTTACCTATAATGTTTTGTAACTGCTAGTATAATTTACAGTTTATAGACTGATTAGCTTGTTTAACGTTTGTCAGTGAAAATTTATGCAGTATAAAATATAAAATGCCAATTGCAACTAGAAATTGCCTGCTCTTTATCAACCTTAATGGCACTGATTGATAGATATTTTGTATTTGAAGATGTATTTTATCAAAAAGGACATGCAAAACAAAAACAGAACTCATTCCCCCCACACTCGTCCATTATATAAAAAAAAATATGATACATATCAGTAATATTTTTATGTGAACCTTTTCCTCATTACTTCCGGTAAAATTATACCGATACTTACTATTTAGAATCGGTTTATATATATAATCAAGAGTCAACAGGAAACACGTTATCCATTTTATCGACCACACAACTTTTATTTCGCCAGGTATTAAATGCTTCAGAACAAGCTACTTACATACTTATTTTCGAATTGATTTACCACAAATATCACATCCTAAGACTTCTATACTCTGCCCAAAGTTTCTTCTTTCAACATTTTTGCTTAATATTTCGATAATCATAAAAATTTTTGTGTCCAACGTTCTTTCATCTACTATGATGATCAAATACTTTCAGATTTAAAACGTCCCCTCTACCGATAAATGGAAAGTCTAAGGCGATTCGCTGTGCAAACGACATGAAAAGAATCCGGATGAGAACGATGAAAAATTGTGCGATATGTCCCGAGTTTTTCCGAATGCAGAAAAGATATAACGAATTCCCACTATAAATCTCCATAAACATTTGAATTGTTCAGGTTAATTTCCCCGAGTAGAAATAGATGAAATGTCTGCGAGGAAATCGTTTTCCCCCTTACATCGATTTCAATTGTACTTCTTTGACAAGTAATGTATTATCGTTAATATTCGTCAGGAAACAGTAACCTTGGACAGACTAAAGACGTTCAGCATATGAAAAAAATAAAATGATGATAAATATAACCTCTCTCCCTCCTGTTTATTCGTGCATGATATATTCAATTTGATAATGTGTTTCGTTAATTTACTTTTTTTGTAACTTTCACGCAAATCTACGGTCAACGTACTCAATGTAAAGTAAACATTTTAAAGATCAAAATGCCCCAAAAAACAAACAACTAATAATAATAACTCTCAACAGACACGCTCTGATGATTTGATCTTTTTATTGTACTTTTCAGTGGATCAATGTACTGTTGCACTGGTTACTATCTGACCGAGAATGGCTGTCAAGGTAAAAGAAGATGGGGGAACAAGATAGCGCAAATGCACATTTTGTTTAGTCGTAAAATACAATTTCAAATTTAATTTTTTTAACTAAATATACTTGATAATGTTAAAATACAATTCTACAAAGGCCCAATTTTTAACTTAACTATATTAAGTTTTGAATATTTTAACAACCGATAGGAAAAAAATCTAAAGTTTTGGTTCTATCGAACCCACAACCCAAAAACCCTTAACCTATAATATTATATAATGTCTGCTGCTCTAACCACTGAGTCACTTCTGTCACAACAAACTACATTGTTAAATTCTATATGCGACTACAACCACTAATTTACGGACTTTATTATTTTTCCAAAACGTTCCATTGTTGCGATACAATATGACATTTTTACAGTAAAGTGGGTCATCTCTCCATGTTTTCATTGTTTGAAATCGGTTTGATTTCCTTTAAACCTTATATATACACTACGACAAAAATATGGAGCTCAGACCCACTCTATAAAAGAAAAGGCATTGAAGTTCTAAAAATGACACTATTTGGAGGTTTTGACACTCATGCGCCAGTTTAAATCAACATATTACAAATATTTAACATATTTAAGGGTTATAAATCAATGTTATGGTAAATATACAAGAAAGAATAAAGAAATTATGAGATTTGTTGATATTTTAATTCAATCCTCATATGGGCAGTTTACACCCATCTTCTTTGAAAGAAAGTCAATGGCGATGCAGTAGGTAATATTGGGAGAAATAACATTGAGCATTCATTTGAGCTAATTTCTTTTAACCCAGAGAGTAAAAAAATGAATCCTAAATATTCAAACAAGATGCGTTATAAGCTATGTTTATGGTATAACAAGACACATTCATTTTCAGAATGCGTTGGTTCATTTGGTTTTAACTGTTCTTTGCCATGTCCTCCTAAATATTTTGGACCAAAATGTGCTTCGTTATGCCAATGTACGGAAGATGAATGTGATGCAAAATTCGGCTGCTCTAAAGGTAAATAATACTAGGATTTTCTTTAAATAAACAGATAATAAATTTGCAAAACTTCTTTTGAGAATTCAGTGGTAGTAGAATTACTAATTTACGTTTGCTCTTGCATGAATATTTTTTGTAGATATGAAAACAACAATGAAAATTTTCAAAATATCAGCCTTGTCACAAACAGTTCCCCCAAACATCATATCTGAAAATTTCTTCCAAAAGCTGTCTTTAGCAAATTGGGTGCTAATATTCAGTACTGCAATCGTAATAGTTTCTGTAGCCATCGGATGCATCATCTTTGTCGGAATCAAAGTAAAGAAGTAAGGTTTAAAATTTTATTATCTGCTACTCAATCTAAATACTTTTTCAAAGGATGGGGGAGGGGTGGATTTAATGGATATATGCAATTGTACTGTCAAATTTAAGAATTACATTTTTACAAAGTTTCACTAATACATTTCCATACAAAAACTTAAAATCGTGTTTTGAAATAATGTTTGATTTTTTTTTCAGAAAAGAGAGACGTAACCAAAATGAATTTAGCCCGGAAATTGAATTGAAGGAGGTAAGCTTCTAAATCTAATTTTTCTGAAAGGGGTGGGGGTGCATTTAGCGGAGGGTATGTAAAGAGTCAAATGTTAGAAAGACAGTGATATCATGTTTGACATGATTTATGATTTTTTTCACTAGAAAATTGAAACGTAACCAAAACGTAACCAAAACGACTTCATCTTGGAAATGGAATTTAAGGACTTCAATAATTCAACATGGATCCCGAGTTCAGGGACATCATAAAAGGAAAAGGCCATTAAAATACTCTGATGTTTATGACTATCCTATTGGAATTTTAAACTTTAACGTGCTTAAGGTACTTCACGACACTGAGACTTATACTTTTTAAGACACTACGTCACAAGATGGCGATTTAAATGTTTTGTTAAACTGTTTGTATCAATCGATTCAGATATATATCGTCTTAGCTCAGTGATTAAAGTACCAGGCTTGTGAAACGGAGGTCATGAGTTCGAATCCTCCTGGGGCTTTTGTTTATGTTTACTGAATGAAATTTTTGAAAATATAATTTTTTATCTAAAATTGCACATTTTTTCGCCTATTTGACATATATACTTCTTATCCATTATGCTTTCTATCATAATTTTCTGCTGATTTGAGAAACTATTTCAAGGTGTAATGAGGCACCTTAACACAGATCCTTCTGTCATAACGGAAATATTACATTTACCTAAAAGGGTCGGAAATTTGAGGTACATTCAACGTGCGTATAAAAAGGAGGTGTGGGAAAAGACAGACTGGAGAGCTGCTTTTCTCACGCCTCCTTTTTATACGCATGGGCACTGTACCTCAAATCTCCGAACCTTATAAGTACATATGTGCATGTGCATACCTATGATCTGACGCCCCGTGGTCAACAGATCTAGAAGCATTTTATCTATATTTCCGACCCGGTGTCGACAGGCTCATCACTGGACTAACTTAGTAATTACCCATTTTTTCCATAAACGCAACCAATAATGCACTATTTTTATAGCGAATGTACTTATAACCAATTTCTGTAGAATTTCCGTTATGATACTTCTAACAAACATAATGCTCTTTAAAAGGAATATTAAAGCAATAGCACAATTGATAAGATTAATAGAATCATTCATTATTACGAGTGTGGGATAGTGAAATTCCACCGAGGGGACAAGATTCACGGTCTAGGACGAGGCTTTGCCGAGTCCTTGACCGTGAATCTTGGCCCCGAGGTGGAATTTCACTATCCCACACGAGTATATAATGAATGATTATTTTTCTCGCATTATATTACCTTAAATATGATGTTTGACAACTTTCTGTTATGACGTTCAAAAGATTACTTTCGGTTTATCCTTCCGCGTGCTTCAAATAGTGCAAGTCAAAATGAGAGCATACGACAGTTTTTTAATTAAAAATATGATAAATTGTAATTAATTAAGCAACACAATTACTAAATAGGTAATCTCAATGCACCATTTTGCATTTCCCTACAGTAAACAACGTTTGTTTATGTTTTAAAACGGTGTAGTAATACACAGTGTAAGACAGAAAAATCTCACACTGCTGTCTCACACCGGACAAACCGATCTCACACCGGTGATAATGCGAGAAAATAACGTACATGTATTTTAAATACATCATGTACTTGAGAAACTCATTAGAGGCTACGTGATCGTGATCACATATTTTTTAACCATATACAGGCTAATTTAGCTGTACCAGTATGCCAATTGTGATGAATTAAGAAGGGTAACGACCAAATTTTTACCAAGCAGCAGTATCTTCTTCAAATCAGGCTTTCTAGTTGATTTCATTCTGTAACAAAGATGAGTTCATGTCTCTCTGTCTTTATTGCGTGATTTTGTTACCGACTGAATGTATGCACAGTTGTCATGCTTGTATTGATGTGTTATCACATTAATTATTGTAAATCCATTTAAAAAATGAATGTGTCTCTTTCGACTACAGTGACGTTTTTGTAAATTCACACCAGGTTTTGGGAAATGCTAAATGTAATTTTAATGCATTGCAATGCATTACATGTTTTAAAGTAATGCTAGTAATGTGTAATGCCACAAATTTAGCATTACAAGTAATGGTAATGTGATGCATTACTTCCAAAAATCTAGTGTAATGCTCGCATTACTATGCTATTTATGCATGATCATTTTAAAAATCGTGATAAATTGAATAACTGAAATTGTATTTGATTAAAAATTATTTTAAAGAAGAAAAAAACATTCTTCAGATAAAAATATTTTAGTTTTATCTTAAGAAAGTATAAAACAACACATTTTTTAATTGTCAAAATCATTAGCTATAACAATACAATTTAATAACATTTTAAAAAGTGCTCTTATTAAGAGTTTCAAATCATTTGAAAAAAAAGTTCTCTGGATATTTTAATTGGGCTTTCAATACTGTTACTGTTAAGAATGTGTCAACAACACAAAATGCCCTCAGGATAATCTCAAGTATCAAAGCAATCTATTGTTTTAAGAAATGCTAAACACCCAACCCTCTTCTCTTGGTTGTGTTTCAATAGCATAGAGGGCAGACATGCTCCTTTAAAGGCAAAAAAATGAATGTGCTGTCTAACCATGATATCTGGAAGCTTAAAACCCAATTCCAATATTATTACCCATTTGAAAATAATTTTTCTCTCTCTCTCTCTTTCTCTCTCTCTCTCTCTCTCTCTCTCTCTCTCTGTTAATATTGGTACATTAGTTTGCAATAAGATAAAATACAAGATTCATGTATTTTTCTCTTATTGCCTGAACACATAATAATGATAAAAATTGCCAAACATTATCTTTGATTCCATATTCCACTGTTCCTGTAGGATGTTTATTTAATATAGCTAGGAAGATTTTCAAACCTGACAGGATGCAGGATAGCATAGAGGACAAACATGCTCCTTAAAAGGCAAAAAAATGAATGTGCTGTCCAACCATAATATCTGGAAGCTTAAAACCAAATTCCAATATTATTACCCATTTGAAAATAATCTCTCTCTCTCTCTCTCTCTCTCTCTCTCTCTCTCTCTCACTCTCTCTCTCTCTCTCTCTCTGCTCTGTGTGTATCTGTGTTTATATTAGTACATTAGTTTGGACTGAGATAAAATACAAGATTCATGTATTTTTTTTCTTATTGCCTGAACACATAATAATGACAAAAATTGCCAAACAGTATCATTGATTCCATATTTCACTGTTCCTGGAGGATATTAATTTAATATAGCTAGGAAGATTTCAAACCTGACATGATGCAGTTAAAAGATAAAACCTTTAAAACTTTGATGATCTTATAGTGCAACAGCAATCTTGTATAAGTTAGTTAATTTGAACCTGATAGTGAACATAAACCTGTGGATATGCTAAACTGTGTTTCATATATGAAAGATTTGCAAAAACTCTTTACTTTAATTTTCAAAACTTATTTATTGACTTTTCATAAGTAATGGTAATACATTACGTTACTTAAGTAATGATTATGTAATGCATTACTTCAAAAAATTAAGTGAAATAGTTGTAATGATAATTTAATGCCCAAATTCAGGAAGTAATATTAATGGTAATGTAATTCAGTACTTTACAATGTAATTCGCCCCCTAGGCCTGATTCACACACATTATATTTACAAGTAAATCGCAGTATTGCTATATTAGGATACAAATTGATGATGTACATGTATCTCAGTTGATGCACTAACCTTGTTAATATACCAACAATAAGGAAACTGTTAAATAATCATTCTACTCAGCTTTTATTTAAAATGTCCGTTTACACTCGAACATGTAATTTTAAAGGCTGTTCTAATATAATTAATTCCGATGTATTCTACATAATTATTAAGATAAATCAAAAAGCAGGCGACATGACTTGTATATATAAACCAAGTTTATCGGCGGTCTTGCTACAAGTTTTTGAAGTTCCTCTTTTACTCAGCACTTGGATTCAATCAACTACCGTTTTGCCAGACTTAAATTTGTGCAGGGAACCAGAGTAAGTTTTATGTTCTTATAGACATTCTGGGTTTTTTTAAAAATAGATTTTAACACTAAATAATTATGTTATTTGGTTTGTTCATGGTTTATGAATACAGCAGTTAAGGTGCATTTACTACATGTAGTATCATAATTTGACTATGATAGAATTCTTTCTAATCACTTCTATTGTTTGCTTAGCAAGCGTACCAATCAGTCATAAATACACTTTTCAAAACACTTAAGTGTACCCCCTAAGGAAATTGTATGATTAAATAATTATAATATATAATGATATGGAATTTTCAACATTTCATAATCGGTATGTCTTAACAATGTCACAGCTAAAATGAACAATATTGATTACAATTAATTTCCCTTGACAAAACCTCAAATACTAGAAGTTAGTGTTTTTCAGCATGTGCTTCATATTAATGGCAACTTTTTGCGATTGACGTTACGTTACGACTCGATATATCCCAGTGAACTTGAAATAAAAGATACCACAGAGTCTGCGTCATCTGTTTCATATTTGGATATTTTACTGGAGATGGACATTGATGGTAACCTAACAACAAAACTTTATGATAAACGCAATTACTTTTATTTTTCTATAGTCAACTTTCCTTACTTATGTAGCAATATACCTTCATCGCCTGCATGTGGAGTTATTGTCTCTCAGTTGAATTGATACGCAATGGCATGCTCTTCGTATGAACAGTTTCTAAGACGAAGCAAGCTTTTGACAAACAAGTTTATAAAACAGAACTATCAACAGTCTCGCTTGAAGTCATCTTTTCGTAAGGTAAGTTCAATGGTCGATCCAACGACCTTGTCATCAAATACAATCTTTACTGGGTCGCATGCTGACTGACGTTTTTTATACTAATTGTTAGACCATAATTAATCTTTTCCGATTTTTCCCCCGATTAAGACAAAGAGCACACGGCGGGTGTGACCGATAAGCAGAGGATGCCAACTCCTCCTCGGCACCTGATCCTACATCTATATATTTGGAGGTCCGTGTTGCTCTGTTTTGAGTTGTATCTCGTTTTATGGATTTTTGAGAAGGTTCACGGTTTGTTATTGTCATTTTTTTCATTTACTTCAAATCGGCCAAACAACCGTTGAGGAAATACAAGAGCCGTTGGGAATGTTGGTGTCTGAATTGCATTGTTTATTTCTTCCTCGATATTGTTTTAAATAGTTGGCAATACGTATAAAAAGTTAACTAACATAATTTTTCGATGCTATAACCTTATCGTCATTACCAACGACAACCAACAACAATCCGAAAGCTCTGGGGTATATTAAACCAGACCGGATGTTTTCTGGATATCTTGCAAACGTCCGTATTTTGGGTCAAAACCAGATGTCAAGATCACTACAATTAACTTTCTTAACCAATTGAGACTAAGATGAAACCAGCCACCCAAAGGCAAGACAAACGAATGTGTATATTTAATATAATTAAAACGTAACCTTTAGTGAACACTCAGAACTAGTGTTCAGTGGTTATCTATCATTTTTTTGTAACTGCTAATATGATTTACACTTTATAGACTGGTGAGCTTGTTTAACGTTTGTCAGTGAAAATTTATGCAGTGTAAAATATAAATGCCAGCTAGAAACTGCCTGCTCTTTATCAACTTGAATTGTACTGATTGATAGATATTTTGTAATTGAAGATGTATTCTATCAAAAAGAACATGCAAAACAAAAACAAAACCCCTTTCCTCAAACTTGTCCATAAAATATAAAAAAAATATGATGAATATAAGTAATATAAGATAAATATGAAAAAATGAATTTAAAATGTGAGCCTTTTCCTCATTACTTCCGGTAAAAATATACTGATACTTACTATTTAGAATCGGTTTAAATAATCAAGAGTCAACAGGAAAAACGTTATCCATTTTATCGACAACACTACTTTTATTTCGTCAGGTATTAAATATTTCAGATCAAGCAACTTACATACTTATTTTCGTATTGATTTACCACAAATATCACCTCCTAAGACTTCTATACTCTGCCCAAAGTTTCTTTTTCAAACATTTCTGCTTAATATTTCTATAAGGAATAAGGAATCATTCTTTGCGTATTATGAGGTGATAATTTCAGTCGGGGCGTGATCAAATCCAATAAGGCCCGAAGGGTTTCATGATTGATTTGATCACGCCCCGACCGAAATTATCACCTCATAATATTCAAAGAATGATTCCTTATTACTTATATTCATATAATTTTAAGCCATCGTACGATTAAATATATAAATATAAATTAGCAAACCCCGCTGGCGCCTCAATTTGGCGTCATTTGTATTATGGGTTATATAGTACAAAATCGATACGTAGTGTTATTAAAGGCAAAGACACTGGAAAATGTAAATATATAATCATAAACACCTGTGTGCCCATTCTTTCATCTACTTTATTGATCGAAGTAAAGATTTTCAGATTTAAAACACCCCCTCTACCGCTTTAGGTTTCAATACACAACCAAAAATAGAAAGTCTAAGGGGATTTGCTGTGCAAACGACATGAACAGAATCCGGATGAGAATGATTAAAGTATTGCGCGAGGTGGCCCGAGTTTTCCGAATGCAGAAAAGATATAATCAAAACATAAAATCTACGGTCAACGTACTCAATGTAAATTTTAAAGATTAAAAAACCCAACAAAACAAACAAACATAAAACAAACAAAAAATCCAACAACAAAAAACCCCTCAAATAAGACAGACACGCTCTGCTGATTTGATATCTTTATTGTACTTTTTAGTGGATCAATGTACTGTTGCACTGGTTACTATCTGACCGAAAATGGTTGTCAAGGTAAATTTTTGAAGTCCATGACGATGTAGATAAAAAATTTTGAAAAAAAACCCTATTATGCATTCATTTAAGCTAATTGCCTTAAACAATTAGTGAAAAGAATGAATATTTGATATTCAAACAAGATCCTGTTTAGCTATGATTATAGTATTTCAAAACCCTTTCATTTTCAGAATGCATTGGTTCATTTGGTTTAAACTGTTCTTTGCCTTGTCTTTCTGGCTATTTTGGACCAAGATGCACTCTCCATTGCCAATGTGTGAAAGATAAGTGTGATGCTAAATTCGGCTGCCCAGGTAAATTAATATAATGATTTTCTATAGATACCAAAACGCTTTTTTCTGACCAAATTTTAATTTCATTTTTTTTTTGGTATATTCATGTATTGTTAGTTTTGGCAGATGAGGATAAAACATCATTGGAGATTTCAATGGGTAAAGTATGGCTTCTTTAAGATGTTGTTCATCTACATCTGTTAACTTTCAAATTAATTTTTGGCATTACTGCCTAATTTGTTTTTGAACTTGCTTGAATATTTATTGTAGGTATAAAGACAACAATGAACATTTTCAAGACAACGACCTCATCACAATCAGTTTCCCTAAACAGCACATCTGAAAATTTCTTTCAAAAGCTGTCTTTAAAATATTGGGTGCTTATCTGTAGTACTGCATTTGCAGTGGTTTCTGTTGCTATAGGCTGCTTCATATTTGTTAAAATCAAAACAAAGAGGTAAGCTTTTTAGTCTATTTTTGGGGGGTGGGGTGGGATGAGGGATCTGATTTGGCGGAGGGTTTGTTATATGTCAAAGGTAAGCAAAAACGTAAAGTCGTGTTTAACATGATATATGAATTTTTACCCTAGAAAACGGAGACGTAGCCAAAATGATTTCAAATCGGAAATGGAATTAAAGGAATTCTTCGATAATGCAACGAAAATCCCGAGCTCTGGATATATTTAGAGGAAGTAACCAGAAAAGGGATTTAAAGCAGAAACAACTTTTCTCCGCTCCAAGTGTTCGATATATTTTAACATTACAGTGCTAAAGGCGGATCTCTCTAAGTCAAACTGCAGTTTACTAAAAGAAATGTACAGCATACCTGAACAGACTGCTACGTATTTTGATTATCTCATGCTGGAGAAACTCAAAGGTGGCTACGTGATCGTTGCCACATTATATTATTTCAGTCTTCTGACAAAGATATGATTCAAAGAAAAACAAGTTTGTGTCAGATATGCCAATTGTGATCAGTTAAGTGATAGTAAGGGCCAACATTTTCACCAAGCGGTAGTATCTAGTTCTAATAAAGCGTTGATTGTTTTCCCAGGGTCACGTTTTGTCTATAAATATATGTAAATAATAAAAAAGATGATAATTTTTGTCTTTGGACATTTTAATCTGTAATAAAGTTGAATCTACGTCTCTATATGTTTGGGTGATTATAATATTAAACACTGAGAGTATCCACAATTTTTATATAATTTCGTTAATGTATTGTCACATTAATTTTTTTGCCCGGCCCACTTCATAAGCAGTGACCACGGTGCACAGCACCGGGTGTTGACTGAACTGTTGAAATCGTGTACCGCAAAACAATGTAGTTCCAACTTATAGGGGAATGTAAAATGTTTATTATGTGAGTCAGTCTGTGAAAGTTTACATCTGGTATATATTTAAATACGGGGTGTTAAATATCTGACCCTCCAAAGAGTACTAACATTAACTATATTAATTCATGACTGTTTAGTGTCTCTATGCAGTGTTTAAGTATGCCATATCATGAAAACTATTTAATACACATTGCAGGATTGTTTTTTGTTTTATCAATTAATGATCATATCGTTTATTTTTATGAACTACAAAGAAAGGAAAGAGTATGTAAATCTTCTTTAGGGGGATGTGCAGTCATTTTGTACATTTGAGAATAAAAATGAAAACATTTCTTGAACTGGCTTGTTACTGCCTTAAGCTGACCAAACATGTTCACTAAAGATTAAGAACAATTCAATTTTAGAACATGAAAAATCCTGTGTCTATGGAGACACCTTGACGTTATATTTTCATGGAGAAAAAAAAATAAACGACAATTCAAACAATATTTATTGCATGTGACCAATCACCCAAGTTTATTTTTCATTTATACAAGGATAATTTGTGTAATTTTTTTTAAACAAGTGGGGTAGGGGACCAAAAAGGTTATTTTTAAATAAAACATCAGTTCGTGGTAAACGTATCGTAACGTATTTGAACGTTTCTGCACGTACAAAAGAGTCCCAGATCGGGGACTCGTGTCATGATGTTCGGATCAGATCGATATTAAATCGGGAATTCTATCTAAAACAATCTAATCGGAACGTTCGTTATCGAATCTAAACAGGCAATGAGATTCTGCCAGATTGCATCACCTGAAATATGACTATAGTGACCATAAGTTTTAAATCTAAAGTCGCATCGAATTGCATCACCTCTTATCTATTTAAAGCCCTTGTTACATTGACACTATTTATACTCCGATGGCACACGAATTACTAAAAGTTGATCTGCATGTATCTTAAATGATGCACTAACTTTGTTTATATACCAACAATAAGGAAACTGTTGATTAATAATTCTACTCAGTTTTCTTTTTTTTTAATGTCCGTGTACACTTGAACATGTAATAGCTATTCTAATATAATTAATTACGATGTTTTCTACATAATTATCAAGATAGATCAAAAAGCAGGCTACATGACTTGTATATAATATAAACCAAGTTTATCGGCGGTCATGCTACAACTTTTTGGAGTTCCTTATATTCTCAGCACTTGGATTCAATCAACTACTGTTTTGCCAGACTTCAATTTGTGCAGGCAACTAGAGTAAGTTTTATGTTCTTACAGATATTCTGGTTTTTTTCTAATAGATTTTATAACTAAATAATTTTATTTGGTTTGTTCATGGTTTACGAATACAACAGTTAAGGTGCATTTACTACATGTAGTATCATAATTTGACAATGATAGAATTCTTTCTAATCACCTACATTGTTTGCTTAGCAAGCGTACCAATCAATCAAAAATACTCTAAGTGTACCCCCTAAGGAAATTATATGATTAAATAATTATAATAGATAAGATATGGAATTTTCATCATTTCATAATCGGTATGTCTTCTTAACAATGTCACAGCTAAAATGAAACAATATTGATTACAATTATATACCCTTGACGAAACCTCAAAAACTAGAAGTTTGTGTTTTTCAGCATGTGCTTTAAATTAATGGCAACTATAAATAATTATAATATATTAGATATGAAATTTTCATCATTTCATAATCGGTATGTCTTCTTAACAATGTCACAGCTAAAATGAAACAATATTGTTTACAATTATATACCCTTGACAAAACCTCAAAAACTAGAAGCAAGTGTTTTTATGCATGTGCTTTATATTAATGGCAACTTTTTTTGTGATTGACGTTACGTTACGTCGACTCCATATATCCCAGTGAACTTGAAATAAAAGACACCCCAGAGTCTGCGTCATTTGTTTCATATTTCGATATTTTATTGGAGATAGACATTGATAGTAACCTAACAACAAAACTTTATGATAAACGCGATGACTTCAATTTTTCTATAGTCAACTTTCCTTACTTATGTAGCAATATACCTTCATCGCCTGCATATGGTGGGTTTGTCTATCAGTTGATTCGATACGCAAGGGCATGCTCTTCGTATAAACAGTTTATAGGACGAAGCAAGCTACTGACAATCAAGTTTATAAAACAGGACTATCAACAGTCTCGCTTGAAGTCATCTTTTCGTAAGTTCTATGGTCGATACAAGGAACTTGTCATCAAATACAATCTTCCACTGGGTCGCATGCTGACTGATGTTTTTCATTCCAATTCTTAGACCATAATTAATCACGTAATTGTCTACGGACTTTTCCGATTTTCCCCCGATTACGACAAAGAGCACACGGCGGGTGTGACCGGTCAGCAGAGTATGCTCACTCCTCCTAGGCACCTGGCCCCGGGGCCATAAAACTTAGCTAGCTCAGATCTGAGACCGAAATTTGAGACGGTCTCAAATTTCGGTCTAAGTCTCAGACTTGGTGTGCCATAAAAGATTCTTGTCTCGGTCTCAGTCTCACTTTCTTAGTTTGGTCTCACTTTTGAGCTCAGAAAGTTAGACAAGTAAATAGGTGTCTAACTTCTTAGTTTTTGCTCACTTTCAATATGGCTTCCGTGGGTGCGAGATTGAATTTATACAACATCATTCAGCGAAGAAGAAAGACGCCCCGTCCAAGAGTTTTTAAGGACAGAAGCAACCCACTGGAAGAACTCCCCGCAGATGAAGTTTTTAGGAAGTACCGTTTTAGGCCAGACACCATTCTATTTATAGTTGGTATGTTCTTTGAAGACTTGGTTCATCCAACATTAAGAAATTCCCCTCTGCCTCCTTTGCTACAAGTTCTGGCTGCCCTGAGGTTTGTGGCGACAGGATCATTTTATAACTTAGTTGGAGAGTCCCTGGGTGTAGCCAAATCTACTACTGGCAGAGCCGCACGCTATGTCTGTCGTCTTTTGGCAGGGAAAGCAGGGAATTACATAAAGTTTCCGAGGGATGTTTCGTCCTACAAGAGCAGATTTTTCGAAATAGCAGGTAAACTTTCATTACTTATCTCCTCGTTTGTTTCTCTTCGTAATGTTTACATACATTTTACCCCAAACTTATCCCTCATATGAAAGACAGTCATGCAAAATTTTCCGCTTCGATTTCTGTCAAAGTTGGTATTTCGGTAGAAAAATACTTAATAAATAACTATTTAAAAAATCAGGAAAATTCATCGATAGGTAATGGAGATAGAGCGTTTTCAACACTAGCGTTTTCTGCAGATGTTCACTGAACCGTATTTTTATACCGGTGTCGCTAAACACCCGACACAATAGGCCTATTTTACCAATCATCGACGAATTCTACTGAGACATTCACTTTTTATCATAATTTTTATTACAATGTTAATATTAAAGCATGCATGTAATAAAATCCCAATCAATAATATAAATTGTTAATGGAATCATAACTTGTATCGTTAGGGTAAATAGGAGCTCTTGATGCATTTTCTTACTTTCGTTTTCAAACGCCACGGTCGATTTCTGATCAAATCATTTTGTGTATTTTCTTCGCAAGTCGAATATATGAGGTAAGTGTAAAAACATGATGAAAGTTGATATTTGTCGTAAATGTAGAATTTGTGTTTCAGGATTTCCAAACGTGGTTGGATGTGTAGATGGCACGCAGATAAAGATCAAGGCACCGAATGTTAACGAAGGGGAATATGTAAACAGGAAAGGTTTCCATTCGTTAAACGTCCAGGTAATATTTTTTTCCAACAAAATGGACTATAAAGATTAAAATAATATAAACACAATGTATCATTAAGTTAAGATATATAGGATGAGCCATGTGCGGATCCAGAAAAAAACATTCCGGGGGGGGGGGGGGGGGTCAAGGGTCAATCCCAACCCTTTGGTTCTGTGCATGTGTGCATTTGCTATTGAATTTTTTAGACATTTGGACTTTTATAGCTAAATTGGCTGCGTTCAAGATCATAGCTGCTACATTATAGGGCTATATATGTACGTTGCAGCCTCAGTGTTAAACAGTTAGCTAACCTACCCACTACATGTACGTAGATATTTGTAGCCTGAATATTTCATGCAATGAATATATTAATCAAATTCACGATGGCTATCTTAGATACCACTTCGTCACAGACATGAAACATATATATTTAGTGATACTTTGTTCATCCTATAAGTTATGAAGAATTTTTGCATGTATATTTCAGCTTAAAATTAACCAATTATGTCCATGTTATTATAGTCTGTCCCAAGTTATTGCTTCCATCACTTTTTGATGATTTTTAATAAAAATACAGACATGTGTGAAAGAAGTACAGTTAAAATCAATGAAATGAAAAATATCCAAGATATCTTCATGGACAAATTATCCCTTTTCACTCATAAAATTTCACAGGAACGAAAACAAATTTCATATGGAAATTTATAATGGGAAATGTTTACATCTTTTCTCCATTCTCCAAGTACTCGGGACACCTCGCCCAATTTATCAATGTTATCATCCAGGCTTATAAATGGCTGATGCAATGCAAAATCCCTGTAGACTTTCTATTTTTGGATGTGTATTGAAACCTGAAGCGTAGGGGGCGTTTCAAAACAGATAATCAGGAAATTTTTCATATTAATGGATGAATGTAGTTTAAGCACAAAGGTATTTACTATTTATTATTATTCCAACTTCAAATCATAGACCTAGTGGCCCACCAAGCTGCTGTTCAATATACCTAGACATCTACGGCCTAGCGGCTAGGCTAGCTGCTATGATCTTGAGTGCAGCATCTTATCAACATGGTTCCACATTTTTATTCATACCATATTATTCACCAAATTTCCCAATTTATTGTTAAACTTTCTTAATTATTATCTATAGTCTGTCCCAAGATATTTATGCTGCACATTCGGACGATTTTTAATAAAAATACACTTACCTGTGAAAGAAGTGCAATTGAAATAGTTGAAAGGGATATTTTCCAAGATAATTTCATTGACACATTATCATCTTTCATTCGGAAAAATTCACAGGAACGAAAACAGATTCCTTACAGAGATTTATAATGGGGAATGTTTACATCTTTTCTCCATTCGGAATACACTCGGAATACATCGCGCAATATTTCAACGTTATCATCCGGGCTTGCTGCAATGCAAAATCTCCGTAGACATCACATTTTTTAGCATTGTATTGAAACCTGATAAGCTAACAGGGGCGTTTTTACTGAGAAATCTTGGAAATTTTTCATACTTTTGAATGAACATCGTTTGAATCCTGAGGTATTTATAAATAATTTAATTATGGTTGTATCGCGGCATTTGATTGGATAGAAAAATTTAGTTAAATTTGTATAACCTGGTTTGCACGTCACAAGACACGTCACAATGCACCGACGTACTAATTCACTTGACGTTACGTTTGAATTTTGAACAGATTTATATCATTTTAAAAAGTAAAACGGACTCAATTTGTACAGCAAATTCCAGAAAATTAAATTATAAGGAATGAACTCAATATCTACCCAAGTTATACTCGTATAACCTGGGTTGGAGCAATTTACGCTTTTTTATAATCCGCTTCGCGGATTATAAAGCGTAAATTGCCCCAACCCAGGTTATACGAGTATAACTTGGGTAGACATTGAGTTCATTTCTTAAATATCAAACAATTAAGCCAACCGTGAATCCAAAATATCTTGGGACAGAGTATAGCAGAATTTGCTTAACATTATCTAGTTAATTACAACTATTTCATTGGACTCATTTTTTCAAAATATTGCAGATGGTATGTGGCCCTGATTTTTGCATCACAAATGTTGTCGCTAAATGGCCAGGATCTGTGCACGATTCTAGGATTTTTAAAGAATCTGTATTATGCAGAGAGTTTGAAAATGGTATGTTGTTTGGTATGTTCTACCATGTTGTTATTCTATACCCTCACCATCTATCTGAAAATAAATTTATAATAATAAGAATTACTTAAATAATTAAAAGGGGGTAACAATTAAAGGTTTTGTTCTCTATAATTCCGATTTAAATTATTGCACCTTTATGACTGTGTATTCCATCAAATTGAAAACTGACTATTACAAATAAAATTTATGCAGGACACATACAAGGGATGCTGTTGGGTGACTCCGGATATTCGCTCAAGACTTACTTGATGACTCCATATTTAAACCCCACAGAGGCACACATGCAGCGATACAACACGGCACATTGCAGGACAAGGGTGCTAATAGAGCAGACTTTCGGGATTCTAAAAAGAAGATTCTCCTATTTGCACAGCGAACTGCGATTATCACCACAGAGGGCATGTGTTGCAGTGGTTGCCTGTTGTGTGTTACATAATATTGGCATCAACAGAGGAGACATCATCTCAAATTCCGATGACAATGACCTTAATGTCGCTGAAGATGTGATAGATGGTGTAGTTGACATGGGGGGCAATGGGAAAACTGTGAGGGATCACATTGCTCGTAATTATTTCTGAATTACCAGACAATTAATGACTTTGCATCTTTTAATTCTGGTAATTCATTTTTTTTTATCAAATCAAACTATACTTTTCAAAATTGATAAACAGTTAATTGTAAAATAGAAAACTTGTAACCAATTTTATTTGAGACATACATGTAGTTATATTAAGGCAGATATTTTCAACATGCAAAGAACAAATTTCAATATTTTATAAATATACAAAGTTGATTTGATTTGATTTATGATAAAAAATCTCACAAAGCAAGTTTCAGAGAGAGAGAGAGAGAGAGAGAGAGAGAGAGAGAGAGAGAGAGAGAAAGAGTATTGGTACATATGTATTTGACTACTGTATGTTTTTGTTGACACTTTTTACCATATTTAAGTTTCAAATAAAATTTACTTGTAATATTGCCCATATTTACTGACGTTATATATTTCCTTATTTTAACTGCCTTTACCATATTACCGTAATAAAATGAGCATGAATCTGGGAGATTGATATTACATGAATGGAATTAGAATATTTTATCAAATAACATGTTCCTTTTTAAAAAGCTATAAAACCATATGGTAATTTTAAATAAATGTATGATCAAACAAAAAACCCCCCAAAAAAACCACACACAAAAAAGGCAAAAATATCAATTACTAGCTATGAGGAAAGATTTTTTTCAAAATACTGGGTTAAATCTGCGTTAAACTTCTGAAAATTGAGAGAGAGACAAGTAGTTCAAAGAGCCATTTCTTAAAAAGTTTTTCTGCATCTCGATTAATTCCAGTTCTGCAGACACTTTCTTCATTTTCAGCTTAATGTAATCACTCTCCAATCTTAATTTGTCTTTCTCAGCTTCCAACACCTCCAAGTGTATCTCGCTGATGTCCCTACTTCTCTTTCTCTTGGGAGGATTCCCGTCAGCCATCTGCTGGACCGGTACACTTGTACTGGTACATGCAGTCCTGCATGAAGCTTCCTCTGATTCTGGAAGTTGGGGTTGATCTCCTGCAAGAAACATCCTAAATCAGTAATGAGAACAATGAAAATAATTCAATTGAAAATCATTCTAGATAAGATGATGTTTAATTACTTACCTGTAGCTGTACAAGCCGTTTCCAAACCCCCATCAATTCCATCCATTGAGGGCTTTCCTGCTAGGAAGGTCAACATGGCCTCATCCATGGGGGAGGGAGACGGGGGCTTTGGTCCACCACCTGTCCCTGGATACTTAGTTTGACTGTTGATTTTTTTGGCTTAAAAAATGAAATGATTTACTGTAAATACAATGATTCATGCAAATGCACATTTTGAAAAATCTCTACAGAATTAAAAAAGTGATTATGTATGTTACCTCGCTGCTTCATATTTGACCATTGCTTCTTAACTTGCTTGACTGTTCTCTTTTTGACCGTTCCCTTTCTATATAAAGAAAAAGGAGACAAAATAAGTTTTAGTAGTTAATGGTGACAGTGAATGCTTTAAATTGTAATTGAATTATCCTTTTTTGTGTGTTTTATTTAAAGGAAACTATCAGTAGTATCCATTCCAGAATGAAATGTGCATCCGTGCCGAATATATGTGTGGTCGAAATGACGCGACACCCACATTTGTTACTAGCTATGACGTAAAATGTAAACAGTCTGAGTCTCTATAAATAGTTCCTAACTAGGGAGTTCATAAGTCTTTTTTAGGTGAAGGACTTTTTATTATTCGTCAGACTCTGTTGACAAAATGATATGGAAGAGTTGCTTTGCATTTATGAATATAGCTTTTATCTCTTTCGTATACCCAACTATTTTTTTATACGACACATTCACTGAAAAGCTGATCTTGTCATATTCACGATTGTATCGAGCTGCTGAACCAATAGAATATGCATGAGAAAATTATTTTGAAAATAATTATTGTGATTATACTATTTTATTTTCAACATGTTTAAAAATAATTAAGCGACTTACGCATTAACAACGTCCGTTACTTCAAGCCAGGCTCGGTTTTTCTCGGCCTTGCCGCTACTCGCCCCTTTGAACTTTCCATCAATGACTTCAATTCTTTTGGAAACTTCTTCATAGAGAACTTCCCTCTCCAACGGAGTCCAGTATGGCTCGTTTTGAACCTGGTTCATCGTTTTTTCGACGTTTTTGCTTATGAGATAATCAATTTCCCGTTCACCCATATCGGCTGCTAATACGTTGATTGACGCTGATGACTCAATTAACGTAAAATGACGTAACAATATGCATACGAACTAGGAAAAGATAACACTGAATAATAGTTACATTTGTAAAATTTATTTTCATATTTTTTTATGCATATATTTTTATTGCGCAATATAGTGGGCGTGGCACTGCCATGTGTCAAACAAAGATCATCCACAATTCACTTGATATCCTGCTAAGTTTAGATCTCACTTTCTGTCTCAAATTAGACTTTCTTAAGTGAGCTTAAACTTCCTTTATGGCACACTCTAAGTGAGACGAACTAAGTTGAGATCAATATCTGAGATTTTTTTTTCGGTCTCAGATCTGAGCTAGCTAAGTTTTATGGCCCCGGGGCCTGATCTTACCTCTATCAATTTGGAGGTCTGCGTTGCTCTGCATTGAATTTGTATTTTGTTTTATGGATTGTTGAGATGGTTCACGGTTTCTTATTGTCATTTTTTCATTTAGTAATATTCTCAAATGAAAAATAGTTAAAATCGGCCAAACAACCGTTGAGGAAAATACTAGAGCCGTTGAAATGTTGGTATCTGAATTGCATTGTTAATTTCTTCCTCGATATTGTTTTAAATAGTTGGAAATACGTATATATAAAAAGTTAACTAACATATACCGGTAATTTTTTGATGCTATAACCGTATCGTCATTTCCATCGACTAACAACTCTGGGAAGATTTAACCAGACCGGATGTTTTCTGGATATCTTGCAAACGGCCGTATTTTTGGGTCAAAACCAGATGTCAAAATCGCTTCAACGTTCTTAACCAATTGAGAGTTAGATAAAAATCAGCCACCCAAAGGCAAGACAAACTAATGTGTTTATTTCATATAATTAAAACTTTACCTTTGATAAGCACTTAGAACCAGGGTTCAGTGGTTACCTATCATGTTTTGTAACTGCTAGTATAATTTACAGTTTATAGACTGATGAGCTTGTTTAACGTTTGTCAGTACCAATATATGCAGTGTAAAATATAAAATGCCAACTATAAATTGCCTGCTCTTTATCAACCTAAATTGCACTGATTGATAGATATTTTGTATTTGAAGATGTATTTTATCAAAAAGGACATGCAAAACAAAAACAGAACTTCTTCCCCCACACTCGTCCATTAAATATAAAAAAAATATGATGCATATAAGTAATATTTTTTTTAAAATGTGAAACTTTCCCTCATTACTTCCGGTAAAATTATACCGATACTTACTATTTAGAATCGGTTTATATATATATTCAAGAGTCAACAGAAAACACGTTATCCATTTTGTCGACCACACGACTTTTTTTTCGTCAGGTATTAAATGCTTTAGAACAAGCCACTTACATTTTATTTTCGAATTGATTTACCACAAATATCACCTCCTCAGACTTTTATACTCTGCCCAAAGTTTTATCTTCCAACATTTTTGCTTAATATTTCGATAATCATAAACACCTTTGTGTCCAACGTTCTTTCATCTACTATGATGATCAAAGTAAAGATTTTCAGATTTAAAACGCCCCTCTACCGCTTTAGGTTTCAATACACAACCAAAAATGGAAAGTCTAAGGGGATTTGCTGTGCAAACGACATGAAAAGAATCCGGATGAGAACGATGAAAAATTGTGCGATATGGCCAGAGTTTTCCCGAATGCAGAAAAGATATAAACAATTCCCACTATAAATCTCCATAAAAATTTGAATTGTTCAGGTTAATTTCCCCGAGTAAAAATATATGAAATGTCTGTGAGGAAATCGTTTCCCCCTTACATCGATTTCAATTGTACTTCTTTGACAAGTATGTGTATTATCGTTAATATTCGTCAGGAAACAGTAACATTGAACATTGAACAGACTAAAAAAAAATTAAATGATGATAAATATAACCTCACTTCCTCCTGTTTATTCGTGCATGATATATTCAATCTGATAATGTGTTACACTAATTTACTTTTTTTTGTAACTTTCACGCAAATCTACGGTCAACGTACTCAATGTTAAAATTTTAAAGATTAAAAAACGCAACAAAACAAACAACTAATAATAATAACTCTCAACAGACACGCTCTGATGATTTGATCTTTTTATTGTACTTTTTAGTGGATCAATGTACTGTTGCACTGGTTACTATCTGACCGAATATGGTTGTCAAGGTAAAATTTTGAAGTCCATAACGATGTAGATAAAACATTTTGAAAAAAACAAACCCATTATGCATTCATTTAAGTTAATTGCCTTAAACAATAAGTGAAAAGAATGAATATTTGATATCCAAACAAGATCCTGTTTAGCTATGATTATGGTATTTCAAAACCCTTTCATTTTCAGAATGCATTGGTTCATTTGGTTTAAACTGTTCTTTGCCTTGTCTTTCTGGCTATTTTGGACCAAGATGCACTCTCCATTGCCAATGTGTGAAAGATAAGTGTGATGCTAAATTCGGCTGCCCAAAAGGTAAATTAATATTATGATTTTCTATAAATACCAAAACGCTTTTTTCTGACCAAATTTTAATTTCATTTTTTTGTATATTCATGTATTCTTTGTTTTGGCAGATAAGGATAAGACATCTTTGGAGATTTCAACGGGTACAGTAGGGCTTCTTTAAGATGTTGTTAATCTACATCTCTTAACTTTCAAATTAATTTTTGTCATTACTGCCTAATTTGTTTTTGCACTTGCTTGAATATTTATTGTAGGTATAAAGACAACAATGAAAAATTTCAAGATAACAGCCTCATCACAATTAGTTTCCCTAAACAGCACATCTGAAAATTTCTTTCAAAAGCTGTCTTTAAAATATTGGGTGCTTATCTGTAGTACTGCATTTGCAGTGGTTTCTGTAGCTATAGGCTGCTTCATATTTGTTAAAATCAAAGCTGAGAGGTAAGCTTTTCAGTCTATTTTTGGGGGGGTGGGGTGGGATGAGGGATCTGATTTGGCGGAGGGTTTGTTATATGTCAAAGGTAAGCACAAACGTAAAGTCGTGTTTAACATGATATATGAATTTTTACCCTAGAAAACGGAGACGTAGTCAAAATGATTTCAAATCGGAAATGGAATTAAAGGAGTTCTTCGATAATGCAACGAAAATCCCGAGCTCAGGATATGTTTATAGGAAGTTACCATAAAAGGGATTTGAAGCAGAGACAACTTTTCTCCGCTCCCAGTGTTCGATATTACTGATATATTTTAACATTACAGTGCTAAAGGCAGACCTCTCTAAGTCAAACTGCAGTTTACTAAAAGAAATTTACAGTATACTTGCATTTGAACAGACTGCTACGTAATTTGAATATTTCATGCTGGAAAAACTCAAAAGTGGCTACGTGATCGTTGCCACATTATATTATTTCAGTCTTCTGACAAAGATATAATTCAAAGAAAAACAAGTTAATTTTGTGTCAGATATGTCAATTGGGATCAGTTAAGTGAAAGTAAGGGCCAACATTATCACCAAGCGGTAGTATCTAGTTCTAATAAAGCATCGATTGTTTACCCAGGGTCACGTTTTGCCTATACATTCAAATAATAAAAAAGATGATAATTTTGTAGCATCTTTAAACAGTTTAATCTGTAATGAAGTTGAATCTACGTCTCTATATGTTTGGGTGATTATGATATTAAACACTGAAAGTATTCACAATTTTTATATAATTTCGTTAATGTATTGTCACATTTATTTTTAGCCCGGCCCACTGCATTCGCAGTGGCCACGGTGCACAGCACCGGGTGTTGACTGAACCGTTGAAATCGTGTTCCGCACGACAATGTAGTTCCAACTTATAAGAGAATGTAAAATGTTTATCTTGTGAGTTAGTCTGTGAAAGTTTACATCTGGTATATGTTGTGCAGTCATCTTGTACATTTGAGAATAAAAATGTAAACATTTCTTAAACTTGCTACTGCCTTAAGCTGGTCAAATATATTACCAAAAGATTAAAAAGCAATAAATATGAGGTTCTTCATGTTGTTTTTCTCCACAAATTATGCGTACTAGAACAGAGCAATGCCTTTTTAATTACTCAGAAGAGCTGCAGATTCATTTTGAAATTTAAAGATCCGAAAGAATACAAGTTTAGCTTTCTAAAAAAAGCTTACCGTCTTTAGAACAATCCCTAAACAGCAATTAGTTATCAGAGATAGTTTAATTCTTTCTATATAAATGTCACCTTCCTCTACGTAGCATGGCGAGTGAAACATTTTATGTCATGTGTCGTTTAAACCTTCGAGTCTAAAATTGATAACTGCGTACCTGAGCTTGTAAGTTGAGATCGGCTATAGAGTAAAAGAGATCTTAGGTAGGGTCGTAGACTCGTATTATTTTTATAAAATCAAAGTTATCCCACCGCATTTATCTATCTAAGGTGGAGATAACTTTACCTATATTAGGCATACCGCATCAATTTTTTTTATTTTGTATAAATATTTGAATAAACAATGCTAAAAGAAAAACAAATAATTTCAATTGATATTATAGAATGTTACTTTCAACTAGTTGGACCTGAAAACCAAAGGCTGAATTTCATTCATAGCAATTTTGTATTGCTTTTTCGTTTTCTCACTTTTTAAGATTTGAAATCTACGAATTTTGTTAAGTCGTACATGAAACAGATCATCAGAAAATTATCTCCCTTGCGCCGAACAGTATTTCAACCAATGAAATAAATGTAAATTTTCACATCATGTATTTTCTACCAATCACAAAGGAAAGGAAGTGCACAACCCGGAGATTGTAAATTATTTCAACTCGTTTTACCGCCTTCCAAGGAAGACGGTAATAAAAAGGGTTCAATTTTTAGAACATGAAAAATCCTGTGTCTATGGAGACACCTTGACGTTATATTTTCATGGAAAAATAAAGGACAATACAAAAAAATATTTGTTGTATATGACTTTCATCATCTAAGTTTGTTTTGTTGGGTTTTTTTTCATTTATACCATGATAATTTGTTTGGGGAAGGGGATCAAAAAGGTTATTGTTTTAGATAAAAGACATCAGTTCGTGATAAACGAATCGTCACTTATTTGAACGTATCTGCACGTACCAAAAAGTCTCAGATTGGGGACTCGTGTCATGATGTTTGGGTCAGATCGATATTAAATCAGAAATTCTATCTAAACAATCTAATTGGAATGTACGTTATCGAATCTAAACGGGCAAAGAGATTCTGAGAGTTTGCATCACCTGAAATATGACTATAGTGACCATACAATTTTAAATCTCAACGAATCGTTTAAAGTCGTATCGAATCGCATCACCTCTTATCTAATTAAAGCCCCTGTCCCACTGTCACGATTTATACTACGATTGCCCACTAATTACTAAAAGTTCAAAATCACATTTCTTCGTCAGGTTAGTCTTGCGATAATTCTATAAACGGTGCCTTTTTCGAATTTAGTACGACTCGACTACGATGTCTGCCCTACAATGTACGATGTATGTACGATAACAGGACGAGTTGTGGCGATTCATGAACGAATTATGGCGATTAAGTAACGAGCACTTTGAGATCTTCCTAAGAGTAGGTAAGATGGAAGACGATTTTTATACGATACTCTCACGAATGAGTACGAAATACTAGTAGTACGATTGATACACGATACTCCCACGAATAAATAGTTTTTACGATTATATATCTGTTACGTTAATCTATAAAGTGATTATTAAACTAATTAATGATTGCATTTTTGAATAAAATACTTACCTGGAAGTATTTTTTAATTTCCCAGAGGATGAATAATGCAATCAGAGTAACACTAGTGTTTAAATAGATTATGAAAGATATATGAAAAAGAGTACATGTAGAGGTATATTTGTGAGTTAAGATTACCAATACAATACATATTGTGACAATGTTTGCAACTGTGAGTAAAATTGTTTTGATAATTTGCTGACGGACGTTTATTATTGTATTTCTAAACGAACAAGAAGATATTGTATTAGTACATGAATTGTTTAGAAAATCATGAAATCTATAGTAGTAATGTTTGATTTGTTCCCTGAATAAGATTATCAATGAAGAACAACATTTATGAAGAAATAACAAGTATATGTAAAATATCGAAAGACAAGGTTCTGTAACAAACGTTCATAATTACTGAACGATGTACTTAGTAATCAAAAGAAGAATAGTAGTGTAAAACACTAACTAGTCTCGTATTTTTGTACTTACTCGTAGTACACTTAAAAGGTTGTCGTATTGCACTTGCCCCCGAACGCCAGTTTTCGTATTGTATTCGCTTCAAATTGAAAAAATTTCCCATTCACTCGGATGACTTTCGTGAAGAATCGAGAAGCAATCGCATGAACTCGTAGAATACTCGAGGTAGGTCGTAGGATATCCGTAGCATCGTAAGTACTACGAAGTTTTGCGAGTTTCCCACGAATGTCGAAGATTTATTGTGACTATGTGCACGAGTGCAGAATAAGTGCGATGTTTGAATTAGTACACTATCGTAGCTCAAAGTCGTGACATTGTGACAAGGGGTCTTAGCCTAAATACCTGAAAATGTCCTTAATCAGCTTCGATCGTAGTGTTCCTGACAAATCGCTCTACAGTGGGAGGCAAGCATTAATAAACTTCACTCCTTCGTATACATTTCTGCATATGATATACAGTTTTAATTTATGTTATAACAATTGACACTTTGTTATCTAATCACAGAAAATCAACATTCTATTTAACCGTCCCTCATCTAAATTTTTAAATAGGTTGTGTTTTTTAACTAGAAATTTACTTTCCAGCGGACGAATCTGCTGTCTTTTTTAAATTTTTGGCATTAGGATGAATAAAGTTGATTAAATGTTACTTTCTACATATCATTCTGAATTCTAGATGACCGATCGATTAGCATTATTGCGTGGACCCTGAGGTCCACGCAGAAAATATATAAGCGAGGTTAAACCGGATGCTATGGGTAAAAATTCAGCCTGCGCATGAGCTAGCGTGGTTCCTGTGCGTAATGGGTAGCTCAGGGAACCAGGCTAGCACAAGTTTATCTGAATCGGGATCGGGATTCCATGCCATATTCACACATAAGTTCAAAGGCGCTGTAATTGTAAAGTCGTCGGTAAATAGTAGTCAGTACAGAAACAAAGTATTCCTTTTAAAGAAATAATTGGCATGTGATATATACGAAAGACGAATAGGGCCACATAAAAAAATATATTTATCTCGTAATTACGAGAAATGATCTCGTTATTACGAGTTAATTATCTCGTTATAACGAGAAAAGATCTCGTTATTACGAGTTAATTATCTCGTTATAACGAGAAAAGATCTCGTTATTATGAGTTAATTATCTCGTTATAACGAGAAAAGATCTCGTTATTACGAAAAAAGATTTATATAAATGGTGCATTTCTGAAAACACCTCCAAGTCGACTGGTTCACTCTTTTTCTTTCCATAAACGTTAATTCAATTCTGATTAATTCTGAAATTCGGACATTATTCATTAATTTTTAAATAAAATGATCGGATTTGACATTTAACTATTATGAGTAAGTGGAAAGAACTTCATGTAATTTTCATGTCATCTTATATATTATAATCCCACTTCGAAGTAAATACCAGGTAGCCCTTTTCGTAAAAACACAATTCTATTGTTACAGTTGACTTTAATGACTATGTAGTTTCAATCATTGATATACAGGATTTACCTGAATTGTGTTCATACACAACCTATATGTATATTGAAAATAAATGATTTTGTATATCAACATTTTGGAGTCTGAAAACAAATTACATGTATCCTTCTAATCAATAAATAGTTCAATCAATTCATCAATCAACCTGCTTTGCTCCTTCTTCTGAAATTTCGTTAAAACTGATTGGTCCGATTTTATATCAAATTCTGTTTATGCTACTTAGCGATGATTATGCTAAGTATGTGTGTAATAAAAGACATTGCAGTAGTTCATACACTTGACATAAAGAGAATAGAATAATGAAACGCGCAATTTGGAACGATCTTTTCTCGTAATAACGAGATCGTTTCTCGTAATTACGAGATAATTAACTCGTAATAACGAGATCTTTTCTCGTAATTACGAGAAAATTAACTCGTAATTACGAGATCTTTTCTCGTAATTACGAGATAATTAACTCGTAATAACGAGATCTTTTCTCGTTATAACGAGATAATTAACTCGTAATAACGAGATCTTTTCTCGTTATAACGAGATAATTATCTCGTAATTACGAGATCTTTTCTCGTAATTATGAGATAAAAATATTTTTTTATGTGGCACTATTCGTCTTTCGTAGATATGAACTGTCAGTATTATGAAATAAGTTAATGTTATGCCGAAACTACAACATGCATCAAATAGCATATAAATTTGCAATGCTTTTATAGTAGGCGAGGTTAGAGTACTTCACGATTAAAAAATTTTAAGCATTAAAGTGTGATTGAATAATTATGTCACTGTATAAAAGTTTAAATCTCAAGAAAAATGCATCAAAATATCAAATTAATTTAAACAAAGCTGTCAGTGCATAATTAACAAAGTAGTGCGAATCGTAATGTGTGCGCAAATAGTAGAAAACGCCTGATACTATACATGCAGACTTCATTAATAGTTAGATCATAATTATTTTAGAAGTATGAACCCTTTAAATTCTGAGATTAAAAAGTCAGGGCTATACATATACATAATCCAACGTACAAATTTAGTGGTTTAAAGCAGGGGGCTAGAGTGGTTGGAATCTCTGATAATCTTAAGGCTTTCACGTTTCCGTTGGAAACACATGCAAATGGTCCACGTATTGTAGTCCTTTTTTTAAAGGACAGCAACTTGTTCTAAATATTATTCCAAATTTTAACTGTAGACGGAATAAAGCTATTACAATAAGAAGTTGTCAGACATAGCGGCAGACAGTAAAAATTGCCGTTAGACCTAACGTTAAATGTATGGTCAGTTAGAAAATATTGTTTAATTAACTCTAACAAGTATTGTTAAGTATTGGAGTGCTTAACCATTTTAAAATTATTTGTAGGAAAATACATTTTTATCACAACAAGATTTTAGTCGTGGGAAAAATGGGATTTCACTGGATCATTGAAGTGTTGCACTGATTACTTTTAGACACAAAATGGTTGTCAAAACAAAAAATAGAACATGTTACTACAGTGATCAAAACAAGCATTTAAATGAAAACGAAATCATGAAAATAATTTAACCCTTTCTGGTACTATGTCCGTGAAAAATGAATATCAAATTGTACAGACATAGGCTATCCCTTTTAAGAATGCGTTGGTTTATACGGCAACAACTGTTCTTTGCTTTGTCTTGCCTTGGGTGGTTTGGACCAAGCTATACAATAAAGTATCAATATGTTAAAATTGAATGTGATACAATTGAAAGTTTGGATATCCAATGAGTAGAGCAGAATTTTCCTAATACAGGTATTTAGATACGCTTCTTTCGACCATGTTAGAAATTAATGTCTATTGTCATTAACATATTATTTTGGCAGCAATCGAGACAATATCGAAAGTTGTCGAAGGAACAGCTGCATCGGAAAAGGGTTCTCCAGAAATCACGTTTATGAATATATTTTTTATGTTTCTGACAAATTAGGTGCTGACATTTATCATTGCCGTTGCAATGGTTACTGTTGTCATAGATTTGCCATCTTTGTCATAAGCGAAGCAAAGAGGCAGGTTTACCAACGCAATTCATGAATTACATGTTATTTTTATAGGTCCGCCGGGGGTGGGGGTGGGGGGGGGGGTTATCTTGTATGCAATAGAATTATTATAAAAAAAAATTATTGCATAACTCAACAAAGGTACTTAAGCTTGGATATAGGAATCTAGGAAGAAATTTGATGATGTTCTATTCTTTTTGTCTGATGAACTAACTTAACGCCACTTTCAGAAATTCACAGATCGACTGTGCCATTTGTGTATGAACACCAGTTATTTACTTTTTGAAGCTGGGAACGAATTTCCTTTCATTGGCCGATCTATTCGTTTGTTCTGTCATCGTTATATGAGGTTTTTTTTAATGTTGCCAGATTGGAACAAAGTAACTTCACAGTACATGATGTGAAAATTGTGACGTTTCTATATGTTACTGATAAGCTCATAGTTAGCAAATTAAAAGTTTACGTTAAGTTGTCCCATAAAAAAGTTTTTGTAATAGTTCTATAAAACGAAAAGCAAAATATAAGATATAAGATATGAGATAACACTTTTTGCAAAAATTGATATATGTGCAACCGAATAACAATGGTTTTCAGAGCACTTGATCCGTGGAATATATTGTATTCGCCTCCACTCTCATTTTCTTTGAAACTCTTAAAATCAAATCAAACAAAAAATCAAAAAATCAAATTAAGTATATTGTATGTTACATTTAAATTTTTCTTTAAAACTGAAACGTATCCAAAACGATTTTAACTCGGAAGTAGAACATAAGGAAGACTTTGTCGTCAGATTATGTACGTATAATTGTTTCCTTTCGAAATCTATTACTCGAAATAGATGTAAAAAATAATCAAAGTACTGAGAGTACTAAAAGACGGGGTCTTGAAAGTTTAAATTTGTAATTGTCCTGGATTTCCTCGAATATGCTTCAAAAATTTATGAGTTTGAAGTAGTTGTTACAATCTATGTTAATTCGGCTTTTTTACCAATTGTCTGATACTTTATCTTAATTTTACTCATTTCCGGCCTTCATAATTGTAGAAAATTGACACAACGGTATGTTATGTAAAATAAGACACCGAGGAAAAAATTAAAAAAATTACTACTAACCGGGAAAATCAAACAACTATATCAAAGTAGATAATTTTAATCATTAGATTTATTCAATTTTGTGATCCAAGAGAAAATCCACAAGTCGGACGGTATCCGTAATAAAAGTTTTATGAAAACCCCAAAAACTCTAAACTGCTGAATTAACAAACAAAGTGAACATTTGTATACCGATAACAAACACAGGCACCTGACGTTAGAAATATTTTTTTTACAATAAGATTCCAAAAACTTTGACAATAAAAAGATTTGTCAGGGTCGCCATTTTGATTTTTAAGACCGACTTATCTGACACGATTTTCTTCATTTGCGATTCATGCAAAATTAAAGCTATACACGCTATAATTTGCGTCAATTTTGAATAAAGGGGAAAATGTATGTGTTTGATTACTAATAAAAGTTACCTTTGTTCTGTTAATTATAATGCTCAATTCGATCACGTAACAAATATATCAAATATTAAACAATAAAAAATATTTATTTTCCTGCCAGGAAAGTAATGCCTCGTCGTGAATATCAATCTATCACGTGATATCGACAGCTAAATTTAGCCTATCATACCAAAACTGGTGAAGGGTCAACATCTTCATAATTGTGAGAGTTTCACAAAGGAAAGGGTATTTTCAGTAAAGCATAATTTTTTCCGATATACGAGTACAAACAAAACAAAAAAATACAAGCCTGTGAGTAGATATGAATACTTCCTTTAAAGAAATGACGTAGACCTGTGTTTTCCCCTATGTGCTATTTATAGATCCTGTAAGTGTTAATGCAGAAGTAAGGGTATCGTGGATGGCAAGCGTATTTTACTCATTATACATGTATGTATTTCAAATAAATTAACAACTGTTAAGCATATTAAAAATCAAGTTGGATATTTAATTAGGCAAACAATAACGACCACCTAGTTCTCCGCGGACATGCGCAATGAGGTCGGTTTGCTCTTCCTTCATCAATATTCATGAAAAGGTATATTTTCCAGGCATGAAAATAAACAATTAAAAATCTATATCTTTGTAACGAGATGGAATTCACCCTTGTAATTTACAGATTAAGGATAACTTTTATAAGTAGACAAACACATGCGTTTTCACTGTCATTCAAAATTGACGCAAATTATAGCGTGTATAGCTTTAATAGGTAAAAATAAATCCGTTCGCCACTTACTACTTTTTTGTGTAAACTCGTGCATCACCTACACTAATTACGATACAACCATTCCTTTCACTAAAAATCATACTCCGAAAATCAGAGACATAAATAAAAGAGATTGTCAACTCCGCCATTACCGTGTAAATGTTACGGGACCAACCTTACTTTGAGAACTACAAGTGCAACAGCAATCTTGTATAAGTCATGAAATTTGAACCTAATAGTGAACATGAACCTGTAAATATTTTAAGCATGTTTTATTTATGAAATATTTACAAAAACTCTTTATTTAGTTTTTAAATTACTTTTTTAAAAATTATTGACTTTTCACGAAGTAACGGTAATGCATTACTTTACTCATGTAATGGTAATGTAATGCATTATTTTACAATGTAATTCACCCCAAGTCTGATTCCTTCTAAGCCGGAAAACATGAACATTAACATTTAACTTGGTTCTACAATCGATAAGATTGTATATATTACATGATGTATAAGTCTTCCAAAATGTATAATCTTTTAAGATTTTGCTTACAATGCATTGTTTAAAATTTAAATTCAGTTTAATCAACTAAAGAGCCAACGAACGAGAAGGCAAATTCAGACTTGTTTTTATTTTCTTTGTACAAAATTTCTTTAGAGACGAACAGCAGTCATACCGCAAGTAGACTGGAAGCCAATGAAACACCTATTTAATTTGTAAAACATCTGTGTATAACCCGTCCCGATTTTAACTTCGGCTTGCGCACGAAGTTTGGTAGTATTAAGGTGAAAGAGTGTCAAAATAAAATTCACAACTTTTCAAAAATGGAACATTGGGTTTGGGAACTTTAATTTCGATTCCACCATCAACCTCTTTTATTGATTAATGAGCTCGTACACCAACTGAATCGTCAACGGCGCTGTGCATTCATTTACGTAACTCATTCCACATTTGAACCCGAGCAAGAATATTTTGATCAATAAAACTATTTGCTTATTTTCTAAATAGAATTTTGTTTATACACAGAGGACTTTCAGCATTTACTGAAATGCATGAAAACTTTCTGCACCATTTTCTTACGCGTAGACTCAATTCATGTGTTCTACGCGTGCCTTCCGGTTTGAGACTTCGGCTGACAGTAAACCAATAGACGGGGTCGTGACCCCGTCTAAAAACGAATCGAAATTGCATCGTATTTCTGACGGTCGGTGCTCATAGCGAAGCTGTTTGACCTCGAGGGCAATAAAGGCCCGTTATATCTGACATCCCTGGCCTTTCCGATATATTTCATTTTTATATCGGAAAGGACAATATTATTCAAATCTGCACTTGCCAATAAAAACGTTCTACTGTCCTTCTTTTCAGCCTTATGACATAGTTAGCTTTGAACAAGGCTACTTATTTTGATGCTATGCACAAGCCTATACTGTTGAGATCTCTTAGGCTATATAGACGACTTCAAAAAATAAATGCTAAATCGAAATTGGTTTGAATACATTGTATATGCTAAATTGCTTATTATTCAAAAATAACACCGGAAATAAATGAATAAATAAAATGTGTTTATCGCGGTAGAATGGGGGAGATGGGGGGGGGGGGGGGGCTGGGCTACAAAGCATATTGCTGCAACAGCAGGAAAACACCCCATGTTTTCCTATTGTCATATTTATTTCTTGAACTCATTTTACCCACCAATTAATGAAGATAAATTTTAAAATCAGATTTTATAATTGACTACAAGTATACACAGATTCAAGGAAATAGACTATAACCACTAGGCACAATTTTTAATGCGAAACTGAAAGGGTCAAATAAAACCTTGTGGTCTAAATTTATATGACAATAACATTCGCAGAGGTGCATCAGTTTGTGCCTCAGACTTCTACCTAAGACAGTGTACCGTGACGCATATCAGATATGGATTCAGGGATTAAGATTATGTATTTGAAAAGAATACTGTGATGGATGTAATGTTCATGTCACTATTTGAGTCGATTGCTTTTGAGATATCGTACAATACACACAGATAACCCTCGTATATCTTTCTGCAAAGGGTTATCGAGGCATATACATGTAATGATATAAACATGAAAAGCATATCCGTTCCATATGGCGATATTCCCAACAGCAAACTAAAGGCGGGTTCTTTTACCAGAGTCAATGCAGATTATGCTATTCAAATACGGAAATGTCAATTTCCAATAGAAAGATTTACTCTTTTAGAATACCATTAGTCAGAACTACGTCACGTACGAATCATTTTATCGTGTCATTATTAATAAATTTGATATTGCAATATACTGAAAAAGCCAGAAACATGGAGATACAGTTTACCTTGACGGTATTATGTTTGCTGGAGTTAAACTTGCAAACGCGATCGGATAACAATAAATGTGTAAACAAGTAAGTGTAATGACTTATTTTTATTTTGACCATAAAAAAGACATTTCCATTATTAAAAGAGAGAGAGAGAGAGAGAGAGAGAGAGAGAGAGAGAGAGAGAGAGAGAGAGAGAGAGAGAGGTAAAAGATAAAATAAACATAAATGTATCTAAGCTATATTATTTATTTGTATTCGTCGTTAATGTAAAAAAAAGTCTGCCCAATGCACTCTTCGAACACACTTAAACACTTTTAAATTGGTATGGACACAAATTTGTCTACCAGTTGGTTTTATCAGGCATCATAACAATAGTTACAAGTATTTTTAATACGAATGAAAGTGTTTTCTTAGTTGAAGCATTTCTTTTAGATAAATATTTTCTTAATATAATGTTGTACAATATGCACACTTTGATTTGAATGTATGTCGACAGAAACATGTACTAAATTGATGTCAGATTATCAATGGGTATTTTTTTTTTCACGCGGTGAATTTATTTCCAAAAGGTGCATTACATTACGACGAATAGCTCTTACTGTAGTATGAATTCCTTTTTATGCAATTCCGGCTCCATGAGAGCACTGCAATAAAAGAGACAATATCCCATGTACATTGAACTATTGTAAGGAATTTATTGTTGGGCGATAAAAATTTATTTTTAAATTATGAACAAATTCCTGTTGTACCGACTGTCTGTTTTCCTGTTGATAAGCAGCTTATATATATGTACATGTATATCAATAACATTACATATCATTTCAATTGTTTTGTGTGTTTTGCATTTACTTTAATGGATATATACATGTAAAGTAAGAAAATGGGGGGAGGGGGTTAAAATTAGGATGGCTGTCGCTGTGACAAAAAATGTTCATCAAAGGAAGGCATGCAATTGAGTTCACAAAATTCTCCAATCATTATACCATATTACGATACATGTTCAAATTATCATTTGTCAATTTAAAGCCCTTTTTTGTTTTGTGACAACTTGACATAAGCAAATGTCTTGATAAATAATGTCCTAAATAGGGGAAAAAAGCTTTTCAAATAAAAATTTATGTAATTGAAGATTACTTTACAAAAAAATCTAGCCAAAGAGCACACAATGAAAGTGTTGATTTTTCTAGGTGTTTTTTTTAACTAATTGAAGATAACTTTTGCAAGTGCTTTCTTTATCAGGTATTTTCAATTTCAGTAAAGAGGTTAGTTGCTGTACGGGATATTATATGTATGAGGAAAATATGACCTGTCTAGGTAAGAATAAAATCTTTCTAAAGCCATTCACATGACTGCTATGCATGTCGATTTATTATCATGCAGTGTTGCATTGAGTTAGGCAGTCATACATAGGAAATATAGAAGTTTTTTCTTAAGAAATTATGAATTAGAAATGTTTATTTTTAAACCTTATATATTCAGCCTGTATTGGTGCGTGGGGACAAAATTGTTCTATACCATGTTTCTCTGGCTTTTACGGAAGACTGTGTAAATCAAGGTGCCTGTGTCCCGAGAATCAATGTGATAAACTAACTGGCTGTGTCAAAGGTAAACTAGTTTATAGTTGTCTTGATCATTCTAGATAAAATTAAAATAAAATAGGAAAAATGATACAGAATATAAAAGCAAATGTTACACAATACTTTGTAAGTAATCTGATTAATGATAAATTCAAAATAATAATTTCTTGATTTAAAATTAATTAATTTTAACAAAGTATGTAGATGTTTCCTTTCAATGTTAACAGCATGATCACATTTAAACTACTAAATAAGATTTTTTTTCATTGTATGTTGGTATTTAAGTTTTATTGTGTGTTGTTACTGATGTCCGAAACCTTTCAACAGGTTTTACATGTACTACGTTTTCAGACAATGGAAGGACAAAGAAGCCTAAATTATTAGACGATATCAAAAAATTTATACGACGTCACTGGTCAATTATCCCTATACTGGTTTTGCTGCTGTTGTTTGTGATCATTTGTAGTCTTCTGGTGTACATAACAAGGAAAAAGAACAGGTAAGACTAAGATCCGTAAACTTTCACACCACATTTTAAAAAAAAGATCAAAACAAAGAGAAAAAACTTTAAGCGTAAACTACGTTTTGAACTTTTATAATTGAATTTCATGCAGTTTTGTCAAATGCAATTAATATATGTTAAATGTTATTTGAAGTTTACAAAATTGCAAAATTATAACAGATAAAACGAAATACATTTCTTTAAAGATAAAAAAAATACCCCGTTATTTGAAGAAATTTGAAGCCCTACATACAGTGCCCATATATAATTAGCAATGATATGAGTAAATAAATATATCTCTTCTTAGAATCAGGAGATCAGTTCGAAGCAGACGTAGATCGACTGATTACACACATACTCTTCCACTGGATCCTCTCAGTGATTACCAACATATGATCTCCTGTACCCCGCACATATCTACAGAATACATCAATACATTCTCGGAATACATCAATGCATCTACAGAATGCCTCAATGCTTCTTTTCAGTTGAAACCTGTGGATGATATATCAGGAGCTGGATACATATGAAAAGATACTAGAAATTTGTTGATGTGATTTATTTTGTATTGAAGTATAGAAGATGAGAGAGAGAGAGAGAGAGAGAGAGAGAGAGAGAGAGAGAGAGATTGTTAAAAGTAAATTTAAATATTTGTACTCTGATTTTTCATTAATGAATGGTTAACGTCGACTTTGCCAAGAGTCCCTTGCTTTTAGTCAAGTGGATACCTAACATTTCCACACATCATTCGCTTCGTCAAGGACAGTACATGAACTGAGAGTCTCGACAGGTGTGGAATATTTGGTCATCAAACTAATTAACTTTAAGCATTTGAACATTTCCTGGAATATTCGAAAGTGTTCACTTTAGGACAAGAAATGCTTAGTGATCACATTTTAACACCAAACTAATTATAGCAACTTTCATTTCTGTTTGGCATCACGGGCTTTTCCAGTGTCAAGAAGAACGATGATCCTCAAAGAATAATGATCAGGGATAATTTTTTCGATGTTGACCTTTTGATGTAGAAAAATGGCTATTTTAGTGCCTGACGTCATGCCATCAGGCATATCTAAGGTTTGAAAGTTGCCTTCTCCGAAACAATGCAGACTATGGGAGCAAGCAATAACAAGATTTTTCATAAAAAAGATTAACCGATGCATGTTTAATTGCCACAATTGATGAAAATGTTATATGGGATGTAATTAGCAACAGTAATCAAAAGGGGTGTTCACCATGCATATGTGTAATCCTGATTTAAAAATAGATTAGCCATATTTGAACGGTGGAAAGGGGGGGGGGGGGTTATCGCAACACGTTATTACATATTGTCTATTACGGTACAAAGTAGGTAATGATTGGTGTTGGATTATCATCATTACCAAAGAATCATCAGTTTGGATTAAAACAAATATATTTTCATATAACTGAAATATTTGCATTATTGTAGGAACTTAATCGCCAAAGCGGGGTGTGACCCAATTTTCGATCAATTGGGCACGTGATTTCATTCATCTCGAAAAGGGTACATAACTTGCGTGCCTGTACAGTAAGGTGGTATGGGGCACTTCTATGTTGTGACGTACAATTTATCGAAATAAAAAATAAAATCAAGTATAATTTTATAAATAGTTTCTTTTCAAAATTGTTATCAAACAGCGTAGCGCAGTGGGGTGGAGAGTTCGCTACAGACCTGTAAGTCATGAGTTCAAATCCCGGAAGGGATTTTAAAATTTTTACCCTTCAAACAATTTTTAAAACGTATTTTTTGGGGGGTTTTATAATGTCAAATTTGCAAATTCGAAACCGGTGAAAGTACTTTGTTTTTTTATAATCATAATGTACGTTTAAGGTATATGTGGCGTTTATTTTAGTAATTAAGAATAATAAGATCTGATTATTTGCTTCATTTCTTTACTAATAGATAGGACTTTCACACAAATTACGCTTTATAAGTCAATCGCATAACAAAGATACAAGAAATAAAAAAAATAATTTTTACCGGCACGGTAAAAAACACAAAAGATTTGAGTAACCCGTCGTAAATGGGTCACGTGACATCCATCTCGGTCTATCATCAACAATGGCGACGACCAGAAAGATAGGTATACCGTTAAGTTTGACAGTTTAAAAAAGAGACAGACTGACAAAGATAGGAACAAATTTTTAAACAAACTGTTCTTACATCGTGTTTTCATAGCTAGGTTTTCCAGCACTCATGCGCAGTGGCGTTATAAATGGCAGATGACATTAATATTCATTAGACGAGTTGCAAAGTTTAGAGACACACAAGTAATAGCTTTCCAAAAAGCTTGCCTGACTAAACAAAATTATTCAATGGAAGCATGCATGTATCAATTAGGCTAACTTATCAGAAATGAATTTTAATTTTCGCTGCAGATCATAAATTTATAAATGGAACGTGCAAATTTCAGACGAAATGTTAGTCTTTTCTTCGATCTAGAACATGTACATATATATCACTTGAAATTCATTTATTTTATTAATTCAATTTTTTAGGAATGCACACATATCATATAGGTGCATGTAAGCTTGAAAGCTGGAGATTAAATAGTCGTTTTTTCAAATTGTATTTGTTATATTAATTGCAAAATCAACTGAAAGGCATATTTTAAAACTTCCAACATTATGAAATATGAGAGGGTATACAAACACGTATTGTTTTTGAATGTGTGTGGGCAGCTTAATCAAAATCATCTTGACAAGCAATTAAACAAGAGGCCCATGGGCCACATCGCTCACCTGAGGAACAATAGGTATGATAAAATCAGCTTAATGGAGTCATAATACAAACTATATGGACAATGTACAATAATACATGTAGATCCTGTATAAATAAAATCCATTTTCCCCTGGATATTCTTATGTTTATAATCATTAGTCCCTTTTCTAACAGGATGATTTTAAAGTCATATCATATGTTGAGTATTGCAGTTCTCAAAATGATCCTTAACAATAGTTTATATATTAGATATAAACGTACATCAAACTCTGAACCTTCTCGGGAGGCCAAAGAATTGCCCTGGGGCCAAAGTCTTAACAATTATAAAGAAACATCTGGCTGATTAGTTTCTGAGAAGATTTTTAAAGATTTACCCTATATATTCCTTTGTTAAACTTTGAACCCCCATTGTGGCCCCACCCTACCCCTGGGGATCATGATTTTCACAACTATGAATCTACACTACCTGAGGATGCTTTCACACAAGTTTCAGCTTTCCTGGCTGATTAGTTGCTGAGAAGAAGATTTTTAAAGATTTACTCTGTTTATTCCTATGTAAAACATCGACCTCCCATTGTGGCCCAAACCTACCCCCAGGGTTATGATTTTCACAAATTTGAATCTACACTACCTGAGGATGCTTCCACACAAGTTTCAGCTTTCCTGGCTAATTAGTTTCTGAGAAGAAGATTTTTAAAGATTTACTCTATATAATCATATGTTAAACTTCGACCCCCCATTGTGGCCCCATTCTACCCCCAGAGGTTATTATTTTCACAACTTTGAATCAACACTACCTGAAGATGCTTCCGAAAAAGTTTCAGCATTGCCGGCTGATTAGTTTCTGAGAAGAAGATTTTTAAAGATTTACTCTATATATTCCTATGTTTAACTTCGATCCCCCATTGTGGCCCCACCCTACCCCCGGGGGTCATGATTTTCACAACTTTGAATTTACACTACCTGAGGATACATCCACAAAAGTATCAGCTTTCCTGGCTGATTAGTTTCTGAGAAGAAGATTTTTAAAGATTTACTCTATATATTCCTATTTTAAACTTCGATCCCCCATTGTGGCCCCACCCTACCCCCGGGGGTCATGATTTTCACAACTTTGAATCAACACTACCTGAGGATCCTTCCACACAAGTGTCAGTTTTCCTGGCCGATTAGTTTCTGAGAAGAAGATTTTTAAAGATTTACTCTATATATTCCTATTTTAAACTTCGATCCCCCATTGTGGCCCCACCCTACCCCCGGGGGTCATGATTTTCACAACTTTGAATCTACACTACCTGAAGATCCTTCCACACAAGTGTCAGCTTTCCTGGCCGATTAGTTTCTGAGAAGAAGATTTTTAAAGATTTATTCTATATATTCCTATGTAAAACTTCGATCCTTCATTGTGGTCCCACCCTACCTCCGGGGATCCTTTAAAGATTTATTCTATATATTCCTATGTAAAACTTCGATCCTTCATTGTGGTCCCACCCTACCTCCGGGGATCATGATTTTCACAAATTTGTATCTACATTACCTGATGATAATTTCACACAAGTTTCAGCTTTCCTGGCTGATTAGTTTCTGAGAAGAAGATTTTTAAAGATTTACTCTATATATTCATTTGTTAAACTTCGACCCCCATTGTGGCCCCACCCTCAGGTGAGCTAAAAAGGTTAAGTTTACAATACAATAAGTTGTTAAAGTTGGTTTCTGGAAGAACAGACTTTGAAAATTTTCTTAATAAATATTGACAAATTTTTTACTTTTTAAGCATTAGTTTTTAAGATCTGTGTACAAACATAGAATTGTGAGCAAATCTCTGTATTTTGCGTATAATTCGAAGCTTAACACTCAAATATGGTTAGTAAATAGAAATTGTAAACAATTAAACACAAGAAACATGCACTACATGTATAACAAATAAAGAACACAATTTATTTTTTCGAAATGAATCATATATATACATGTATATACCTACATATTTCCGTCAACGATATCAAACTCTATTTAAACTGAATAAACTCGAGAAAATGCCGAGCATCTCAACAAAACCTATTGCATTAATCTACATGTACCATTACGCAAAAGATAATGCCGAATTACCGATAGAATGAGTTGTATTTCAGTACCCCTACATCCGATTTTGCTTAATTTGCGCAGGTAAACAGTTAACTGTTTGATTTACCGAAGTCTCTGTTTGATTTGATACGTAAAAATCACGAAATACAGAGGATAGTTTCCAGGTTACAAAGCATAATGAGAACGAAACGAAAATCAGAACAAGCTAACACCAACGTCATGTGTGAAAACTCTCAACGCATTGAAATATTTAGCCTCAATTTACTTCACAAAATCGGCACCAATATATTTTGTATGTTTAAAAATTTCCCTTCATACGCGAACTGTTGCACAACAAGCAAATTCATCATAGTCAGATCGACCCTTTTTCGTATAATGTCATGGCTGCTTTAAACAAAGAACCTCGTTTTAGAAGTATGGAATCATTTTACCGGATGCCGAACCCGAAGCTATTAAACTGATTGAAACACGCCTTTCCTTTATTATTATTTTCGTAATAACTCAGATTTGAAACAGAATTACCACTTAATTTTTGCAATTTATATTTTCCTTCCCATAAGGATAATTTATGCTAAACTAGGTTGAATTTGCCTCGGTAGTTCTTGAGAAGAAGATTTTTAAAAATGCACCCCCCTTTTTCTACAGTTTCAAGGTTTTCTCCGCTTTGAATACAGATCAAACTTTTATTTCTGCAATTTATATTCGCCCTCCCATAAGGATGCTTTGTGCCAAATTTGGTTGAAATTGGATAAGCGGTTTTAGAGAAGAAGTTCAAAATGTAAAAAGTTTACAGACGGACAGACGGACAGACGGACGACGGACAAAATGTGATCAGAATAGCTCACTTGAGCTTTCAGCTCAGGTGAGCTAAAAAAGGGTGAATTCTCAAATTCACGAAAAAACCTTAACTGTAACTTTAATTCAATTAGAACTCCTTATTTGCAGTTTCATTATTGCATGCTCCTACAAAAGTGGAGTGGGGGGGGGGGGCAAATCCATGATATTTCCATTTATCCTATAAAGTTAAGAAAAGTGCAAGCTGTCAGAAAGAGGGGAGGGGGAAACAGCCTCCTTTACCCCAACCCCCGATGCTACGTGCCTGTGATGTAAACACACTGTGTGCTCTGGGGTATTTGCATGATCCCAACGGACTCGTCAACTAATCGGCGCGCAAAAACTATGAATGGGACATTTAGGCGCGAAATCCTGCTTTACCGTTCACGCAACGAATGAACTCATCCATTGGCAGAGATCCAATGGGGGGGGGGTTAGATGCATTTTTTGACATTTATTTTGTAACAGCTACATACATTTATATTATACTTTGGATCGGATGTTTTGGTAGAAATCTATCGAATTAAGAAACACACTTGATTAGTAATTGTTAAATGTAGTAATGTACATTTAGTAAGACATGCGAGTTATGTTCCTTTTCAAGATTAATGAATTCGCCCAGCTGAACGAAAATCGGGTCACACCCCGCTTTGGCGATTTAGTTCCTCCAGTAAACATTCCAGCTGTATAAATATATATTTGTTTTTATCCAAACTGATGACTCTCTTGTAATAATGATAATCCAACACCAATTATTACTTACATTGTACCGTACAAGACAATATGTTACAACTTGTTGCGATGACCCCTCCCACTTTTTCACCGTTCAAATATGGTGGAATGCTGATCTATTTTTAAATCAGGATTACACACGTGCTCTGCATGGTGACCGTCATTTTTACTTGAAAACTCTTGCTCGCTGTTGTTATTACATGCCATAAAACATTTTCATCAATTATGAACGTAAATGCTGACTTCTTAAACATGCATCGGTTAATCTTTTTTGTGAAATACCAAGATATTGCTTGTCCCATTGTCTGCACTGTTTCGGAGATTGCAACTTTTAAACCTTAGATATGCCTGACGTCAGGCAACTAAAGACAGAACATTTTTAATGGGCCTAGAGTTTGTGTAACGTCTAATTATGAGAAGCATGGTGTATATTTTTAATTCAAACTCATGTCAAAAATTCTATTACAAATACGCCACATATACCTTTAATCCACATTAATATCGACAGATGTCCAAAACCACCTTAAACAATTACTGGGTAAGTGTGTGTGGTGATTTGATAGCTTTTGAGCATTTACCCTTTTTAATTGCTTGTTAAGATGTTTTGGATGTAGCTGCCCCCACACACTCTCAAAAGCAATGCTTTAATATCCTTTTCTAATTCCTATGGTTCGAAATAAAATAATGCATTTCAGATGATTTGCATCTTAATATAACAAATACAATTTTAAAATATGACTGTTTTATCTTCCGCTTTCAAGCTTACATGCAATTATTTGATAAATGTACATTCCGAAATAATTTGAATTAATGATATAATTTATTTTCAAGTGATATACATGTAAATGCACTAGAAAAGACTGATCTTTCTGCTTAAATTTTCACGTTCCATTTATAAATTTTTGATCAGCAGCGAAAATTAAAATTTATTTCTAATAAGATACCCAGTAGTCTAATTGATACATGCATGCCTCCATTGAATAAATTTTTTTTAGTCAGGCGAGTTTTTTGGAAAACTATAAGTTGTTGAAGAAAAAAGTGTTATAACTATCAGCAATAGGCCTCCATGGATGTGCTACATTGTTTACCCTTACAATAGTTTTGTATATTGCTTTCTTCTAAAACAATTGTTATGCTATCAGAAATTCTCATACATTCCAAGATTTGCCTATGCATCAAAGCAATACATGAAATACATGAAAAACTACTTTTGTGACCTCATATACTGAGATTTGTTTTATTTAATGTAAGGTACGCCAACTATTAAAGTTTGATGATATCGTATTCAAAGTAATGAATACTATCAGTACTTCTAAACCACCAAATGTAGATCAAAGGGACTGGGATGTACATGTAAGAACGTGAAGATGCTTGCATAATTATATCACAAATTGTAATATAGTATTTTCAAGAGTAAAAAAATTTGAAACATTTTCCCTTCGGCCTATTTATTTTGTGTAAAACTCTGAACACCTCCTGTGCCCCCAGTATTGGTCCGGGGGTCACGGTTTGATTAATTTATCATATGAGGATGATTGGACTGTTAAAAAGGGATTGTTGCATGCATTGTAGTTCTTGGAGTTAGTATTTCTATGTTAAACTTAAAACCCTAGTATTAGTCTTAGGATCCCGTTTTAACAACGAAAATTTTCACTTTACATAGCAGTTTTACTTTTAATTTTGGCATGTCCGATGCCGTGGTTCTTAATAATAAGATTATAAAAGACACACATTTTTGTTTTTTACAATTTCGTGAATATCTCCCATTTCAAAAGGATTTTACTCTTTTTTTAAACAAGTCTTCTTACCATTTTAAACAAGTCTTCTTACCATTAGGATGCTTTGAACCAGGTTTGTTTAAATTTGGCTTAGTTCATGGTTTTAGAGAAGAAGGCAATACTATAAAGATTTTACAGACGAACAGACAGACGGATGAACGATCAGTACAACTGATGTTTAATTGAGTTTAACAGATAAAAGAGTTTAATCATTTTTATTTGAGTTTCTTTAAAAGAGGGCTGTCACTGACGCCTGCAAAACTGGAAGTTGTTCCTCCGATTACTAGCATTGGAAAGGCTCGAGAAGTCGCGGTAACCTTACTTGGCCGCTTTGTGAAAGGAATAATATACCTCCTACAGTATCCTATTTTCGACATTGTAAAAATTAAACATTTGATATTTAACAGTAAAAAAAAAGATGTGATCTGCCAGTCGAAAAGTGTACTTTTTAATCAGATTATTTTCACCAGTTTAAAATTCTTTTTTAAAAATTCTAAACCACGGTGATTAAAAAAAATGTTGATTAAAAAGTTACTATAAAATGTAATGCACATTTATAGAATATATTCACATTCAAAATAGTGTCAGTTTAAGATTTTTTATTTCAAAAAATTAAAAGTGAAGCACTGTCAATGCTCAATGTGCCTTCATATCACTTATCTACCCATTCAAATACCAGAAAGCAGGTTGGTTAGATTCTTTGATAAGAGAGATAACTCTATCTTGGATACAAAGTTAGTATGAGTAAACGAGAGTGTCAAGATGAATGGTAAAATCAGTCAGATTTGCCACGCAATGATTAATGGTTTTTGTACCAATTCAATTTATTTCTTTTGGGGAAAATTGTTACTATAAAGCGAAATCATCATACATTTCGTGTGTTAAGAGATATGTTTCCAGTTTATGTGCAACAACCTGGCAAATTTAATGCATTCACATATAGAAGGGAAGTATCTCATTCACATTTTTGAATTTCTTTGCAGACCAGTTTTTGTTATGTGTTACTAGTATTTAAACAATAAAATGCTTTCTTTGGAGATTCATGTGGGGTATGAAGGCGGCGACATTGCATGAAAATACATCAGTACATTAGCTAAAAGAAACAGCTTAATCGTCTTCTATGGGTATTTGAGCCTGAAATCATTATGATTATTACGTGCAGTCAGTGATTTTTTTTTTTGGTCGTGTGCATGTAAATTTCGACCAATAGATAAAGGTCGTGTATATTTCAGTCTACAGAGCTTTGAATTACAACAAGTTTCCATATTAAAAACTTGGTACTCGGTAGATGTCAATTATATGTTATAAAGGAATAAACTAAGCTTTACATAATACCTAGCAAAATTGATATTTCATATTATATAATAATAAAAAATAATTATATTTGCAAACGCTATTTTTAGTATGATACTTCGATGTACGAATGATACTTTTACATATATTTTTCTTTATCCGATAAGGAAGTGAGATAAAAATACTATAAGATTAAATTTAATTCTTTTGTATTTACATTTCGTTTGGGTTTTCCATTGTAGAATTTGAAGTGTTATACAGTATATTCACATCATGTTGGTGGTTTTGTGAAATGTATGGTCCGCGCAGTGCTTTTAATGAATTTTCTTTAACAAGCCCAATAGTTAGTTAATCAATCCAGAGGCACAGAAAATATATTAAGAGTATGATTAAATTAGCTGCGCAACATTAATATTTTACCTCCCTTCTTTGCGATACGTCCAAGACAAAATAAAGGAACATTAGAATAATTTTATGATAAAAGTAAACAAGAATTTATATAAAGCAGGACCTGGGGAATGTTATTCCAACAGTTATCTCTGTCATTATGTAGAATTGTGATTTGTCTTAGAAAGCATTGTTCACGGGCATTGCTGCACTATTAAACCTTATATGACATAGAGAATTGATAAATGAATAAATTTATCATGAAAACTTTTACAATACTAGAGTCACAGTGACTATCTATTATACTGATACCTATGAGCTGTTGCTTTCTTTTTTCAAGAATTCAAGCTTCAAAAACCAAGACAAAGGCATTAATGTTCCCTCTGGTACTTTAAAAGGCAATATTCTTATCCCTCTGAGCTAAGTAGGGAATGATTTCTAAAATAGCAAAAATGTGATAAAATCTTATTTCATTTTCGATATTGATTTGTAACAGTAACCAATGTCCCATTCATGAAGATCATGAAAGATGTTCTTTATTGTTAATTATAACGTGTGACGTATGTTATGATCAAGAAGTTTCTAGAAGCAAACAAATTACGCCATAATGCCAAATTCGTATGCCATTTTTCCTACCTGGACGGAAAAGTTCTTTGGCCTTCAAGTATTGAACAAGATGCTATATTAAAAAAGAAATGTAATTGCCAATCTACAAATAACCACGAAAAAAAATATAATCGCTCTTCATTTTTCTTTTTTTTTCACAAACCAACTGTGATAAATGTGTTGTATATCTCAAAATTGGCAATTAGATATAATAAAAAAAAACCGTACTCTAAAAATAATATGTAAAACAATCATTTGATATTACTATGATCATTCAAAATTTTCACTTATATTGAAACGAAAATACATGCTGGAAAATAAACCACTCTTGATATCAAGGTCTATCTTAACAAATTTTCAAGGCGGAACTTCCCGACAGATTTTGGCTTTGAATAAATTCATGTTTCATTGCACGAATATAAAAACACGGAAGTTCCTCTTTTTCAGTTTTAATATAGTATATAACATCCTTGAAAAAGCAATTGAAAAGTAATGACAAAATTTCATTGAGACAATCACTCAATGAAATAAAAAAATGATTATGCATTTGTTTGTGATGTTTATGACCATTTCTCATTGTTCTTATTCAGCTTTTTCAATGATCGCTCCTGGAACAATAAATGGATGTAAATTCGGAAAGTAAGTTTTAATAAAAAATCATTCATAAGTAAAACTTTGGGGATCCAGGACACGAGGTGCATGGTTTACCCTCAATTTAAATTTAGTAAATTGATTACATTATATCCTATAAATAACTGAGCCGAAACTGCCCCGATGAACTTTGGCTGACTAGGATGTTTGGCATAAGATTACTTTTAGTTTGATTTTTTTAACGTTTACTATAAGAACATGTTTAGTGTTCACCAGAATCACCGTGTTTTTTTTAAAAGAAAAACGCAATAAAATCAGCCACTTTTGAGTAACAATATTTCTACAAAGAAATACAGATTTTAAAAGGGTAACGAATGGGTTTAGACTGTTAGTGACTCCCGGTAGAAAACCAATAAATATTTCCAAAAAAAAAGTCTAAATTCGGCTACAGTTATATAAATTTTAATATTCCTTTTAATAATTTTCTGGGGAAAAGAGTTCAGAGGTTTTTAAAAGGGTTTTTGATTTGATCATTTGTCCAGAAAAATTCCTAAAACATGATAGCTTGATTTAATATGCTGTTAATTGATCTAAAATGAACTGAAAATTTCTCAAAATCTGAAATAAGAAAAGTTTCAATTTATTTGTTATAATTTTTAATGATATGTTCTCCTAACGGAGGAAGACTAGTAGTATCTTATCAAAATTTGAATTATATAATGTTTAATAAGAGTTTTAAATTAAATTTCAGTTTAATTAAAATTATATCATGAAGAGCCCCTTCCTTTTATATTCTATAAGACAATTTCAAATATTACAAAGAACATATACATGTATATAGGGATGCATTAATACGGAAATATATCCTTAAGTTGACTTTGACCAGTTTTCTCCTTATAAATCGTCAATCAAAATTAATATTTTAAAAAACAAAAACTTCATAGAATCTCTTGACTGCATCATCAAACCAGACTAAGCAAATCAAAACCCATATTTTTAAGAATTTCAATCTAGTTCATTAGCTACGCATCTTTTTTTTCGTCGTATAATGAACCCGAACAAATAATTAACTGGTTGTTTTACATGATTTTTATCTCAAGTGGAACCAGGTACTGCTGCAGTGGATTTTATGAAGTGAATAATGAATGTCATGGTAGGTAATATTTTGGAAAATGGAATGCAGAATATCAGTAAAAATTATGTACTAAATGGTGATAACCTCTTTTCTTTAAATGTTGAATTTTGAACGTAACCCTTTAAAAACTAGGCAATGCCTACAAAACAATTCGTGTATTGAAACTTGCCTGTTTTATCATTTATCTGAAATTCATGTCTTTTTTAATTATTTTTCTGTATTCATTTAATCACTAAAAAAGGTATTACATGCTGTTCTTTATCGTTAAATCGGGTAAAACTTCTGCATGCTTCACAAATAAATAAATACGTGCATGTGTGTATTTACAACTGTTGCATATGATAATTGATTTGTGGTTTGTACATCTCCTTACATTTTATTTCATTGTGCATACAAGTGATTAAAGCACGTAAAATTATCGTAATGCTTCAAAGGAAATTTTATATAGGGTAAACAGTAGTAATCAATAAAGATTGGAAATTGCACACATTTAAAAATTTAATCAATTAAGGAAAGTGAATTTGTTAAAAAAAAATTCGCCATCGTTTAATCTATACAAAGACATCCCTTCAACATCACTGCTTTGTTGTACGGATATTTCAATGAGATATTTCATTTAAGAATGCGAGGGGTCCTATGGACTTAATTGCACCGACCCCTGTCCAGAAGGGTGGTATGGACCAGTTTGTATGTATCAGTGCATGTGTTCGGCCAACGACACGTGTGATCCAAAGAAAGGCTGTATAAACGGTAAAATTTTCCGTAGAACAACACATTGCAGTGTATAAATGTTTGTACAATGAATTAATTAGTTTTGATTTAAAAAACATTTAAAAGATATCATTGCTTAGATAAGCGCATGCATATAATTTTATTTGGGTTTCTTTTGCAGCCTATTTAGCACAGCCATTTGCATTACCCATAAAACCCGAGTTAACAAAAGACACTAAGTCAAGTATTCTACTGAACAAAAGCAGTGGAAGTTCACGAGGGCTGTCTTTCCACTTTTCTACAAGTAATTCCATTGACACCAGTTCCAGCATTATACAAGGCCCATATTTGCCAGAAAATGCCACTGATACAAGTTTATGGAAAAATATCAAAGAAATGGTCGAAACAGCAGGAATCCGGGACTGGATCATAACGTCGCTTGCCGGTGTATTGCTCATCATCTTCGTTGTGATTGGAGTAAAAAAGTGCTGGAAAAAAAAGTATGTTAACCAAATAGTTAATTTTTTGTAACATTATTTGACATGGAAACATCATTTTTACGAAGAAAATTATATGTATTCTTATTTTAAATGTTTATTTTTTTTCTATCAGAGTAATGGAGAAATATGGAGACCAGCATGAAGATCAGCATGGTTATTGTAAGTCTACACAACGATATTCTGGCGACTATTCCTGCATCAATGAAAACGAATATACGGAGATATCAACGGTGAGGGCGGCGTCGACCGACTGAAAGAACTGAAGCATCAGAGAATACTGCAACCAAATACAATGTAGTTTCATCCGTGTTGTGTTTTGCTAAATGAATGGTAGTTCTATTATACATTCGCAAAAGCATTATGACATCCACGTATTCCTAAACGAATGCCGTTTTTGAAGTGTGAAAATAATTTCGCTTCATATCAACCAAAATGTTAAACATATGGTACAAAGATGGTCCAAATCAAATAAAGAACAGCGGTTCAAAAACAAGAATATAAATTTGTAAATAACATGGTTAATATTGGTTAAAACATGTAAGGTATTTTTTTTACTTTTTATTTATAACGATATACAGTGTGGAAGATTTGACTATAAGGAAATGTTACCCTAATGACTACATCACATGTACACATTCAAGTTACTGATTTAGAAGCACTCGACAGGCATCAACTAAGTTGCAGATTCGTATTATTTAGAGTCTTTGGGAATTCGACATTATCTTGACTGAAGGTGCAACAATTCATTCACGCATTCGTGATTTGTATCATATTTCAAAAGAACAAGTAATTGTAAGGGTTAATTTTATTTGTGTGTGTGTGTTTATGACATGCATGTAACTATACCAATGAATCTGTTTGTGAAGATTCTCTTCAAGGCTCTGTGACTTCTTCTATATGTTTTGTTTTTGTAATATGAATATGATTTCTAAATCATTTTGCTTCGCATTTTCTTTGAATTTAAATTTTAGTACTGAACATATTCAATACTTCAATGGGAGAATTATTAAAATGGTAAGTTTGAAAGTTAAGTTTAAGTACACATACAAAAGGTATAATGTAAATACTTTGGCCTTTAATTCGAGCATTTTAAGTTAATAACTTTGAAAGCCAAAAAAAGAATACATCATTTGTGAATAAAATATCCAGTCAAATATAAATCTAATTGTTTTATTGAAAGATTTATTTTGTTTATGGTTAAGTAAATACCGGTACTTCTATACATTATACATCGTATGAATAAGAATAAAGTCGACTATTTCTCTGAATGTTTTGGGGTTTTCGTATATATTATTGAATTAATTCATTGTATGACCCATCACTGGTGTTCTGTCTACTGCCTGGGTTACACAATTACACAAGACAGAGTCGTTGTCAAACTTTCACCTGGGTAATTTTCCCGTCGCTTTATCTAGATATTAAGATTATTATATCAGATTGTTTTATCATTTAACTTACATATTTCATATATTGGAAACAATCAATATCGTCATCACTCGATGCATCGGTACAATTATATAATATACAGAGCGTCAAATGTTTTTGAGCAATGTTGCAATATTTTCATAATTATTCTCATACAATGAATCAGTTTACATTGAAGTTCTAATAAGTTATTCACCCATTTTTGAGGAAACGCTGTATGTTTCTTTCTCCTTGAATCATACTCCAATTTATTCAAGGCGTTAAACCTACTGCATGTGGTGCCAACCAATCGTGATGGTTTGAGGGTTTTATATTGATTTCCTCTTTGTTTCTATTCTGCTGTTTCATTCACTTTTGGATTTGGTAATCTTGGTAAAAGCTGTTGATTAAAAAATTACAAATTTGTAATATCATTTAAAAGTACGATATGAAATTGTTCATATGGGTACATGTGTGTTGTGTTCTAAAACATTAATATGTCTCATTTCAAGTCCTAATTATACCCAAACCTCAAGGAAAGTTATAATGTAATATAGCATTTCTGTTAGGTATTAATATTGTTCACATTTACATATTAAAAATATATTTTGTTTTCAATTTTATGCTACAGTAAATAAGTTACGGTGTACAATTTTCGAACACAAATAGAGTGAAAAACATAATTTAGCATGTGTTTCAATTTATAATTCAATGTTAAATTCTTTCTACATCTAATTGTACACATTATGGTTACCAGAGTTTTTTAAAGGCATACATGTATATATTACACAAGAGCATTCTAAAGTAAAGTTTCATTTTTACGAGATCTTCTTTGCCTCTCAATAATTATTCATAAAGAAACCACAGTTCAAATGTTTACCTTAACCAGTAAAAGCCTTTAGGTTTTAATGTATTTGGCAAACCGTGTAAGAAAGAGTTGTGATGCTTCAGGACCATAATTAGACACCAGTGCCAGCTGCTTTTATGTTGCAAAACATTTTCTTCATGTACGGAAAATAAAAGTTTCATGTAGGAGAAAAAAAATTACAAAAAGTATGTTTTCTTCTTTTAAGTGCCAATCATTTTCCCTTTTGATAGAAACATGCCTGTTGCAAAAATATTTTATTAATTTTGATTGTCTGTTTAAATCATTTTTGAGAGAAACAAAACAAAAATTTAATCAAGCATGAATATTGTGTAAGATTTTCAATGATTAATCGGGGATATTGACAACAAGGAAATACTTCGTAGAACGCTTAGACATAACTTAAATTAATATATTGAAGCTGAGAGTTAAAAAAAAAGCTATGACTGATCTGTCTTCCACCTGTTAAAAGTTCTCGTATTGGCACAAGGTAGTGTTATAGTACACAAAAACTGGTTCAGATTGCTTTTAACTTGTAATCGCACATTCACTCAAAATCTTTAGAGTGGTTTTTGGGAGTTGATTTTAATCAACTCTCCTATGCAGTTACTCGGGCAAACCGAAAGTGAAACAGTGTTTGGACCTAAGCACAAATCAACACCGCTGACAACATTTAGTTCTAATCAATAAATTCGATGTAATGAGTTCTTAAGCATTGTTCTTCAAGGAAACTCATTTATAGATACCTTGTAAATAGTCAGATTTTAAATGGTACGAACAATTTAGATATTTTTTGAAGTCGTACATTTTATGTATTCCTACGCCAGAGTTCAATATAGTTTGGTTCAACCAGACGCTCGGCTGTCTCCGGAAAACTCCGACAAGGATAGAGTCTCTTGCTTGTCGGAGATTATCGGAGACATCTGGGAGTCTGGTTGAACGAGAGAAGGGTTCAATTTTGATTGGATCCATACAATTTTTCATAACTATTTCATTTACTAATACGTAGTTTGATGGAATTATTCTTTGAATATTACACAACATGATTATATTGGATTTTCACGAAATTCCTGTAGGATTTATATTATAAAAATGTGCGTAATTCATATACTTATAGAAATTTACTTGCCATGCAAAATAACATATCGTTGATTTTGAAATGAATAACAATCGATAAAATCAACTCCCGTCAGTACTTCAGTACTTTGATTAGGTATTAAAACCAAAAATTCTAGCACCGGAACGCTGCTTTACAAAACTTTAACTTTGACAGAAGTGGGAAGTGTTTTTTTAATTTGAATACAGTTTTATGATAAACAGGATATGTTTGAATTAATCCTTCCATGGAGTCTTATGTTAAACACGGAAACGCCACTAGTTTTTGACATCTGATATCATATGTCCTTAATGTTCGTTACTAAAATAAAGATAATCTATTTATTGTGTTTAATTTACACTTATTCGATTTGTCTGAAAGGGCCTTAATGTCAAAGTTCTGTTGACATATGATATTTTTAATTGACCTCAAATCAAACAGACACTAACACATAGTCTCACTTCAAGAATTGACATTCCTAAAATTATTATTGTCGAACACAATTATACGGATAGACATGCTAGTAGAATAATTTAAAAGATAAAATATAACATCTCTTAGTACTTTTCTTACTCACTCTGTTTTTACATGCTTATTTTTTAAAATTATGTCCTACAATACATTAACCAAGTGATATTAATAGCAATTCTGAATGATATAGAAATAATTTATAATCTGAAATTTTTTAGGAAAAGATTTCATAATCCTTAAAATTGTATTAATATAGATTCTAATTTGTGTTCGTGCTGATAGAATTTTAAAAAAAATGAGGACATTGGGGAATCATTTCTAAATTCTAATTTCACGTTCTACCGCTATTAAGATCTGCTTTACCCAAACATTTGTGTGTACGAAAGCCGAGAAGGATTATTCGAGATTCGAGATTCAAAATACGAGATTCGAAATACGAGATTCGAGATTCGAAATTCGAGATTCAATATCTAAATTAACCAATCAAATCATGGATCTGAAACCTGTATCCTAGCAACATCAAACTGTTCTAAATAAAGATCATTCGTACATGCTCTTTCCTACAAATAAATGTCTTAATAGCTCTTATATTGTGGTTATAAAATGGTTAAATTAACATTGATAAATTGACCCCACACAGGATAAACAATTAAATTAGTGATAACACTGTGGGCTTTGCAAATCTATGTGATTTTGTTTGTCCTGTATGTATTTCCCCCCCGAACCATTTTAACCCGTTGTGTATTCGCCCCAACTGTGTAAAAATCGGCTTGCGAAGAAAGATCTGTTTAATCTAAATAATAAAAACTGAGTGTGGTTTTAGCTATGAAACGAAATTCAATGAAATAATCGACATGTCAAAATATAGGTTATCATAAAGTTTTAAACCATAGAAGATATAATGATTTACAACCTCAACGACAACAATCCAGATAGGAATAGGAATATTTCATGTTTTTTTTTTATCATTTTCGCTAGCTAATGTAAGACATCACAAATACCCCAAACCCCCTCACGGAAAAGGAAATGCTAGGTGATGAGAGAGAGAGAGAGAGAGAGAGAGACAGAGACAGACAGACAGACAGACAGAGAGTTTTGTAGTGTCAAATTCAGTTTTGATTTAGAATTTGAAATTAATTTGATTTGTTACAAGCATATATAGACAATAATTAAGCCTCTAAAAGGAGAAAAGAGAGGAGGTAGCTAGGGTAGGGCAGACCAACTAGCAAGCTTTAATTTTACATCGACTCTCTCTCTCTCTCTCTCTCTCTCTCTCTCTCTCTCTCTCTCTCATCACCTAGCATTTCCTTTTCCGTGAGGGGGTTTGGGGTATTTGTGATGTCTTACATTAGCTAGCGAAAATGATAAAAAAAAACATGAAATGTTCTTTAAAATGTGTGCGGATGTTGTACTCCAATAATCTGTTTTCAGTATGTACATTTCAAGAGGGGGGGGGGGGGCTTTATAGTCCTAATTAGTTTGCCAGTTATTCTGTCCCCACTTTGTTTTCTCTTCGTTTTCGAGGTTTTTTTTTATTTGGCTCGGCAAATTAATATAAAACTTTCTGTGTAGTTCCATAACGATACACTGTAGATAAATTATGAGTAGTTTTACTTTTGATTAACAGGTACATATCCGTACTTGATTTTTAATTTGACTCTTATAATCGGATTTTTAAATATTCCAATAAATATAGGGTAGGAAGAGTAGACGGGACTTTTTTGCGCATATCCTACTGTACCATTCATTCAACACAGGTATTAGCACTCATCGAGTTCGACTTGCTTTCCTTTTTTTCATCCACTGGATTTAAAGCTATTAATTTTTGAACATATTTTGAATTTATGGCCTGATTATATATAAATTAGAGCTGCGCTGGTGCATCTATTTACCCAAATGGACCAAAATATAACCAAATGAATCTAAAAAATTTGACATAATTAGTTTTAAACGTACGACTCTTTTACAATTCTAATCAGGTATTTCTTTTAGAAAAATCTTGAACCATACACATTTTAGCAAATAAAACGACAATTGTTTCATTTTTTTATGGGTAGGGAGGTGGTGCCGGTAAAGGACATGTATTGCTTGTGGCAGTTGTGCTATACTCTCATTTGTTATAATAGGTAATACTACATATTGATATAAAATGAAAGTTTCCAATTACACTGTACATAGCTTCTATCATGCATTTTGACCCGTGCGATAGTTTAAAACAATTTTCAAAGCATTTAATGTAATTCAACCGATCATTTTTGAAATTTAATTTTCTGGATCCCCGCCTGCTACGTCCGCCTTCTTGTATATTAGAATTACATGTACGTTGACCATATGTACACATTAACTTAATCGGCTATGTTATGGGACGATAACATTTTTTATCAATGTTTTTGCAGGATAGGTAACAAATAACAGCCTATTTGTGGGTTTTTGCACTGATTATTTGAGATAATTTGCCGCCATCTTTTATGCATTCCACACACCACTCACAGTTTCTTTATTTGGTGTTCTGTGTGTATGGCGACAAATTGGTAAATTTGCACCACTCACCCCTTGTAGCTTCATCCTGATTACATTTATCTGGCTAAGTGATATGTAGTAGTATATTAAATACACATAACTTTGTTTGCAGTGCTTATTTTCATCTTTAGAGATTTACTTACAAAAAAAGTAAACATTTGAATGACTTATATGTAATTATTGTCAATTTTGGTGCGGGGGGGGGGGGTAGGAAACTACAGAGAACCTTAACTTGGCTGTGAAACATATGCTTTTATTCTTTCTTGTTGATTTATCAATAAATGAATTATAACAAAATACATGTACAACAATTAATTTTGAAATATTCATGCACAATCAAATTTTTAAAAAGTTTTACTGTTCTCTGCACAAGAAATCGGCAATGTGAACAAATTGGCACCCTATCATCCCTACCTTTAAATGTAGAGAGTAGGTATCCTTCTATATTGAAAACAATTCCAAAAGTAAGACTCATAATATGTTGTTTACTGAGGAAAAGGAAAAAAAATTGTATTTATTAATAATTCCGTATGATGTGATATTATCTCAATGATTTGTTTATAATCATAGTACTAGTGTATCACTGTATGCATACATAAAAACGACAAGTAATGCTTATATTAATTAGTGAAACAGGACAGATTATTTATATTTATATTATTTAGATACATGTACTAATCTTCATGCGGGGATCTAGAAAGGAGGGGGTCAGGGAATCTGGACCCCCTCCTCGGGAAAATTGGAGCTTATTAAATTAACATAGTAATTTTTTTTAAAATTGGCCTAGGACCCCCTACAGAAAAAATTAGCTACGCTTATGAAGTTCTCTACCATAACCGCATTTTTACACAAAAGGGGTGAATAAACCCGGGTTTTAAACTATTACTGGTGGTGAAATACCCCAGGGTTCAAACGCATCAGGTGGAAATGCACCAGGGCAAACAAAATCACTTAGATCCGCGAAGCACACTGCATTATTACTAGTCTACTTAGATATTCTGTGTAAATTAAACGTTGCGTTACTGCATACTATATTCTGTGTAAATATAATACAAATAATTATTTAGTTAGGTAGGGAGAAGTGAACATATCATTTATTTGTAGGAAAGAGCATGTACGAATGATCTTTATTTAGAACAGTTTGATGTTGCTAGGATACAGGTTTCAGATCCATGATTTGATTGGTTAATTTAGATATTGAATCTCGAAATTCGAATCTCGAATCTCGTATTTCGAATCTCGTATTTTGAATCTCGAATCTCGAATGATCCTTCTCGGCTTTCGTATGTGTGTGCCGCTGTTAGAACGACATTGACTCGGGAGAAACGATTTTAATTTTTAAATTTTTAAATAAATTTTGATTATTAAAGGGGCATGGTCACTTTTTCCATTTTTATTTTCTACAATGCTTAAGTAATACATTTCTAAATACCAGAACGGTTCGATATTGTAGTCAAGTCTTACAACATTTCGACGTTAATTAAAAAGATATGCGTCTTTAAAGTATATATTAATGCAGCTTATCAGAGGTACTCACATGTTTCTCGAATTTGAGAATTATTTTCATGCAAATATGCTTTATAATCGTATAAGTTAAATGAATTTTTAAGGGAGGGGTAGTTTTTTTAGCAAGTATGATGAAATAAAACAGGAGATCACACTTCAAAAGGTTTTTTAATGATAAAACACAAAATATTTTTTAAACAAGATTTGTTTAGAACAAATTAATCATTATGTGAAGTATAGCTTTTCGTGACCTTAACAAATGCTGATGCAACGGGCACTAAAGCTTCATTAGTGCAAAAATTCATCGATTAGAGTGAATTTACAATATATTTTATCTTGTTTATTGTGAATTATCTTTTTTTTTTCTTTTTTTTTTTTTTTTTAGATTTTTCATGTGTGGTTATTCAGAATATCTTTCACATGTGTTTCATGAAGAACTCATTCGTTGTTTCTCATGTATCATCTTAGGTTTACAATTATATTGAATTTAAATATGTATGAATTCATATATTTTCATTGATTCTTTTATTATATAGTAATGGAAATAAATTGTTTTAAAGGTATTGTACTGTAATGAAATGGAATGGATAGATTGAATGATTATAGAATAGACTCAACCTACTAATTGAAAGTAGATTCCTAACATTAAAAATTATATCTGTAATAAATTATTCAAACTCCATTATCATTTGATATCAAAATTAAAGATACGTTTAATACCTAAAGAATAGTTTCCTAATGTTGAAAAATATCAATATATATATATATATATATATATATATATATATATATATATATATATATATATATATATATATATATATATATATATATATATATATATATATATATATATATACACATACATACATATATATATATATATATATATATATATATATATATATATATATATATATATATATATATATATATATATATATATATATATATATATATATATATCGTATAATGATTAAAAGCTTGCATTTTCTTAAAAATCACATTAATCTTTATAAAGATTTTACTTACATGAAATTTCAAATGTCATTCAACCAGCTGGTGGATTTCATAGTCGGTTCAATGTGGGAAACCTTTTATTTATTTGATTTACGTATAAATAAAATCAAACTTTTGTGGATTCAGTCTGTCAGTCAAAAGGTGCTAGCGCTGCCGTGATGTTTATGCTGCTAGTAATCAAAATTATTACTGCTTTATCATGGATTATTCATACTGGAATTTCCAATGAATGTCGTCAAAAGTACGTTAACGACTAAAAGAGATTAGCACACGATGTTGCGGTAAAGATGTAGCTCAGAAAATGGGCATTTCGGTTTCTTTAATACTGTTAAAATTATATCAAACATTTTTTAAATATGGAAGTAGTCCGTAAAAAATACAACTTTTTAGAAATTTATTGCAGGTTTAGTCTTTGATAAAAGAGATAATCAAATTTATCCCTTACAGATAAATACAGTTATTGAGAATAAATTAGGTAATTTAAATCTAACAAAATATCAAATTTTTCCGGAATTTTTTTTTCTATACATCATGACTGATACTTTATTTATTCCTGAGCATGCGCTCTTGGCCTTTTCATTTTTATCCTCGGCCGAGTGAACACAGAAATTCCCTCCCACCCCTCCCCTAGATATTATGGTTGGTTTGAACATCTATATACCTTGTTTTGTACGTTTTGCATAGCTATATAGATACTTTTTGCTGCTGTGTATTTTTTTTCATTTCCAGATATCGTCATGGCGTTTAAAAAGTTTGAAAAGAAATCCATGGTTGTGGTGATGAGGACAGATACATTGATGAGAGTGTTTGCGCAATTTTGACATATAACCATTTGCTGAGGGATACTGTTGTCTCCAGGTCCCCCAGCTCTGATATGGTTTGTTGAATGAATAATTTGTGAATGCTATGTTGCCAAAAGCTTACAAGTGGTAAGATCGGCGCATAGAGTATGAACATGCAAGTGGCATGTTAACTGTGAATGTTGATATGAATAAAAAGCCGTGACAGTTCCGCCATATATGTGTTTGAGTAATTTTTACTTATGTCAGAGGTGATGTTGGATTAAATACAAATTCAATTCAAGATCAATAAATGCACAATATATATATATATATATATATATATGTATAATTGTGCAAGAGTGGTTCAATATTTATGCATTTCGAAATAACTCTTTCTTGGATACGAAGTTTCTGAATTAACGAGATGGTCAAGTTAAATGGCAAGGTTTGTCAGGATAACCACTCAATGATTAATGATTTTTTATAGCGTTTCAAATTATTTCTTTTGAGAAAACTGTTACTTTATAGCAAAATTAAACTACGCTATGTTATCCTGCCTGGTGCAGGTAGATAGCTTACCTTGCACAACGCAAACAAAAGTCACACGGGTTTCATGATTTATTTTGTGTGGAAACGTAGCCGTCGTGTAATATATTGGTAAAAAAAACTACAACAAATAGAAATTACAAATTACTAAATAGGAAAATATAGAACCTTACTTAATACCTTTAAACTGTAAATTACTTTAAAGACCATAATGGCGTGCCATACTTTTAAGAATGTTTTATCTGTATAATAAATTTCCATCTGTAACTATACTTCAAAAAATACAATTTAATACTGACAAATTTAAGCAATAACTTCAATAAAAAAGTGAGACCGGACTGGTCAGTAAGGCTGACAGGAAGTGAGTGATTGACCAGATATAGTTAAATTGTATCAAAAAGGATTACCGGGTATATTAAACTCAGAGTGGTTAACTTGTACAAAAAATATTTCTGAAGAATTTTAAAATTTAACTATAGACAACACAATGTATGTTCAGAGATATGTTTCTAGTATATGTACTATAGCCTTTATGCATGGCATATCAAATGCATTAATGTTTTGAAGGAAAGTATCTCATACACCTTTTTTTTATTTCTTTTCAGATCAGGTTTCGTTATGTGTTACTAATATTTAAACAATAGAATGCTTTATTTGGTGATTCATGTGGGATATGAAGGTGGCGAGATTGCATAAAAAACACATAACCCGCGTTACATCACTACGTTCGCTAAAAGAAACATCCAAATCGTCTTCTATGGGTATTTGAGTCTGAAATAATTGATTATTACGTGCAGTCCAGTATTTGGTCGCTGCACACGTAAGTTTCGATCAATCGATAAAGGGCGTGTAGATTTCAGTCTACAGAGCTATGAATTACAACAAGTTTCCGTAAGAAATAGAGGGAATCATACTCGGTAGATATATGTATATAAAATGTTATCAAAGATTGAACTAAGTGTTACATAATACTAATCAAAATGAAAAGAGGTATAGCGTACTTTTTATTTAGCCTAAAATATAGCACTTTTGCAAACATCAGACATTTTCAATATTACACAATATTCAGTTTAAATATATTTAAAGAAACACAAATTACACAATAACCATGCTCTAAGAGTCTTCATTATCTTACACGACATCATTAAAATATTCAAGGTTTATTAGGGATATATAAGAAAGTAGTTAGTATACGATAAAAAATTGGATATTTGACTATTTGAACCAATTTAAACCAAACAAATAAGAACAAAATTATGTTCTACAAGTATTGTAGTACACGTTTACATTGAATTAGATTTGGTTTGAAGTGGTCTTCGTACTGAAAATTAGACAAATATTTCAATTTTTTGTCTTTTCTAATACAATCATGTTTATAATCATATATATTAAACATGCATCTTCTGAAAATGCTAGATGCGTGGCCTAGTGGTAACGCGTAGGTCTTTTTGATTTTGTGGACGCTGGATCGATCCACCAAGTACTGAATATTTATTTCACTTTAATTGAAACATGAAAAGAATTGAGAGATTAAGTTACATGTATCTAATCTTCTGGGTATATTTTACATTATCTTGTTTAATTCAGTCTGGGTATGAGCACACCCAATATAAACAGTTCTCTTCATTAACACTATACATGTACTCTATTTACTCTAAAATCTAAATAAATGCACTTGCTTAAATGTATCACGGTTCAGAATATCAACTAATATTATACACAGACTTTCCCGAATTAATAACAAATCAGTTGTAACAGACACCATTATAAAATCAGAACAGTGTATCTAGGTTTAGAAAATCATATTGCGACAGCTAGCTACCTGAAGGCGAAATAATGGGAAAAGGCGCTATAGCTCTTTCACATTATACTAGTGTAACAATAAAAAATAATCATATTTGCGAATGCAATTTTTAATATGTTACTTCGATGTACAAATGATTCTTTTACATATATTTTTCTTTATTCGATAAGGAAGTGAGCGCAAAAAATTCTAAGTTTTTGATATTTTCATTTCATTTCGGTTGTTAAATGTAGAATCTTAGTTTTATCCAGTATACTCACATTATTTTGGTGGTTTTGTGAAATGTTTGGTCCGAGTTTTGTGAAAACACCCTTCCAGTGCTGTAGCTCATAAAGTGAGCAGTGCTTTTAACGAGTTTTCTTTAACAAGCCCAATAGTTAGTTAATCCATCCAGAGGCACAGAAAATATATAAAGAGTATGATTAAATTAGCCGTGCATCATTATATATATATATATATATATATATATATATATATATATATATATATATATATATATATATATATATATATATATATATCGCTTTTTATGATTTGTCCAGGTCAAATCAGAATAAAATAAAAGTAATTTTTTGATAAAAGTAAACAAGAATTCATATAGAACAAGACATAGTAAATGTTATTCCGACAGTAATTTTTGTTTGGCATTATATAGAAATGTGATTTGTCTTGGAAAGCATTGTTCACGAGCATTGCTGCATTATCAAACCTTACATGATATAGACCATTGGTAATGATTAAATTTATCATGAAAACTGTTACAATACTAGAGTCGCAGTATCTATCTATTATACAATTATTCATACCTATGAGTTGTTGCTTTTTTTAAGAATTCAAGCTTCAAAAACCAAGACAAAAGCATGAATGTTCCATCTGGTTCCTTAAAAGGCAATATTTTGATCACTCGGAGCTAAGTTGGGAATGATTTCTAAAATTTCAAAAATGTGATAAAATCTTATTTTATTTTTGATATCGATTCTTAAGAATATTTGATGTCCCATTCATGAAGATAATGAAAGATGTTTTATATTGTTAATTTTAACGTGTGACGTATGCTCTGATCAAGAAGTTTCTAGAAGCAAACAAATTACGTCATAATGCCAAATTCTATGCCATTTCTCCTGCTTGGACAGGAAAGTCCGTTGGCCTTTTCGTATTGAACAAAGATCTTAATTAAAAAGAAACCCAATCTACATTATCTACAAATAACTATGAAAAAACCCAAAATGATAATAGCTCTTCCTTTTTGCACAAACCAACTGTGATAAATGTGTTGTATATCTTAAAATTGAAACGAAAATAAATGCTGGAAAATGTACGACTCTTGATATCAAGGTCAATAACAAATTCTCACGACGGTACTTCCCGACATATTTTTTAAAAGCTTTTTGGATAAATCCATGCTTCATTGCACGAATATAAAAACGCGGAAGTAACTCTTTTCAGTTTTGATATAGTATATAGCATCGTTGACAAAGCAATTGAAAAGTAATGACAAAATTTTATTGTGACAATCGCTCAATGAAATGAAAAATTGATTATGCATTTGTTAGTGGTGTTGATGACCATTTCTCAGTGTTCTTATTCAGCTTTTTCAATCATTGCTCCTGGAACAATAAATGGATGTAAATTCGAAAAGTAAGTTTTAATAAAAATCATTCTTAAGTAAAACTTTGGGGATCTAATAATGATGTGCAGGGTTTACCCTCAATTTAGTTTTAGAATATTGAATACATTGTATTCTATAAATAACTGAGGCGAAACTGCCCGGATGAACATTGGCTGACTAGAATGTTTCAACACAAATTTTTAGATAAGATTTACTTTAAGTTTGATTTTTGTAACGTTAACTATAAGAACATGTTTATTCCAGAATCACCGTGGTTTTTTTTTAAGAAAAACGCAATAAAATCAGCCACTTTTGAGTAACAATATTTCTACAAAGAAATACAGATTTTAAAAGGGTAACGGATGGGCTTAGATTGTTAGTGACTCCCGGTATAAAACCAATAACTATTTCAAAAAAAAAATAATCTAAAATCAGCTACAGTATATAAATTTTAATATTTCTTTTAATAATTTTCTGGTGAAATGAGTTCTGAGGTTTTTAAAAGGGTTCTGATTTGATCATTTGTCCCGAAAAATTCCTAAAACATGATAGCTTGATGAAATATGCTGTTAATTGATCTAAAATGAACTGAAAATTTCTCAAAATCTGAAATAAGAAAAGTTTCAATTCATTATATTTGTTATAATTTTTAATGATATGTTCTCCTAACGGAAGAAGACTAGTAGTATCTTATCAAAATTTGAATTATATAATGTTTAATAAGAGTTTTTAATTAAATTTCAGTTTAATTAAAATTATATCATGTAGAGCCCTTTCCTTTTATATTCTATAAGGCAATTTCAAATATTACAAAGAACATATACATGCATATAGGTAAGCATTAACACGGAAATATATCGTTAAGTTGACTTTGACCAATTTTCTGCTTATAAATCGTCAATCAAAATTAATATTTAAAAAAAACAAAAACTTCATATAATCTCTTGACTGCATCATCAAACCAGACTAAGCAAAACAAAACCCAATATTTTTAAGAATTTCAATCTAGTTCATTAGCTACGCATCGTTTTTTTCGTGGTATAATGAACCCGAACAAATAATTAACTGGTTGTTTTACATGATTTTTATCTCATTTCAAGTGGAACCAGGTACTGCTGCAGTGGATTTTATGAAGTGAATAATGAATGTCATGGTAGGTAATATTTTGGAAAATGGAATGCAGAATATCAGTAAAAATTATGTACTAAAATGGTGATAACCTCTTTTCTTTTAATGTTGAATTTTGAACGTAACCCTTTAAAAACTAGGCAATGCCTACAAAACAATTCGTGTATTGAAACTTGCCTGTTTTATCATTTATCTGAAATTCATGTCTTTTTTAATTATTTTTCTGTATTCATTTAATCACTAAAAAAGGTCTTACATGCTGTTCTTTATCGTTAAATCGGGTAAAACTTCTGCATGCTTCACAAATAAATAAATACGTGCATGTGTGTATTTACAACTGTTGCATATGATAATTGATTTGTGGTTTGTACATCTCCTTACATTTTATTTCATTGTGCATACAAGTGATTAAAGCACGTAAAATTATCGTAATGCTTCAAAGGAAATTTTATATAGGGTAAACAGTAGTAATCAATAAAGATTGGAAATTGCACACATTTAAAAATTTAATCAATTAAGAAAAGTGAATTTGTTAAAAAAAAAATTCGCCATCGTTTAATCTATACAAAGACATCCCTTCAACATCACTGCTTTGTTGTACGGATATTTCAATGAGATATTTCATTTAAGAATGCGAGGGGTCCTATGGACTTAATTGCACCGACCCCTGTCCAGAAGGGTGGTATGGACCAGTTTGTATGTATCAGTGCATGTGTTCGGCCAACGACAAGTGTGATCCAAAGAAAGGCTGTACAAACGGTAAAATTTTCCGTAGAACAACACATTGCAATGTTTAAATGTGTGTACGATGAATTAATTAGTTTTGATTTTAAAAACATTTAAAAGATATAATTGCTTAGTTTAGCGCATGCATATAATTTTGTTTGGGTTTCTTTAGCAGCCTATTTAGCACAGCCAATAGCATTATTCATAAATCCCGAGTTAACAAAAGACACAAAGTCAAGTATTCTACTGAACAGAAGCAGTGGAAGTTCACGAGAGCTGTCTTTCGACCTTTCAACAAGTAATCCCCTGGACACCAATGACAGTATTATACAAGGCCCATATTCGCAAGAAAATGCCACTGATACAAGTTTATGGAAAAATATCAAAGAAATGATCGAAACAGCAGGGATTCGGGACTGGATCATAACGTCGCTTACCGGTGTATTGCTCATCATCTTCGTTGTGATTGGAGTAAAAAAGTGCAGGAAAAAGAAGTATGTTTACCAAATAGTTAATTTTTTGTAACATTATTTGACATTGAAACATCATTTTTACGAAGAAAAAGTATATGTATTCTCATTCTAAATGTTTATTTTTTTCAATCAGAGTAATGGAGAAATATGGAGACCAGCATGAAGATCAGCATGATTATTGTAAGTCTACACAACGATGTTCCGGTGACTATTCCTGCATCAATGAAAATGAATACACGGAGATATCAACGGTAAAGGCGGCGTCGACCGGCTGCAAGAATTGAAGCATCAAAGAGTACTAAAACCAAATACAATGTAGTTTTATCCGTGTTGTGTTTTGCTACAAGAATGGTAGTGTTCTATTGTACATAGCAAAAGCATCATGGCATCCACGTATTCCTAAACGAATGCCGTTTTTGAAGTTTGAAAATAATTTCGCTTCATATTAACCAAAATGTTAAACATATGGTACAAAGTTGGTTCCCATCAAATAAAGAACAGCGGTTCAAAAACAAGAATCAGTTATATTTATATAAATTTGTATATAACATGGTTAATATTGGTTAAAACATGTAATGTATTTTTTTTTTACTTTTTATCTATAACGATACACAGTGTCAGTGTGGATGATTTGACTATAAGGAAATGTTACCCTAATGACTACATCACATGTACATATTCAAGTTACTGATTTAGAAGCAGTCGACAGGCATCAACTAAGTTGCAAATTCGCATTATTTAGAGTCTTTGGGAAATCGACATAATCTTGACTGAAGGTGCAACAATTCATTCATGCATTCATGATTTGTATCATATTTCAAAAGGACAAGTAATTGTTAAATTTTTTTGTATGTGTGTTTATGACAGACATGTTACTATACCAATGAATCTGTTTGTGAATATTCTCTTCAAAGCTGTGTGATTTCTTCCATATGTTTTGTTTTTGTAATATGAATTTGATTTCTCAATCATTTTGCTTTGCATTTCTTTAAATTTGAATTTTAGTACTGAACATATCCAATACTTCAATGGGACGATTTATTAAAATGGTAAATCTGAAGGTTAAGTGTTATAATGTTAATACTTTGGCCTTTAATCGAGCATTATAAGTTGTTTGAAATCCAAAAGAATACACCATTTGTCAATAAAATATTCAGTCAAATATAAAATTAATTGTTTGATTGAAAGATTTATTTTGTTTATGGTTAAGTAAATACTTCTATACATTATACATCGTATGAATAAGATTAAACTCGACTATTTGTTCTGAATGTTTCGGGTTTTTCGTATACTAGTATATTGAATTAATTCATAGTATGACCCCTCACTGGTGTTCTGTCTACTGCCTGGGTTACACAATTACACAAGACAGAGTCGTTGTCAAACTTTCACATGGGTTATTTCCCCGTCGCTATATTTAGATATTAAGATTATCATAACAGATTATCATAACATATTGTTTTATCATTTCATTTACATATTTCATATATTGGATATAATCAATATTGTCATCGCTCGATGTATCGGTACAATTATATAATATCCAGAGTGTCAACTGTTTTTGAGCAATGTTGCAATATTCCCATAATTATTCTCATACAATGAATCAGTTTCCATTGAAGTTCTAATAAGTTATTCAACCATTTTTGAGGAAACGCTATATGTTTGTTCCTCCTTGAATCATACTCCAATTTATTCAATGCGTTAAACCTACTGCATGTGGTGTCAACCTATCGTGATGGTTTGAGGGATTTATATTGATTTCCTCTTTGTTTCTATTCTGCTGTTTCATTCACTTTTTGATTTGGTAATCTTGATATAAGCTGTTGATTAAAACTTAACAAAAAGTCGATTTTATTTGTAATATCGTTTAAGAGTACGATATGAAATTGTTCATATGGGTACATCTGTGCTCTAAAACGTTAGAATGTCTCATTTTCAATGCCTAATGATACCAAAACCTCAAGGAAAGTTATAGTGTAACATTTCATTTCTGTTAGGTATTAATTATGTTCACATTTACATATTAAAAATATATTTGTTTTCAATTTTATGCTACAGTGAATATGTTACGGTGTACAATTTTCTAACACAAATAGATTGAAAAACTTTATTCAGCGTGTGTTTCAAGATGGTTAAATTCTTTCAACATCTAATTGTGCACAATATTTTTACGAGGTCTTCTTTGCCTCTCAGTAATTATTCATAAAGAAACCACAGTTCAAATGTTCTCCTTAACCTGTAAAAACCTTTAGGTTTTAATGTATTTGGCAAAACGTGTAAGAAAGAGTTGTGACGCTGCAGGACCATGATTAGACACCAGTGCCAGCTGCTTTTATGTTGCAAATCATTTTATTCATGTACGGGAAAAAATATTCATGTACGAAAAAATAAAATCACAAAAAGTATGTTTTCTTCTTTTAAGTGCCAATGATTTCCCCCTTTTTAATAGAAACATGCCTGTTGCAAAAATATTTTGTTAATTTTGATTGTCTGTTTAAATCATTTTGAGAGAAACCAAAATATAGATAAGCATGAATATTGTGTAAGTTTATCCAACGATTAATCGGGGACATTGCTACAAATTAATATTTAATTTTGAAATTAGGTTATGTTTACAATTATTCTGCAGAATATTTTAAACTTTTTTAGAATATTTTGACGGGATATACATTGCGTTTCATTCACAACAGGGAAATACATCGTAAAACACTTAAACATAACTTATGTCAATATATTGAAGCTACAAGTTAAAAAAAACTAGAACTGGTCTGTCTTCCACCTGTTAAAAGTTCTCGTTTTGGCACAAGGCAGAGTTATAGTACACGATAACCGGTTCAGATTGTTTTTAACTTAGTATTGCACATTCACTCAAAATCTTTCAAGTGGTTTTTAGGTATTAAAAATAAAAATTCTAGCACCGGAACGCTGTTTTACAAAACTTTGACTTTCCCAAGTGGGAAGTGTTTTTTTTTTTTTTAATTTAAATACAGTTTTATGATAAACAGGATATGTTAAAATTAATGTGTCGTATAATAATATTTCCTCCCTTGGGTCATATGTTGTTCACGAAAACACCATAAGTTTTTGGCATGTAACAGTATATGTATCTGATATCATATGTTCTTAATGCTCGTTACTAAAATGAAAATATTTATTGTTCAACTTTACACTCTTTCAATTGGTAAAAAAGGGCCTTGATGTCATACTTCTGTTGACATATGATACCGATTTTAAAACAAATATTTTTAATTGACCTTAAATTAAACAGACACTAACACAAACTCTCATTTCAAGGATTGACTAGACCATCCTAAATATTATTGTCGAACACAATTATACGGATAGACATGCGAGTAGAAAAATTTACAGGATAAAATATTGCTTCTCTTAATACTTTTCTTACTAACTTTGTTTTTACATGTTTATTCTTTAAAATTATGGCCTACAATACACTGACCAAGTGATATTATTAGCAATTGTGAATGATATAGAAATAATTTATAATCTTAAATCTTCGAGGAAAAGATTTCTTAATCTTTTATGCTGCATGGTCAAGATTTTGGTCAAATTCTATTTTTCTGTTTTATTATTTACAATGCTAAAGAAATGTATTTCTAATGATCAAATGAAATTTGAGAGTCAGTCGTAGAGTTATATGCAAGATACAGGGCTCACAATTCGTTGTGAGCAAAAAACCAGGCTCATGCCTTGTTTTTCTTTACATAGGTTCAATATACATGTAAAAAATATTTTTCAAGCTATTTTTCTATCTTCTTATTCATTTTAAGCATACTTAAACAGTTCCTATTGTTTAACACATACTTTTTAAGGGTAAAACAGGAATTTGCGCCTCAACGTTCAATTTGTAAACAAGAGCTTTGTTTATCTAGCAAAGAATTGTAGGCTCTGTAACTCGCTTATAACTCAACGAATGACACTCAAATTTTAGTTTCCTATTAAAAATGCCATACAGAAGCATTGGTAACATTAAAAATAACTCTTTTGACCGAAATCGTGACCATGCACCTTTAAAATTTTTTAAGATAAATGTCAAGCGATAGATTCTGATTTGTGTTCGTGCCGATTGCATTAAAAGAAATAAGGACATTCGGAGTCATTTTTTGAATTACAATCTCACGATATATCGCTTATTTAGACATGCTTTATCTAAAATCTGCGACCTTGACTCGGGATATACTACTCTATTTACTGTATAAATTTTATTATTAAAGGGACATGGTCACGATTTAAGTCAAATTTTATTTTTTCAGTTTTGTGTCTTTCAGTGCTTAAGTAATGCATTTCTAATGACCTGAACGGTTCAATATTTTACTTGAAGTCAAGTCTTACAACATTTCGACGTTAACAAGCTATGTTTATCAGTTACTAATCGCAAAGATGCTTTATAATCGTAACTTATTGAATCCAGATAGGGCCCTGTAGTTCACTATCGCATCATCGCACGTTTGCATCAATAGTGCGATGATTCGATGACGATCAAGCGATGGTGTGATGACGATGAAATGATGATGCGATAACGCAATGACGATGATGCGACGGTGCGACAATGCGATGACGATGATGTGATGGTGTTATCGCGTCAATGTCATCGTGTCATCGCATCATCGCTCTATCGACTTTTTTAAAAATAGGATTTAAGATGAAATAAATTTATTACGGACAAAGTAACGTGTAGATGGTTGGTTTTGTATGTATAGATATAAACCCTGGAAATATTTCCTAAGAAAAATAACTATAATGTAATTAACTTGTACATCATTTTCATCTTAATTTAAATGAAAGTACAATGTATAAAACTATTGCAATATCATAATTTATATTATGTACACAAAGCATTTTTATGAAAGATTCAATTGAAGGTAACTCCAACAGTTACAATGAATATATATGTAGAATATGTACTTCTCCCTAAAGAGCTTTAACAATAAGTACTGATTTAAAATATTAAAAGACACATTATTTATCCAATCTGATAGCTGACTGTTATACTAGAATTAAAAAAATCTTATTTTGCTCAATATATGAAACGTATGTGTTTGTTTTTCTTTGGGTTTTTTTTTACCTATAATTTAATTCTTTTATATTTTTTTATATCTAGCATCAAGGACAGGGTTAATTTGTTATACCTAATTATTATAAGAGATTAGTGATATTAGTTTCTCTTATAAAATCCGGTCGTTCATTCAATGACTGGCGCGTATTCTAATTTCAATGGCGCATGCGCAAAACAGTCAATATTGCGATGGTGCGATAACACGAAGACGCGATAAAGAACTAACCATGACACGTTAGAGCATCGCATCATTGCTACTGCACCATCGCGTTATTGCTATCGTATCATCGCGTAATCGCTTCATCGTGCACCATCGCAATCGCATTGTCATGCCATCGCATCATCGTTATCGCGCTATCGCTTCATCGTCGTCGCATCATCGCTTCATTGTCATCGCATTACCGTACCATTGCTCTATCGACGCAAACTTCGATGGTGCGATGATGCGATAGTGAACTACATGACACTATTCGGATTCCACAGAATCTATGCTAAATGATTTGCTTTTAAGGGAAGGGTAGTTTTAAGCAAAGACTCATAAAAAAAGGAAAAAGTGACGTTTCAAAGGAGTTTTCATTTAGAAAACACAAAATCAGATTAGGAAATCTTGATAACCTTATCGTATCATTTTTATAGCGAGCGCAGCGAGGCGGCGCGAAGCGTGCTCTACCGGTAAGGCATGTGTGAATAGAACACTCGGACTATAGTTGCACATTCATTCAACGGATTTTTTTGGCGTCCGTAAATCGGACCAGTAATGCATTGTTTTAATCGTCCCAGTAGTTCCCTGTAATCATGGCAATTTTTATCACTTCACACTCTCACGAGAATCAGCAAGACAATATAAAAACAATAACAATATATTTGCATTTCCATTGTTCTTTCCCACTGTAAGCCCATACGGAGGAGCTGCAATTATTTCTCTATAATCGCAATTGCTCTGTCAGTATACTATGACGTCATAAAGGTGTAACGTTATATATACTTTTCCATGACGTTATAGATTTAAACCACTATACGATACATCATGTGTTTTTCTCCAACTCCATTAAAATTGACGTATTTACATGTAATATTTAAACATGTTTTTGATAACATTTTAAAGGAATTACTGTTATAACATATCATTGATTCTGTTAACAAATCTATGTGAATTAAAAAGATACATTACAGTCTGAATGTTTACTTTTGATGTAATAGCTAAATGTCAAGGTCTAGGCTAATACATGGTATTTGCGAGTGGTAAAATGCAAATATAAGTAATAAACAACGATTATTTAGTGAACATGGCGTTATGAATAGCAACTGCTCTGCTGGCATATTTTCCATGATGCGCTAGGTTAACACATTGATCCGATAGATTTTTTCGGCGTCAATAAATTTTGACCCACAATTCATAGTACCAATGGTTTCCAACTTCACGTTCTCGCTAGAATCAAAGTACAACTTTTGAGAAGCATGTCTGTAATGTGTAATTTTAAGTACGTCATGTTTTTTAAGTAAATAAAACAGTATACTTCGCGTACTTTTACTTCTCAGGGAGTTTTAAAGAGTCAGGCGACACTTAACCAACGTCAGCTTTGACGTCACAATAAGCACTGATAAGGGGAAATTAATCTTATTGAAGTTATTGTAAATCTGCTGAAATGACCAACATCCTCTCAAAATCTTACAAAGGGTAAGCTAAAGAACAGCTGAAGAATAAGGACATTTCTTCAGACACAGGAAACAGTCGTAAATTGCACTCATTTGGATGAATGCTCACATTTATTTTATTTACTAAAATTACGGTAAATTCCTGGAACGTACACGTAGCATGGCCTTTTTTAAAAAGGGGGTGGGTGGGTGGATGGGTAGATGGCAGCCTCATCCAAAAAATCTTTGCAAGCAAATAGAAAAAAAATCATGAAAATTCTAATCCTTCATCTCTTTAGCAGTTCAATGGTCTCTTTATTTTCACTTCCATTTATTACATGCGGGGGTGGGGTGGGGGAGGGGACACCATGTTCTTTTAATATGATAAGCAAATATTTTTAAGCGTAAATTAAAAAAAAAAAATAAACATTAATTTTTTTTTATAAGTGGAGAGGGCAACTCCATGATTAGTCGATTTTCTATGTGTAAATTGAAATTTTTATTTTTTTTAACATGGGGGGGGGGGGGGGGGGTTATGATAACTCAATTTTTGAATGTAAGTTTAAGAAAAAAAAGTCTACTGCAAAAAAGGGGATGAACTGACGTACGTTACAATCACTTTAAAAGAGGACATGGAGTGCAATGAACATTATTAAAATCTTTATTATTCAACAACATTGTATCTGAGATTGAACTATTGTTCTATTTATAAATAAATAAATAACAAATCTTATAAACTATGAATAATGTAAATTTACTGAAAAAATAGGTATGTTTTATTTAATTTTGCAATCAAATTTATGTACGTTGTTTTTATTTTCATTGATTTATCATAATTCATTGTTTGATCACATGCTGCGCTCGCCCCAACGGTCGCATCGTAAAACATATTAAAGATTGCCAATAAAGAGCGTTTCATTAATAGTTGTTTTTGGATGTCGCGTCTGATCCGTTGTTTTCGTTATGTCATTTTTCTAAGAAATGAAAAAGGAAAATACAGAAATTATTATTTTTAATTCTTGAAAATGTTTTACCAAAGTCAAATAGGTGTCTTTAGTCATAGATGGACTTTTGGTAGCTATAAAGTCATCACGCAATCCCGTAATTTACTTTGAATTTGTTTGTCGATTTTTTTCATTCAAAACAAGTAACAATTTTACTCAAACAAGATTCGTTTAGAACATATTAATCATCATGTGAAGTATAGCTTTTCATTACCTTAAACAATGCTGATACAACGGACACTTAAGCTTCATCAGTGCAAAAATTCATCAATTAGAGTGCATTTACAATATATTTTATCTTGTTTATCGTGAATTATCTAAGTAAATTTTTAGATTGTTCATGTACGGTTATTCAGAGTATACTTTCACATGTGTTTCATGAAGTACTCATTCTATGTTACTCGTAAAACATCTTAGATTTATATTGCTATTGATATATGCTTATGAATGAATTTATAAATTTTCATTGATTCTTTTATTATATAATAATGGAAATAAATTGTTAGGTATTGTACTATAATGAAATGGAATGGATAGATTGTATGATTATAGAATCAACTCAACCTACAAATGAAAAGTAGATTTCTAAGATTAATCAAAGTACTGAAGTACTGACGGGAGTTGATTCAATCGATTATTATTTATTTTAAAATCAACTTATCTTGCATGGCAATTAGTTTCTAGTCTGTATTTGAATGACGCACTTTTTTATTATATGAAATTTAGACTTTTCAAACAAGAATTTCGAGAAACCCCATATGAATCATGTTGTGTAATATTTAAAGATAGATTTTAAACTATGTATAATTCTACTACAGTTATTGCCGAGATCAAAGAGATGCCGCGGACATTATTCTCCAATATACCACGAACGTCATCAGTAAATTATCAGATCAGAAATACCTATTTGTCTCGCACTGATCATGAAAGTACGACTTCAAACCGTAATTTTTTTTTTAAATCATGTCAATTTCACGTGTTAGTTCCAGTCAAAACGATGTGTATTGCTTCAAATGTTTATTTTTAAGAGATCAATGCGGCTGTTCCTAGGACCTCCCTACCACATTTTCACTGCGTGTTTTTACATAAAATATATCACGTGTAGTAGTAATAATCGTATTAAATTGCCCTTAAAATATTAAGAACATGAGTCAAAGATATTTTATAAATAAGTGAAGAGTATTAAAAATCCAAAGAAAAATTCTGTCGTCTGCATGTGATTCCTTTGATCGATACACATGTAAACATTACTAACAAAACCGTTGGGGTTACACGGAACAGCCGTCAAAATGACCTAGATCGTCTCTCTATAGGAGAAACGATCTGTAGAAATACTGGGCTGTTAGTAGAATAGAAATAAAGTTCTTGTTATCGTGAATGTTGCAGGATAACCTCCTCGGTCTCGAAATGTTGTTTGAAATATAAAAGCCTCGGCTTACGCCTCGGCTTTTATATTTTAAAACAACATTTCTCGACCTCGGAGGTTATTCTGCAACATTCACGAAAACTTGTACTTTATTTCTTAAGTAATGGAAGCAATTCTAAAAAATTTATGGATCCAAGCACTATTCATTGATATCGAACTCTAGTCTCGTTCAACCAGACGCTCGGTTGTCTCCGTTCATCTCCGACAAGCAAGAAAGCCTTTCTGCTTGTCGGAGATTTACGGAGACAGCCGAGCGTTTGGTTGAACGAGGCTATATTAAACTCTGGCGTAGGAATACATGAGACTATAAAAATATCTTAGTTGTTCGTATTATATAAAATCGGACTATTTTCAAAGTGTTTATTGATAAGTTTCCTTGAAAAACAATGCTTCAGCATACATCACTTTAAATTTTTCTATTATTTTCAAGAACTAAGTCGATCTTGTAAGCGATGATGATTTGTGCTTAGGTCCAAACATTGTTTCACTTTCGGTTTGCCAGAGTAACTGCATAGGAGAGTTGATTAAAATCAACTCCAAAAATTATGTGTCTATATTATTCAAACTCAATTATTGTTTGATATCAAAATAAAGATACGTTCAATAACTAAAGAATAGTTTCTTAATGTTGAAAAATACCACATACATTTAAATGATATGTTCAGTGTTTCGAATAATCATTAAAATTTTGCATTTTCTTGAAAATAACATTAATATTTATAAAGAGTCAACTTATACGAAATTTCAAATGGCACTCAATCAGCTGGTGGATTACATAGCCGATTAAATGAGGGAAACTCTTTATTTATTTGATTTACGTATAAATAATATCAAACATTTGTGGATTTAGTCTGTCAGTCAGAAAGTGCTGTCGTTATGTTGATGTTGCTAGTTATCAAAACAATTACTTCTTTTTTTTTGTTTATCATGGATTATTTATGCATGAATTTCTAATGAACGTCTTCAAAAGTAAGTTAATGACTGGCCAGTATTAATACATGGTGTTGTGGTAAAGATCTAGCTCAGAAAGTGGGCATTTCAGTTGTTTTTTAATAAATGAAGTGTTCAAATTATATGAAACATTTTCTGAATATACCATTAAATGAAGTTTTGAACAACAGATGCAGACAAATATAGGATTCTTCATTTATCTTCATTATACCTTAATCAATTTCAGAGTGTGTTGGGTCCCATGGATTAAATTGCTCCAGTCCCTGCCCTTTCTCTTGGTTTGGACGACTTTGTAAATTGAAGTGCTATTGTCCGGACGATTCATGTGACCCCATTAATGGTTGTAGACAAGGTCAAGCGTACTTTTCAAGGCGCAATTAATCATGCATTACACTAAATGCTTTGTCTTATCTGTTGAATTTAAATTATGTATTTCTAGTTTATCTATTAATAAGAATTAATGTAAAAACATTATTATTAATCTTTTTCTTTTATGCAGCAACAGAATCTGATTCACATTTCGTCCCACAATATGCAAAAGTTGATACAAATACCTCATCTTCACTAGATACAAATACAAATGTTCGAGAAAATGCCTCTAAGGGAGACACTGTAAAAGTTACTGTAAATTCCTAATTAAATGCGAGAAGTTCATATCTGCTGAAAATCGCGACGAGAGGCCCATCTCGCGAATTTCAAAATCTCGCTTTTAATTTTTGGACACATGTAAACTACTCGAAACCATGAAATAATTTCGGGATTCGCGATTTTATGTTCTCGAGATTTAATGGATCAAAAACCGTTGAATCGCAGAATTAAGTACTCGCGTAAAATAAGGAATCTACAGTAGATGGCAAAACATCCTAGACTTCCTGGCTATTTTAAGTTCCTGGGATTGGATTGTTATCGTTATTGCCATCGTGTTCCTCATAATCATCACTGTGACTGGAGCATGGTACAAATGGCGGTAAATAAATCTGATACCTCTATAATTATATACGTTATATTTAGCCAGTAATTCATTCTTTTAATAGTTTTATGTATATCTATGTTTTTTTCAAGGCGAGAGAACAGATATTACTCAAATCTTGGGACACGCAGGCAACAAGCTGAAGAAGACTATACTTTCATCAGAGAGAACTATTATATCAATAAACACTTTTGTGTTGACTACATGTAATTACCTCAATAAGAGTTGACTATGTCATATATTTGTATATAAATTTATGAGTTCTATGATTATTTTTTATGATTTTCAAATCAATATTGATAGACTTGCAAAGGTCTCTATGTTGTTTTAATGTTTTCATATTTCTTGCAAATACTGTGTTTCAGGATTTCTATTCCGGCTCTCTACTAATCTTAAAAGTTATCAAACATGCTTTGCATAATTTTAATATATTTAAAAGCACTTAAATTATTAGACAAGTTTACCAAAAAAGTAAAATTTCTGACGGATTTGGAATTTTTCCTGTTTCATTTGGTAATGATATCGTTTTGTGATTATTTTTTAAGCATTTTAATGCATTGCTACATCTGGTGACTTTTTGACTGTCGAAATAACAAAAGGTCTCGCCTACGATCTATTGATCACTTTTGCATGAAGTTTAGTGTGTAGGAATAGCTTATAATAATAATTCAAAATGTTTGACACTATTATGTTACATCGCCCACCTAACATTGGACAGACCAAACTTGCATGCTATAAATGTTGTAATCACCCGAGTATTCTGAGGTTTAGCTTCGACCTAGATAAAGTATTCATATCTTTATTTGGATGCATATCACCCCTGCTTGATATATAAATTCAATTTTCTACATTTGTGTTTTCAGAGACGTTTTTAAAAATTTAAATACCACGGTCTTTATGTTTAAATTGACTTTTTTATAAGCTAAAAATACACTCTTTTCTGCGATATAATTTTTTTCATTGGTATTAATAAATTTTTAAGATATACTGTAACCTTCAACACTTTTGAATTTAATGATTAAGTAAAAATCATAACAGTATATCAAATGATTTTCAAAGATAGTTTTGTGTTTGTATAAGTGCAATCTTTATGCATGTATATTTCATTAACGTTGCCTACGAATAATGAATATATGGATAACTTTGAAGTAAGTGTGGTTTAATTGTTTCATTGTCATTAACATTCTTGTATGTTCTACTTACTGGAATATCTCCATTGTTCGATTGTACATATATTTATTATATGAATAATGTTTTTTATAGTGCTATTTTCTGTTAAGAATATATTAAAATAAAAACTTCAATCTCGGTTTTTAACTGTGTGGTGTAGTATAGGTAAAACAATTGTAGATAACATGATTTGGCAGAATGATCCTAATTATGAAAAAAAAATATGTATGCCAAATAAATTGAGATGGTTTACGAAATTTGAATCTCTTTGTGCCTTGAGGTTTTTTCCTAAAAAAAATCCAACGTAACAGTTTTATTTATAAGAAATCCAGACAGCATCGACAGCACAAAGGGTAAAGTCAACTAGGTCTTATGGGACCATGTCGAGGGAGAAAAAATGAACAATTTGGACCTGAAAGGTTACTTAATACATGTATTTAAAACTTAACGGATGTTGACATTAATCTTGTGTAGATCTGACTGATCCTTAAATTGATTTAATTGATTTTTTGATTGATATGATCTCGCCCAAAAATAACAAATAAATAAGGAAATAATATTTCATTTTAATTACATAGTAAAGGTCACGTTTGTATTCATACGTATGAGGATGAAAATTAAAGTCATGGTATCGAACAAATATTTGTTTTTTGTAATCATCGTTCTATGTTTTTATTCTTGTAGCTCGTCCATCTTGCCCGGAACTCGCAATGGATGCAAAATTCAAAAGTAAGTTTCTTGGGAGGGTGGAAGAAAAATATTATATTCATTATGCAACATTTTCCTCTTGGCAAGAAAAAAAAATGATTTACCATATTCTGAGTTTTATTTGAAGGTTAACATTTTCACGATCAGGGTGATAGTATGATTGACTGTTTTATCGTTTAAGTTAAGACTAACGAAAAATCATAAGCACTGGCAACTTTGAAATCCTTTGCGGATTTCTTTTAAAGTTAAAGGCATGCCATATTCAAGCTAGTTTTGTTATCATAAATTGATGCAATGTACATTTTTTTCAGTGGAAAAAATGAAACCAGATACTGTTGCAGTGGTTATTTTGAACAGAATAAATCATGTCATGGTAGGTAATATGAAAATAAAGGCATACATTACATCAATATAGAGATATTTTGAAAAAAAAGTTCTTACAAAAATGATTTATTTTGAAGTGAAGTGCTAAAATCTTTAAGAAAAGCAACATGTATGTAAGGTAGTGCAAATTTCAGTAACATCTTTTTAAGAGTGTGTTGGGTCCCATGGATTTAACTGTACCAGCCCCTGCCCTCCTTCTTGGTACGGAGCCCTTTGTAGGTTCCGGTGTTCGTGTCCAGACGACGAGTGTGACCGAGTTAATGGTTGTAACAAAGGCCCAGGTTACTTCATTTGTTGTTACTTTTGAAATTTAGGTGTGTTTTTATATATGTCAGTGTGATGAATCAAATTGCATTTTCTATTCTTACCTCTTTCCAGACAAATCGAATGTTCAGTCTCCGCCAGTTGACTCCAATACAAATCCAAAAGCATATGCGTTAAAAGCGGTTGATACCTATTCTCCACCGAAAACAACGCATGTGGTTACAAAATACGTAAATGCAAGTTTTCTGCATGGCACGAAATACGTCAATACAAGTTTTCCGCATAGCACAAAATACGTCAATACAAGTTTTCGACACAGAATTCCACAAAAGTTTTCATTGCAAGATAACAGTACCGAGGCAAGTTTAAGGAGTAACATCCAAGAAGTGATTTGGAAATTACAAATCAGAGACTGGGTTGTCATATTCCTTATTGTATTGTTCGCAATATCAGCCACTGTCATTGGAGTGAAGATGTGCCAGAGAAAGAGGTATTTTAACTTTCTACCAATTCACTTGTCGCTTATAATATAATGGTATATTGTTCCTATTCTAAAAAGTATATTTCGTAGTGAAACAAAGTAATGTAAAATCTGTCAAATTCCCCCTGCAAGTTATGTTAAGGTGGCTCAATACACCACTTTTTGATGAAGCAGTACGCAAAAAAAGTAAACCTGGAAGCATAAAATTCCGGTACTGACTGATTTTAACTGAGGCGAATTGTATGGGGACCGCTCTTTTGAAAAATTGGTTAAATGAATAGATTTTATTTGATAATTGGAAATTCATTACTTACAAGTAATGTGGTATGTGACACCTTCACGTTGTGTGGTATTATATATCGAAATAAACAATAAAATCAAGTATAATTTTTTAAATAGTTTCTTTCCCATCATCGATATCTCACACCGTAGCGCAGTGGGTTGGTGGGTTCACTACAAACCTGTAGGTCATGAGTTCGATTCCCGTTGAGAACAATTAATTTTTTAACTTTCCAAAATTTTCTAAAACGTATTTTTTGATTATTTTATTTTTTATATAAAGCCACCTTAAAGACTGGAGTCGTGTTGTAGTATTTCAATTTAAAGTGATAAGATAGGTTTGTCGTTGTAGGGAAAAATAGCATTAGTCAGTTTGTTTCTTGTAGGGAAAGAAACAGTCAGTTCAATTACAAGAGACTTGCGGCAGAAAAACAACTGAACAGCGAGGACTTTTTCTTTGAGAATGACTACTCGGACGTTTCAATGAAAACCCCTGTGTTGACCGACTGCAAAGTTTGACTCTTCTGACAAAGAATAAATTAATTGTTGAAAGTAATGCCAGTGATACTGGCCGTTTATGTTGCGACAAGATTGATGCCTATACATTTTTTACAAGTTAAAAAATGTTTGCTTTGAAATAAAGCGCAGCATCGTCAATATTTGAAGACGTCAAATTAGTGTACTTCCGGCGAATAACTGTCTTGCCGATAGACGTCTCTTTGGATGTGCAGATTTAAATAAGGGAGATAACTCCTCAGTGGAACTAACCACTATGAATGTGAATGACAATGATGTAAAAAAAAACCACTGTACCATCTCTTTATCATCATCATTTATTAGAAATACTTGTTTATTGCAGGGGTTTTTTTCAATCATGGAAACGACAAAATCTTTGTAGTCTTTTGTAGAATAATTTGCTCCATACCACATGGTTTGTCTTTTTGTTTCCCTATTACTATCTCGATTTGCATGAACGCTTAAAACACTCATAAACTTATAAAATTCTTTAAATATAAATTAAAAGAGCGATTAGTTTCGAGAAATAAAAAACTACTTAATTGTTGGCAAGAATTAAAATTACTTTTGTGATCATCTTTCCATTTTCCGGACAAATATTGCATTTTTCTTTTATGGGAATTGAGCATGATATTTAGATGTACGACATAGGATACACACTGACATTTGTTATGAATTTTTAAACGCACGTCCTTTAAACGATGTTTATTTTCAGATATAATTTTATGATTCCGGAAATTTATTTAAGATAAACATATTCAATTTCCCTCTTTAATTACATTGAGTTCAAGTGTTAGTTTGCATAAGTAGATACGTATCAACTATCTCGATAGAGGAGTGTATGATTATTATTTCAAATATATAATGTCTACATAAACTTGTTCTGAATTATGAGTTTGTATTACGTAAAACTTTGTTTCACATTGACAGTACATGTAGTTTTTCACGTAATTTATCGTTTTGGCATATCAATGATAGTATATTTGTTGTGTATTAACACCTACTTCAAAACAGACAGCTTATATATAACTTAACGATATTCTTAATAAATTAGTGAATATAATCTTGAATTTTTTTAAGCAAAACAGGCAAATTATTTTTTTAAAGCAACATATACCAGTGTTGTGTTTAAGATTGAGGTTTCATTAACATGTAATTTCTGATTATAAAGAAATAGTATATCAGTCTGTCTATTTCCAAGTCATAATTTACTCTCATTTTATCATGAGAAAAGGAATTTAAACTTTATATTACTAGTGTCTCCAGAAACAATTTAGGCAGTAAGAAATCGTTTTATGTTGTTTTATTCTCATCAATAGCACATTTGACATTTGGTAGATCATTGTTTCGGTTTCGCTCTGTTAAAGATGTAACGACCGACCGCCCGTCCGATCTGTTCGCTGCTGAGCTTGCTGAAGTTCTTCAGTTTGTAGGAATGCTTTCCTTCCTTTGCAGAAATGGTGACATCAGCTTCGTCAGAGCTTAAGTAGTGATGGTGCAAGATCTAAACGAGATAGAAAAAGAGGTTTAAAAAATTGAAACGAGAATTGATGGGAAGAATTAACGATTGGCGTTTTTCCTTTTTCTCAAGAACCCAACATAAACAAAAATATGCTAAAATTTCAATGATGATTTCCTCTTTGAATAGGCTTTAATCAACATACTAGTATAGGGAAGTTATTTCCATCATACAGAAAAATAATATATTGCAACTTTGATGTGTTTAAGTATACATGTATATTTTTGATAAGTAAAAAACCGGTCGGAGTGCCGATTTCTTAACCAATAAAACATATATTTTTTTGAAAACCTTTTTATTTCGACATGCAAAATGGTAATCACATTCAAAATTGGCCGTTTTTCGAAAAGATAAGCTGTGCATCTTCTTGCTACAATTTTTTGTGTGATAAGCTTTTAAGAAATTATTTCCTTTAAGAAACAAGCATTAATCAGATAACATTTTACGGTTGTTTTCTTCTTAACCTATCAATATAAACTTTACGGTACCTTTTCAAGCTTTGGAAAACCGCTCTCTACTTCGGACACAATTGCATTTAGGAATCCGTCCGTCTGTAGGCTCTTCTTGTTCACACTTAACAAGAAAGGACACACTGCAAGAATTGACCAAACCCCTTTCAGTGTACTACAGATCTCAGAGAAAAACCAGTAAAAAGATAAAAAGTAACTGGTTTAAACCTTACATGAATTAAGTTGATCATCTTCACTCATTTTTGACATTCTCTCACAATCACTGCAGGAGGATCTCTTCTTCTTTCCCCATCTCCTTCTTCCGAACCTGACCCTTACACGTGGCAGCCTCACTCTCACTCTTGGGAGTCTGACCCGAGGCAATCGGACACGAACCCTCGGTAAGCGGACCCTTACTCTCACCACTCTCCTAAGTCTCCTTGTAATTCTTCTTACAGTTCGTCGTACCTTGCTGCCAACCTTGCGCCAAACTTTTCCAATTTTTTTCCCGAGTCCTTTGATATCCTTGCCAATATTCTTCACAATTCTACGAACACGTATACGCTTCAAACCTTTCAGTATTTTCTTTCCAATTTGTATTTTCCAGTATAGGGGATGAAGCTTCAGTAGTTCCTTGGCTTTATTTAATACGACGGCGATCAAATTCGGTTTCCTTCAAAGTACGATATAAATAAATATTAAGAAATATTTTAAAATACCTTCAATGAACATAAAAGTAAACATAGTTATCAAACAGGTGCTTACGCTATACGATCTAATCTTTAAAAACCCTTTTTCATATTTTTTTCATGTTTCCTCTTTTTCTATCTTTTTCGTTTTCCCTTTAAAACATTTCTATTGTTATATTATCTATTCATTAAAATCTTTTTTTAAATTTTAATTCAAAAAACCTTCATCCAAATTGTTAATTCATGGAAGAAAACGAATAGGTCGTTTTACTAAAGACCTAGAGAGAGAGAAATCAAAAGGTATCCCAATTGACTTACGCCTGACATTCAGCGCACTTTTCCTCAAAGATTGCCCCAAGTTTAACGCATTTTTCACTGGCATCATCCATGTTTTTGCTCATTATCCTATTTTCTCTTTTTATTAATCTAATAACTATCTGCTGGGTTATGTTCTCGATTTCTGCAAAGATACAAACAATAACGTTATGGCGTCGTTAGTTGATCGTAAGAATATTTGATCACCATCATCATCACTATCTTCATCATCATCATTGTACGAAAAATCATCTTGAAAATGTAGATTGTTTAAACATCTATCTCTTCCTTTCTTTTATTCAAATACTCGTTGGAAACTAAATTTTACAGTATTACGATCTTTATTTATTGTCATTTATTTCTAAACTTACCCGAGAGTTTCTGACTGGAAATTGGCGTCGGTTCCTCCGGCTCCGGGTACTCTTGGTAGTAAAAGTCATCTCCATAGTAATCGTCACCGTCTTCATCGGCGTGACTTTCCTTTGGCAATCCATACAAACCAAGGATCACAAGTACCGCAAACAAAGGTACCCGCATCATGTTGTACTAAAGGTGAGCTGATAGGTCACACATAGAAGTTAACTTTTTAATAAAGTCAATGGAATAAAAAAGAAAATCTTAGTCGAGATTTTGGAAAGAAATAATATTAACGTTTAAATATACGCAAAATATTTCTTCATGAAATATGATTCTATGAAAAATTGTATATTTCTAAGAATTTACAAAAAAGTACTAACTCACACCGTCAATCATGCAGGGAAAATAGTAAATTATTGATTTTCAAGATCAGTGTATATGTACATATATTATTGGAACCTAATACCCAACAAGTTTGTTATGCGAATTTTCAGACACGCCACTCAGTAATTATGGGGATAGGCTGCAACATTGTTTGCTTCTGTCGTCTGCCAAAAGTATCTTCCGACTTAAGTGCAAAAGAATTGATTGTTTTGCACAACTGTCAGAATTTAAAAAAAAATACAATTAAACAGAAAAAAATTGGTAGATTTATAGAGTTTATTTTCTATGAAAAGATAGTTTTAGACAAATTCTAATAAAATGCAGAATTTATTTTTAGATACATCCGATCGGTGCCAAAATTTAAACGTATCAGTGTATATTACATGTCTTCCTTGTAAATGAATTGACCCCATGTAAAGAACTATCTTTAAACTTTCAAAAAATATTTTTAAGACCGGTAAATTGTGTATGGATTGGTTTGGTTTCGTAAACAACGATTTTTAATTTTTCCAAATATCTTTATCATTTTTGGTCTTTTTTTTTGTTCAGCTTTTGTTTTAGGCTTTTTTTTTAAGTTAAAGGAAGGGGAAGAGTTTAATCAGTTTTAATGCATGTCACTATATCAAGCTTCAACAATATCTGTTTGAGCTTTTAGCATTTGTTCAAACTTAACTTGTACCTTATTTTTACCTTAGCATTAAATAATCGAATTGCCTCAATTTTACATGTAAAATCGGGGTTAAATTCTCCTTTGAATTAGAATTAAGCTTTTGAACATTCGCGATTATTCCATCAATGCTTGAAAGAAAAGAATACATTGTATATTTGTGATGGGTGATAAATGGACACACATCGGATTGCCAACAAAAGATAATTGTTTTCCGGAAAAAATATATAACCTCAAAATAAAACAACGTTGTTTAGAAAAGTGGAAATCTATGTTCTCTTTTACTACAACTGTTCAAGTTGGTATCAGTTATCTAAATTCCCTAATTGATTTCTAAATATTTATTTCAAATATACGAAATTTTTAAATGTTGCAAAATAGCCCGGAAAAAGCAAACTCAACAGCAGCCTTTGTGTTTAGATTTATGGCAGACATAAGCGGACTGTGGCAATGTTGTATCTCTAAAATCATTTTAACAGTTTAAATACACTTTTTATGTTCTTTTACATATATTTTTTCTCTTTTGCATGATAACCAAGACTTGATTCCTGTACATGTAGATTTTTTTAATGTTTTTACATATGTATATCTTTCATTATATGTAGTTTATTTTTTGTAACTTAAGGGAATGTTCTCCCATCTTGTACATATGTGAACCAAAAATGTACCCATTTCGTGAACTGACTTGTTTATGTCTAAAAAAAAAAAAACTATTGTCAAAAGATAAAAAAAACAACCAATAAATATATGGATTTACACGTTGTTTTGTACGTTTGTGGACAGAGGTGAAATTTAGACTCTACGTCATACAAGGAAGTTGAGATAAGTACGACCACTACCAAACCAGCTCTAGAGTACTTTGGTCCGACATCTGTGACGGGCTGGACCGTACCATCCCGTGCGGCCCATATCCTGTGCGGCTCTGTCATTGGTTCGGACTGAGCTATACACGTTTCTGTCAGACAGGCGCGGCAGCTGGCGTCTGCATCCTACACCGTGTACACGACAGGTGTACGTTACACTGTAAAGTCCATTCACTGACACGAAAGGTCCATTGAAAGTAGTTCACTGATAAAAGTACGTTTAACTATAGTTGTGAAAATTGGTAACATTGCTTTTGAATCACATCGCATTTGCCTTAATTGAAGCTGAAATTAATAGTAAAATAAATTAATGTTAAAAGTCAATGTCAGATAATTATTTTGACATAGTTGAATATAGATCTCGACTATCGGATTTTTTTTATGAAGTTTGATAAAAGATCATTAGTAGTTTTATAAAAATGGGAAAACAAGAAAAGAATTAAAATTGAAGTCAGGGCCATAGATAGACAATGATAGAAAATTATGACATTTATGGAATGTGCTCCCAAATATCAAACCCTTTGAAATTGGGCAAACCGCAAAACAAGGATTTGTCATCTGTAATAACAGTATATAACCCTCACTTAAACAATAACATGATTTCTATGGTGATTCATGCGGAATATGAAGGTGGCGACATTGCAGAAAAAATGCATAACCCGCGTTAGCGAGTTATCTAAAATTTTCTGCAATGATCGTTTCCTGCATGAGCCGCATGAATCGTCAACGAAAGCATTTTAATGTCTGTATTTACATCTTTCTTTTGACAAATTAATAAATTGATTGTAAAAAAAAGTAAGCAAAATTCACTAAATTAAAATAACTGTTAATGTTCATCAGTACGTTAGCTAACAGAAACAGTGAAATGGTTTCCTATGGGGATTTGAGTCTGACATCATTATGATTATTTGGTGCAGTCCGTGATTTTTCTTGGGTTGCTGTAGGTTTCGACCAATCGACAAAAGGGACATGTAGATTCCAGTTTTGTTAGTTTCCTCTCAGTTTCAGTCGCTGTAGGTTTCGACCAATCGATAAACAGGGCGTAGATTTTAGTCTGGCTGTTTCTATAGAGCTATAAATTAACTATGAGTTTCCGTTAGAAATAGATGTAATTGTACTCGATAGATATAAATATATGAAAGTAACACGCCGTCACGCTAACGCGTGTCCACATATATTGAAAACTCAATTTCTATTGCACCACTGTACACAAAATAAGGAATCAAAATATAGTTGAATACTACATTGTTAACAGTCTTGTATCATCAAATGAATTTAATACTTTGTTGAAAATACCATGCTTTAAAATTTCCCTGCTATGTACAAATGATGTGCATCACACCCAAGTTAGATGTCAGGAATATATGCCATTTACCTATCAATTACTTCATGTCTTCCTTTTAGAAACCTTGTTAGATGTACAAAATTTGACCCTATTATATTCTACCATTTATGGCACGGAATCTTGTTCACGAATTCAAACTCACCATGGATTACCGATGAAAGTGACACAGTAACTTAAAAAAAAGATGTTTTACTTTTTAATTATGAAAAAGGAAATAAAAAAAAATGTACAAAATTTCATTAAATAGAAAGTTATCACGTATTATAAGCCATCACATAGACTTAAACTCATCCGGAAATTTCATACATGTTTGAGTGTCACGTGATTACGATTGCTGTCTAAAATAGATTTTGATGTCTGATGGCAAGAAATATGCATTCACAAAGCATTTAAATAACTATATAATTCTTGAAGATATCAGGTTTTACGGAAAGGCTGCTTGCTCATGATATTTGCCACACTGCAGTATTTACATTCCCCTTGCGTGGCTATTAAACACGAGGAAACTCAATATTTATGTGTTGGCTTCAAGCTTAATTCCATTTTTCTCTTTTTAATTTGATTTTTCTTGTTTTGCTTTTGAACACCGCAATTTTACAAAAGTTCATCTTTTCACATAAAATATGTGGAAAACATGTGAAAGTGTTTGGTAAAATATGCGTTTATGTGTCACCATGTCTCTTTAAAAACATTCATTAAAAAAACAGGAAAAAATTGAAACCTTTATTAAATTATCACATAGTTTTGTCAAGCACTATCAATACTATAATTTGTTTCCTAAACTTGTGGAGACAGCATTCTATTGTCCATGACTGACACTTTCCCCTTCTATTCCTATTCCGTGGTTCCCGGTGGCTTGGAAGTGAGGTCATACAAAACCCGGGATATTCCTGGAACAGTTGAGATTCTTTCTACCATCTGGTTCAAAACCTACAAAGGAGATAAAAATAACAGAATTAGCTGGACAGACACTCGTTTAATTGCTACATACATGTAGAGATACTTCTTTGTAATCAAAATCTAAACAAGAATCTTAACAAACTGTTTAACACATTGTATTAATAGAATCTTCAGTTATCATATTATATTTTTTATTATTAAAGAATTCAAAGATCTTTCCCACAAGTAAAACACTCTTCAAAACAAATTTTGATCATTTTCATAAGATAACATTTGAATCATCAAAATTAAGATGAGTTTCAATCACTTGATATTAAACACAAGTGTCACACTTTGATATTACTTATGTCTACCTACTTAAAATCTCTTTAAAAGAAAAAATGCAAACACCAATTAAAAATCTATCAAAGTAAAACCCTTAAATAAAAACTCTCCAATTACCAATAATGACATGTGCATGACTTATCACAAGTTTTAAAAGATTAATTAACAGTCAATTGAAATTGAAAATAATATACAGGATGCACATCAGTATGACTTTGAGAATTTTAAACCTTTCTCTGCCCATTAATAACTGCTATTTTTCAACTTTTCAGGAAATAAATTAACAATAAAATCAAGTGCTGTATGAAAATGTTGTTGACATTTTGATCTCTGAAAACAAAACATATAGTTTACATGAATTATGTATTGTGACTAATGACTAGTAATGTAACAAGTTTATCTGCTACATGTATAACTTGGTACCACAAAGTACTATATCACGAACTTAGTTTAAAATTATCTTATTTTCTTTTTTAAAGAGTTTTGTTAACTTAGTTATTTCTTAAAAATCATATATTTTAGGAATTATTAAACTACCTGGTTATAACATTTGACTAATTTCAATGCTAAAGAAGTTTGCTAATAAAAGTTTAACAATGCTAGGTACAGAGGCTATCTTTCAATTTCACAACCACATTGCGTGTAACACCTCCGTGGCCAGGTAGTCGGCCTGTCTGAGCGTGGTTAGGTAGGTTGGGGTGACGTCCTCCACAGGGAACCGCACGGAACCACCAAATATATAAACTACCCTATAATGTTAAACAATATGGGTTCGTCATTCAAAGATCATTTGTTTAATTAAATCATTACTGATACATCTCTAGTACAATTTGTATGTACAATGTACATGAAATTTTTGAAGCTTTTATCAGCCAAAGATATTTTTCCTTTTAAAATCTTTTTTGGTTTGAAGGATCACTACTGTAACAGTATTAATCAATGATAAAATCTTAACTTGAAGAAAATGTCCCTCTCATTTATGCCGGAAAAAAACTTATATGTGTTGGAAATCATTGAATTATTAAGTCTAAGAACAATAACTCTGCTAAAACTAAAATACTTTGTGCTAATCTGATTCACAAGTTCTCATTGCATATACTTAATGCATAATATTATTGTCTGGATGCGAATAAGTAAATGCATTATTTAACCACTGAAAGTAAGTCAATAAATGATAGATGTATTAATTTAATCATATCTGAGATCCTCAATGAGGAAAGGACACCTCTATTTTCACACATAGTTTCTTTAAAATTACACAACTGAATCAATCTTATAGATTTTTATTCTCTATCTTTCACAATCTTTGTGGTAAACTGTATAGCTCAATTAGTTACATCATCTTCTAGTTATTTAAGGTAGCTCGCGGGTTTACCTGCTTGTGAGAAAACCTACCTTGAAAAATTGTCCACGTGATCCATAGGTTTCAGAGTTTTATTTCTAAAATTTATTTGAGATTCGTCTGCGCGGTAATAATGTTATCGTGTTTCAAATACAGTGTCATTGATAAAATCAAGCAACGCCATTTCAATGAAATATATAGTAAAATGCACATCTTACTCGAGAAACGCATTACAAAACCATACTCCAAACTTTTAAACGATTCAGACGAAATTAATTATACTCAACACAATAACAGAGGAGATAATTATGAATCGATTCATAAAAAATAATCAGTATGTGTTCTCGGCCAATTTTTTGCAAAAAAACTTTAAAGATTTAAAAGATTTCTCAAAACCTTATATTTTCATTACGACGTTAGCCCGACGTCATCACTTCCTTACGTCTGAGAACCCAAAAATTGAAATGCATTTATTGACAAGACTAGCTGATTAACACATTTTAGAACTTGTAAATACTAATTAGACATTATTGTGAATGTTATCAAATGCACAAATGCAATTTATGTAAGGCTGTAAAGATACAGAAAATTGCTATTATTTTTATGAAATTCTGAGTCAATCAATGCCAAAACAAAAATGCCAGGCAACTACTGACATAATAAGTTTGTAATCGTATAAGCCAAAAGAATTTTTAACAAATTGATCGGTAGTTAAAATTACGGAAGTCATAATTGAAAAAAAAAAACCCACCCCGATTTTAATGCATACGGTTCAATTAATTTACTTGTCTATTTAAAACATGATTTTAAATGGAAGAGTTCCAACGCACACTCTTACTTTATAGAACAAAATGTGACAAAGTATGTGACATCTTTAAATTTTCAGCACTTGATATTATAAATGTTTGTATAAACAGTAATAAACTGCATTTAAGCTTTTTGATATATTTCTTTTTAAGCTTCTAAATATCTCATTTGTCATTTTAAAAAAAGCATGTATGAGTTTACTATGATGGTCGACTCTTAACGTCGATTCCTATTGTGACGTCAGCAAACCCGCGAGCTACGTTAAGTCATGCTTACTGAAATTTAAACATCCTTTTTAGCTTTTTTAACCTACAAAAGAATTTCAAAACACTTTTTATGGTCATAAATTCAAAAATATTGATTATACTTTAAACATGCTATACTTTCATTCATGTCAATATCTCAAAGTGTCTCATACTGCTTTAAAATAAAAACTCACATCTAACTTCCTCATATCAGAGCAAAGGAAATAAATTAACAATGTCATAACAAAATAAAAAATTTATTAAAGTTTAGAGTATCAATAAATATGTTTATGCATTGACCAACTCAAGTTGGTCTATAGATAAGAGATAAGATTCAAACAAATATTTCAAACAATTGATTGTTGAATCCTGTTTACCAAGTTTTCTTTAAATTTGTTTAAAATGTGATGTAATATGGATGCTTTAAACATCTGAAACTCTTTAAATGCAATTTAAGGGTGAATATTTTCTAGCCTACATTTATCTATACTGGTTCTTACCTATTTATATTATGGAATATACAAGTATCATTAAGTTCTCCCAATTTGGTTCACTGTCACTAGATATTCCTACCATTATAAACTATAGGTCCTGCAATCTCCCTGCAATAGCAACACAAACACCTTCAGTTCAATAAGCAGTTCTTTGACTCAATGGACTGAATGAGAGAAAGGACAGATCAAAAGAAAGGATATGATAAAGAAAGAGAGAGGGTATGAAATATAAAGAAACTGAACAAAGGGAGTGGGTATGGGTTATTTCCATACAAGTAGAAAGAACAGAGAATGATAGAGAGGGGAAGGGTTAAATATGAAAGGGATAAAGAAATAAAGAGATGTTGTAATAATTTTAAATCTGAAAAATTTACTCCAAATAGTTGTGCATTCGCTAAATTCTTCACTGTGAGGAATGTGCCAACAACACACAATGTCCTCAGGATAATCTAAGTATCAAAACAATCTATTGTTTTAAGAAGTGCTAAACAGCCCAATCCACTCTTCCACCTAAATTACAAAAAAAAAAATGAATGCACTGTCCAACCACGATCTCTGGAAGCTTGAAAATTACTCTCAGTATTATAACCTACTTGAAAATAATTACTCTGAATTAATTTGAACCTGATAGTGAACATGCATTGCCTGGTAACTTAATCTCTAAACGGGGTAAGTTTGCTTTTATTCATTTCATTTTTGTTTAGGGGGGTGTGCGGCATTCCTGTACAATTGAGGATAAGAATGTAACCGTTTCTTAAACTGGCTTTTTCCGCCCGAAACTGGCCAAATATGTTGCCAAAAGATATAAAAGCAATACATATGGAGTCCTACATTTCTTTTTGCTTCAAAAGAGTGCATACAAGAACAAGACAATGCCTTTTTAATCACCCAGAACAGCTGTCGAACTGAGCAGCAACAGACTTATTTTGAAGATTTAAAACTCTGAAAAAAATATGAAGAGGGTTTATTTGTCTCCTCTGTACAACCATTTGTTAAAACAAGGTTTGAATTTTGCTCATTTAGGTTGTAACTTTGCCTCAAAATAGGGTACCCTATACATATCAGTCGGCATTTGATCTGCTATAAGAATAAGAAAAATCCAGTCTATACTTAGAACGCCTGTGTTTATGGAGACACATTGACGTTATATTTTAATAGAAAAAAAATAATTGTAAATTCAAAACAATCCGTATTGAATTTTATATACTTCTCTATACCTGTCCCATGTTTGTTTTATAGGGAATTTTTAGTTCTATAAGTATTAAATAAAGTGTATTCCTTTAAGAAGTGGGATAGAGGTATAAAAAAGTGATTGTCTTCAATTTAAATAGTATACATCATATTTAAATGAAATATATCTGTAATGTGCCTCCATAGACACAGACAAATATATCTTGTGGTTTTTGAGGCCCATTTTAAGAATAGGGTACCTTACTTTGGGACAAAGTTACAACTTAAAGGGACATGCTCACGATTTTGGTCAAATTATATTTTTCTGTTTTTATTATTTACAATGCTTGAAAAATGCATTTCTAATGATCAATTGAAATTTGATAATCAGTCATAAAGTTATAAGCAAGATACAGAGCTCAAAATTCTTCGTTATGTAAACAAGGCTCGAGTCATGAAATCGTGTCTCGAAAATCTTTTTTAAGCTAATTTGTCTATCTTCTTCATTTTAAGCATAAATAAAGTTCAAAAAGTTTAACACATTCGTTTAAGGTCTATAATTGACATTTTCACTTCAACATTCAAAATGTAAAAAAAAGCTTTGTTTGCATAGTAAAGAATTGCAAGCTCTGTAACTCGCTTGAAACTTAACGAATGGCACTCAAATTTTGGTTGCATATTAAAAATGCCTTACTTAAGCATTGAAAACATCAAAATCAAAAAATAATTTTTGACCAAAATCGTGACCATGCCCCTTTAAACAAGCAAACTTAGACATTTTTCTCAACAAATGGTTGCAGAGAGGACACCAATGAACCCCTTTCATATTTTTTTCAGATATTTTAATCTTCAAAATAAGTCTGTACCTGCGCAGTTCGACAGCTGTTCTTGTATGCATACTTTTCAAACAAAATTACATGTAGGACTTCATATTTATTGCTTTTATATCTTTTGGCAACGTTTTTTTTACCAGTTTTGGGGAGAAACAAGCGAGTTCAAGAAATGTTAACATTCTTATCCTCAAATGTACAAAATGGCTGTATACCCCCCTTAATTTTAAAGATTATAAGTGCTACTTTATATTCCTATAAATAGCGGACAAGAAATGCCACGTGAATGTTACCTTAGCGTTGTATGTTTAACAGTGCCACGTGTATGTCGAAATATTTGTACATTTTAGTCTAATAGTGTCATGTTATGTTTAGATATTTAGGATATAGTGTAGTATAGCTACATGTGCCGTTCGCTACGGTTTGTAAACATATATCTAAGTGGCGAGAAATGTATTGTACGGAGACCGGTTATGGTCATAGATACATTATACTTATGTAAGCATTATTGTTAAAGGTTCCCGGGGTTAGTATACAATCATTTAATGCTTGAGCAGTCGATTGACCAGAATATTTTTCCCGAGGTAAAAGGAACATCTCAGTATGATCTATAATCCGAGGCCAACGGCCGAGCCGTTCCCTGCATCAAAGGAAAAAATTCGAGTATCAAATTATTGTTTTATTATCTAATTTAATTTTTAGTATTTTGTGTTCACAATAATAAATTACAGAAGGTTTTCATACCATTATGCATTCAGGTCATTGTTAATCAATACCAAGATGACCTTAAAGATAAAATTTAAGAACAAAGTCAAATAAACATAACTAGACACGATGTCGTTGCGAGCAACGTGGGTCTTCCGTTTAATTATGAATTAGTGATAGGGTTTAATTAAAATGTTGACATTTGGTACGAGTTACTATATTAACTTCCTTTTAAACTAAGTTTTGGACCTATACTGCAAAATTAAGATTTCCGGAAAAGGTCATTTTAAAACTTCAATATCTCTGCAATGCGTTGTACGATTTTAAAACGGTTTTTAGTTTTGTATTCAGTACAAAAATGTCTACACAAATTTTGGAATCACTTCCGGTGACGACCGGAAATGACGGAGGACCTGCTAATATTAAACTTTAATAAGTTTAAAACATATTCTGATGGGAACAAATAGTATTCTTTGTTCATTTTAATATTTTTTAAACACAATTTTCAAAAATGCTGTTTGAGCAAACCGGAAGTGACGGACGATCGTGGTTTTACCTGATCGGCCCTAGAAATTCAAAAATATATCATTCCTGAAACTTTCAATTTTCTATCTTTAATCGTTTTTTGAGAAAAAGGGAGGACAAATTCACTTTTTATAAAAAGAAAAACGAATATAACGGCCGACCGGAAGTGACGTTATTATCAAAACTGTACGTGATTAAAAACCTTGATATTTTGTATTATTCCTAAAAATTTCATAAAAATCCGTTGTAGCATATTTGATATATTTGAGTTTTAAGAAAAATGTTAAGAAAAAAAAGAATAATACTAGTGAAAAATATAGAAAAAGAAACCTAACAAAAACAATAACTAATAAAGTTATCTTTTAATCTTGTAGCAATTAAACTTTTTCTAAAATACGTTGCCGGCCCACTAGATCGCAGTCTATTGACCAGCAGTTCAATAGATCACTTTCAAACTTGAATACACATACAAAATATACGAAAATATTTAATCTGTAATAAAACAACAAAATCCCTTTGATTAGGTAATAATCTCATTTAATGTATAGACGAGGCCCTATGTTATGGCCTGAGAGGTGTTGATGGTGACTGACGGCCTATAGTGGACGACCGGAAGTTTCCGGAATTTGAGGATTACCTGGAGCAGGAGGTGATCTGTTGGACTAACAGTGGACAATGGATTTGGGTAGTGTGGTGTTTGGCGGAGACGAGATGATTGGAGCTTAAGGCGATGGACCGTCTCGCGTCGTATATTGCTGACATTTTGTATATTTGTAAAAATTGTATATAAATATTTTATTTTATATAGCATTTTTGTTATTATCACTGATCAGAGGCTCGGTCATGGTGACAGATTGTTTGCATTTATGGAGGAATAATATATATTTACCTTCTAAAATCTGAATTTTATTGAAGTATTCAATAGATATCATTAACTTTTTATACTATGTACAATTTGTTACAAAAGAATTTCAATCTAGAATTGTCATTTATACCGTATATCAGGTTTTTTCAGCGTCATGTTTTTCCGCAAATAAGAACCTAGACCGGTATATAAAATTTACGCGAATCAAATTTTCACTATCGGTATTTCAAAGTCCTAATGAAAATATAATTCACAGTTAGAATTGAATCATCAGAATTGAAATAAAAGAAAATATAAAGACAGTAAGAAATCATTTTATGATCTTTATTCTCATCAATAGCACATTTGACATTTGCTAGATCATTGTTTCGATTTCGCTTTGTTGAAGATGTAACGACCAACCATCCGTCCAATCTGTTCGCTACTGAGCTTGCTGAAGTTCTTCAGTTTGTAGGAATGCTTTCCTTCCTTTGCAGAAATGGTGACGTCAGCTTCGTCAGAGCTTAGGTATTGGTAGTGCAAGATCTACACAATAAACAGATCCGTTAAAGACTGAAACTTAAAACAAGAATTAATGGAAATTTAAATTTACCATGTGCTTCTCTTTTTATTAAACAAATACAAAATTTACCTTTTCAAGCTTGGGAAAACCACTCTCGACTTCCGAAGTAATTGCTTTCAGAAACTTGTCAGTTTGTAAGCTCTTCTTGTTCTCGCTTAACAAGAATGGACACACTACAAGAAATAATAACCTTTCAGTATAGTACAAATAGAGGGTCCAGTGACAAACCGGATATCAATAGATCAATTGCTTAGAGCTTACGAGAATTGATTCGATCTTGCTCGTTCATTTTTGCCATTCTTTCACAATCACCGCAGGTAGATCTCTTCTTCTTTCCCCATGATCTTCCGAATCTGACTCTTACGCGTGGATATCTGATACGTGGATATCTGATACGTGGATATCTGATACGTGGCAGCCTCACTCTCACTCTTGGGAGTCTAACCCGTGGCAGCCTCACTCTCACTCTTGGGAGTCTAACCCGTGGCAGCCTCACTCTCACTCTTGGAAGTTTGATTCGTGGCAGGCGAACCCTAATTGTCGGCAATCGAACACGAACTTTTGGTAAACGGAGCCTTACTCTTACCAGTCGCCTGAGCTGCCTTGTAATTCTTCCCAAAGTTCGGCGTACCTTGCTGCCAACATTGCGCCAAGCTTCTCCAATTTTTTTCCCAAGCCTTTTAAAATCTTTGCCAATATGCTTCACTATTTTACGGACTCGTATTCGCTTCAAGCCTTTAACGATTTTCTTTCCGAGTTCAACAACCACGTAGATGGGATGACGCTCTGAGAGTTCTTTGGATTTCATCAATATAGGTCCGGTCAAATCCGGTATCCTACACAGAAACAGTGTTAATAAGTATTATTACTAGTACTTTTTAATATACACAAAGGCAAAATAATATCTAAAACAGGTGTTTAATTTTATTGTTATACTTTCATGTTAAATACTGAAATCTGATTGGTTAAGACACAGTTCATAATCCGTTCTATTACCCTTAGCGTTAGCAACGCACTTAGCAACGGGTAACATTACAAATTGTTACATGCGCGAAAATTATGCGCGTACGGTTCGCTGTAAAATTCACGTTATTCCTATATAAAAGCAGTAAAGTTTACTTTAAAATTAAGACATTCAGTATAATAAAAAAAATAGTGCCTGTTTGGGAGGATAACAGTTGGAATTGACACCCCTCGAAAACCATTGTCAACCTCCGCTTCGCGTCGGTTGACAATGGTTTTTTCGGGGTGTCAATTTCAACTGTTACCCTCCCAAACAGGCACTATTTATGTATTGCCACACGCTCTCGTCTACAAAAAAATCATTATTATAATCAAGCCTTTCTATTTTTAGCCGGGCTCTGCTAAAAGCAGAGTCCTGGCTGTAGGCAGGCAAATCGCCAATGTTAATATCAATAGCACAACTTTAAAAGTAAACAAAAAACCAAACAGCGTCAAAGTGAAAGCTTCCGCTATACCAAATAGTTACACAAAGAGCCACGTTTTGTCAAAAGTGTTGGCATTTTTTTTTAATTTCAAGAGAATTGTCTATATCTTTCAGTTTTCTTAATAATAACGTGTTTTAAAAACAAGACTATGCATTTTGGACACATACAATGCGCATGAATTTCCATGAACTTCTTTGCTGCGCGGTGAGGAAATGGAGATAGGATATGTCCTTTTTATTGAGAATCAAAATTTGTCATGTACAAATTTTGATTCTCAATAATCTAAAACTCTAAAGACATTTGACGTTTTTACTATCATGAACTTCGATAAACGAGTAAATGAGATTAACCAACATTTGAACGTAACAAAAGCTTTTTCCGAACAATAGCCATATTCAAACCCTGAGAAAGTATTTTGATTAAAATTGCGCTAAAATTTAGAAGAAAAACAAAATAAACAGAAGTAAAATCTTTGACACGATAGATATATAACCGTTACGCTTGTTGCAAAATTCAAGGCAGCAAGTGTTGAACTTTTTTCTACTAGACAGACATATTTTTGTTTATAGCCGCTTGCAAAATTTGGTCGTCCTCTGACGATATGCCGACATTAAAAGCATGAGAGAGAGAGAGAGAGAGAGAGAGAGAGAGAGAGAGAGAGAGAGAGAGAGAGAGAGAGAGAGAGAGAGAGAGAGAGAGAGAGAAGAGAGAGAAAGAGAAAGAGAGAGAGAGAGAGAGAGAGAGAGAGAATTTTTCAGTCTTTACTACACAATATGCATAAAGACACACCAAAAGAGCCCGGCTTTCAGTACTTCAGTACTTTGATTTTTACCAGTCACCCCTTCTTAACCACACAAAACGCTTTTTACCTGCCATTATTTAATGTAAAAATGAAAAAAATATAGCGCTGAACTATGCTTAGCGCTTTAAAAAACCTGTATTAACTGAAATAACATTTATAACTGAATGCATAATGTGCATTTTATTCACGATTTGACCTATTTTAAAAGAACAATGTATTGTTATCTTATATAATAAATACCCCATAATCAAAATTTAAAAAAATTATTCAATCCTCAAATCAAAACACATTTATTCAAAATTACATTTAATGAAGAAAACGAATCAACTTGATATATATTGCTGTTCTTTGTGACCAGGCGCGTGGTATTTGGGAAGCGGGTATCAAAATAACCATTTTTATCTGGAGAAATAAATTGTGAATCCAACAGCTCCTTTTTGTAGTTTTTTTGTAGATATTATTTAAACTGTTTATTCACAGTTATAATCGTAGGTTAAATATTGGCTGAAGTTAAAGGGACTTGGACATGATTGAGATCAAAAAATTTATATTTATTTTTGATGTATAAAATGGTTTATTATTTCCGATTTTAATATTAAAGGGACTTGGACACGATTTGAGATAAAAAAAAAATTATGTTTTATGTATAAAATGATTAACTGGAGCATTTTAAATGACTGACCAAAATATTAAATGTTAAAGTCAAGTTACAAGCAAGATACACAGGTAAGAATTGAAAGGAATGTAAACAAAGCTCGAGTCTTATAGTTGTTTACAAAAAATGTAATGTAGAGAACTACCATTTCTTAGACAAAATGACATGTAAAAAACAACTTAAACTAATTCAATATCTTCTTAAATACTATTTAAATATCAACAAAAGAAAGTTACATTTGATTGAAATTTACACCAATACAACGAATATGTAAAAATAACAATATTCGAGCTTTGTTTACGAAACAAAGAATTATATATGAACTCTGTATCTTGCTTAAAACTTGATATTTGAGTTTCAAATTTTTACAAAGCAATATAAACTTTTATACTTTTTAGTATAATGATTGAAAATGGAAAAATAAAATTTGAAAATTTTAAGTCAAATCGTGTCCAAGTCCCTTTAACGAGGTTGGGGGTGGCTGCCATTTTAAAGCGTTTTTATCTTTATACAAAAAAGATTTTCACTTTAATGTTCCAAAACTCTTACATCGTACTGAAAATGTCTTTTGAAAGAAATGGATATGATCAGGTATTGAATCATTATCTAAAAAGTCAATTGATGGTAAGCCAAGGGTTACAAGATGCAAAAAAATCAAACCAGCTGTTTTTCAGCATTTTCTAATTTTTCAAAGGGAGGTAACTTGTAAAACTTTAAATATTTTGTTATAATATTTTCCTTCTATTTCCTTTTATTTAAATTCACCATCGAATTTTTTTTAAATGCTCAATCTTTATTACACATGTATTGATTATTATTATGTTAAAATTTGGAAATAATCTTGTGCTTACTTTCTTTTTGTTTTACATATTTGCATCTGACATACATATTTTTGGTAAAATTGTGATATTTTTTCTTTTTAACAAATAATGTTTAGTTTTTTCTCATTGTGTTAATTTTTTGTGATGTTATTGCTATGTTGTTTGCCTTTATTTATATTTCTTATATTTTTCAATTTTTTTTTACATAATGTGCAATTTCTTCAGATGCAATAAATGATAAAATTAACGACGATTGTGATGTGGTCTTTCATATTAAAATATAAACTAAGATTATATGAAACATTTCTGCATATTTGGTGAATTTTGGAGACATTTTTTTGGACCCCCAGCCTCCCTAAGAAAAAAATCAGAAAGTGTCCAAATTGACTTACGCCTGGCATTTAGCACACTTTTCCTCAAAAACTGCGCCAAGTTTAACGCATCTTTCACTGGCACCTTCCATGTTTTTGCTCATCATCCTATTTTCTCTTTTTATTAATCTTATAACTATATGCTGGGTTATGTTCTCGATTTCTGTAATTAACATAAAAAAAATAATGTTAACGTTATGGGTTTTTTTTGGTTATTGGATGAAACATAAATAAATATATCATCATCATCTTCATCATCAACAACATCATCATTTTCATCATCATCAATATTGTACGAATAATTATTTGTCTAAAATATAGAGTGCAAATACGAGTACATTAACATTCATCAATCCCCCTTCTATTCTAATATTATTTTTTAACAAAAGATCGAACGTGGGGGGAATAAGCCGAGGCATAAGTCCATTTGAAGAACCCACATTTTTTTTCTTACAAATATTATTTTCGTTACATGCATTAAGCTTATGTAATCATTTGCATTCAGAATTGTCAAAACCTTTAAAAATTGACTTCAAATTTAATTGACATATATATATACATGTATGCTAATTGAGCAACAAAATGCTAATAAAATCGGGTGCTTAGACTACAGTTTTTTATTGAGTGGGTCATCATACCATTTTTTAAAAGACGTAATACTGATAAAACATGTAAATTTCTATCTTTTTCAATTAAAAAAAATATTACTAAAACCCACTCCATAGTAAAAAGCTTATTTTCTTCCTTTTATATTCAAGATGATTATCAAATGGCAAAGACAATTATGTTTGCGCATTACTAAATTGCGGTTGTTATTTAAATAAATTAATACATGTGATTCCGTGGTGTAGCTTTTAGCGAGTAGTTCTTGAAACATAGGTATGTTGAAGTGGGTTTTCGATTCCAATGAATGTGTTGTAAATACTTTTTATATCTTTGTTTCCTTTGTTTAAATTCGAAAAACTTATTTGACAAAGAAAGTAAAAATTGCGTTATTATGAATTAAATACATGCACTTAATTATTCTTTGGGTTTTGCTACATGTAAATAAGTTATCTTTAGTATTATTTTTTAAAATAACATGTTACTTTGTTGAGGGGGTACAAATTATGGATTTTAATACAAAAAATTGGAATTCTTCATTCTTTGTACGTGCACTTAATAAATTCTCTGGAGATATGTAAGCACAGGAATAAAAATATTTAAAGTTAATACGCATATCATACTAAATGCGTGACTGTCATTTGAAACATACTAGTGATAAGGTTGTGGTCACTTGTGGGCATATGTCTCGGCTTATTCCCCCAGGCTTTTTAAATATAAAGTAAATTTATATGATATCGGCCGAATATGGCTCCCAAAAATGAACCTTATCAATTTACTGTAATTCTTTGCTTCCTTTGTACAGATATACATGTAAAGTTTTTTTCATAATTTTCATTTTGATCCAATCCCCACATTTTGAAACATGAAATAAAAAATACCATTTTTGGTATTTTTAGCGTATAACGACTTGTTTTCAAGCAGTTATTCTTTCAGAAAACATTGAGCGATTGCTTTAAAAAGCAAATTATTTTCATCAAAGATGTATCTATCCAAGACTTAAAACTATAACGAAAAGTATGTTCTTGTTCAAAGCGTCGCTTTATATTCCCCATTAAAAATTTAGGAAAATGCCAGTTTGTTTGAACTACAAAAATAATGTCACTTCTGATGCAATATATTGCCACTGAGTGCAAATAATTCAAATAGATATTATATCTATATATTATATCAACTATTCTAAAAAAAACATACATATAACAATTGTTAACACTTTTTAAAATGGCAAGTTCTTGGAGCATATATTATATATAGTTCGTTGCGGTTTGTTGTCATTTTCTACTGATCATGAACCTACCAGAGAGTTTCTGACTTGAAATAAGCGTCGGTTTTTCCGGCTCTGGTTCTGGGTAGTAATCTGGGGGGTAGTAATAGTCGTCTACATAGTAACCGTCGCTTTCTGCATTCGCATGGCTTTTCTTTGGCAATCCAAATAATACCAAAATACCAAGTACTGCATGTAAATGTACCCGCATCATGTTGCAATACAGGTGAGCTAATATTAAAATAAAATTCGAATACATGTATTTCTGTAAAGTTCGCTTTAAAATGATGCAATGAAAACAAGAGGCCCAGGGGCCACATCGCTCACCTGAGCAACAATTGCCTTAATTCTGATCAAATTAGCATTACAGTATCAAAATATCTTGACAACTAAGTACAGTAGATCTTGCTAAAAAAAAAATCTGCCAATTTTTATCCACCTCTTTTTTTTGGTAAATACCAAGCCCCTTTTGTTGTTGTACCTGTAAGAAGATTTTTCTCTATTCCTATTTACCCCCCCCCCCCCCTCCATTTCGTGGCCCCACTTTTCTCTAGGGAATCATGGTTTCATCAAACTTAAATATACATAACCTGTGCTTTCACACTAAGTACTGAGTTTTGGACCGAAAACTTTCCCAGAATATTTTTAAAGATTTTATCTATATAATCCTATGTAAAAATTCAAACCGCCATCACGGCCCCGCCCTACGACTAGGGACTGTGAATTTGCAAACTTGAATTTACACTACCCGAGGATGCCTCTTCACAAGTTTAAGCTTTTCTGGCCAAATAGTCTTTAAAAAGAAGATTTTTAAAGATTTTCTCTATATATTCCTATGTAAAAATTCATCCCCCATTGTGGCCTCACCCTACCCCTGGACTATTATTTAAACAAACTTGAATCTATACGATCTAGGGAGGCTACCAATCAAATTTGGGCTTTCCTGACCTAATAGTTTTGAGAAGAAGATTTTTAAAGATTTTCTCTATATATAAAAATTTATCCCCCATTGTGGCCCCGCCCTACCCTCAGGGACCTTGATTTGAATAAACTTGAATCTACATTATCTGAGGATAGTTACACGCCAATTTGAGCTTTTTTGGCCAAATAGTTTTTTAAAGAAGTTTTTTTAAAGATTTTCTCTATATATTCCTGTATAAAAATTTATCCCCCAATTGTGGCCCCACCCTATCCCCGGGGACCATGATTTGAACTTGAATCTTCACTATCTGACGATGCTTCCACTCAAATTTGAGCTTTTCTGGCCTAATAGTTTTTGAGAAGAAGATTTTTAAAGATTTTCTCTATATATTCCTATGTAAAACCTGATCCCCCAATTGTGGCCCCACCCTACCCCCGGGGACCATGATTTGAACAAACTTGAATCTACACTATCTGAGGATGCTTCCACCCAAAGGACTATGTGCAGTTTTATGCATTTTTTGCCCCCAAAATCGAATTTCTATAAAGAGCTTTAAAAATAAGGTGAAAGATAGTTAAAATCATATTGAAAATTAGGGTGTTAAAGGTTATAACCACAGTGACGTCATATTGTAGAAATGACGTCATGAAGGTTGCCTTATTTGGATAAATTGATGTTTAATAGCAAAATATAGGTGTTTCCCGATGGTTTCTCGAATGGGAAACATCGAGCGCAGGCTTGCTCAAGTACAATTTTTTAGTATAATGTGTATAACTATCTGAAGAAAACATATGTTAAAATCGCACTTGAGCAGACCTGCGCTCTATACTTCCTAATGCAAAATATAAAGCAAAAATGAGAAATATTATATTTGTTTGCAAATTTGCGGAAATTAGGTCATTTAGGCGACATCATAAATAAACAGCGAATGAGCAATGTTGACTAAAATCAAAATAAAAGTGATAGGCATCCTCTGTACAATGATTTATGAATTTATTTTAATACGATACTTTTTAAAAATTGGTTGAAATCTTGGGCAGATATTTCACCATACCGCACATAGTCCTTTGAGCTTTCTTGGCCTAATAGTTTTTAAAAGAAGTTTTTTTTTAAAGATTTTCTCTATATATTCCTATATAAAAATTTATCCCCCAATTGTGGCCCCACCCTACCCCCGGGGACCATGATTTGAACAAATTTGAATCTACACTATCTGAGGATGCTTCCATTTTAATTTGAGCTTTCCTTGTCTGATAGTTTTTGAGAAGATGATTTTTAAAGATTTTCTCTATATATTCCTATGTAAAACTTGATCCCCCCCCCCCCATTGTGGCCCCACCCTACCACAGGGACTATGATTTGAACAAACTTGAATCTACACTACCTGAGGATGCTTCCATTTTAATTTGAGCTTTTCTGGCCTAATAGTTTTTGAGAAGAAGATTTTTAAAGATTTTCTCTATATATTCCTCTGTAAAATTTGATCCCCCTATTGTAGCCCCACCCTACCCACAGGGACCATGATTTAAACAAACTTGAATCTACACTACCTGAGGATGCTTCCATTTTAATTTGAGATTTCCTGGCCTTATAGTTTTTGAGAAGATGTTTAAAGATGTTCTCTGTATATTCCTATGTAAAACCTGATCCCCCAATTGTGGCCCCACCTTACCCCCGGGGACCATGATTTGAACAAACTTGAATCTACACTACCTGAGGATGCCTCCATACAAGTTTAAGCTTTTCAGGCCGAATAGTTTTTGAGAAGAAGATTTTTGAAAAATACCAACAAATTTTCAATAATTCTCAATTATTTCCCCTTAAAAGGGGGCGTGGCCCATCATTTGAACAAACTTGAATCCTCTTCACCTACTGGTGCTTTGTGCCAAATTTGGTTGAAATCTGCCCAGTGGTTCTTGAGAAGAAGATGAAAATGTGAAAAGTTTACAACAACGACGACGACGACAACGACAGACAACAGACAAATTGTGATCAGAAAAGCTCACTTGAGCCTTTGGCTCAGATGAGCTAAAAAGGTCTTACCTTATATTTAGAAAGAAAATAATCTCAACAAATCATAAATGTTTTTAAAAATAATATATGTAAAATGTATGTTACTAGTATAGGAAAAAGAAAATACTTTTTAGAAATCAAGAAAACAAATATCCAACTTACACTGTCAAACATGCAGTGAAGATAGTAAAGTATTGATTTCAATATCAGTATGCATGTATATTTATATTTGAAACATAAAACCGCACAAGATACTAGTAATATTATCATATGGCAAATTTCAAACACGCTACACAATGATTATGGAAACAGTTTGATCTACGTTTCGTTGTTTTTGTGTGTGTGCGTGTGTGTGTGTGTGTATTTTCGTTTTCCCTTCAGTTGTTTGCCAAAAGAAGCTTCTGAACTTAGTGTCGATTATTTTTCCAAAAAAAATCAACAGTTGTTAGAAAATACATATTTAAATATATGTTAATTTTGATAGGTTCTCAGCGCTGATTTTTTATGTAATATTCTTTACAAGTTCGCATAAAACATTTTCATAAACAAGCTTAAAATGTGACCAAACTTGATCGTTTTTTATTCCAATATGTTTAACCATGTTTTGTTCAATTTTGTATATAATGTGTCCCAATTTTTTTATTATTGCTTTCTTAACTACGAAAAAGAATAGGGCCACATAAAAAAATATTTTTATCTCGTAATTACGAGAAAAGAACTCGTTATAACGAGTTAATTATCTCGTAATTACGAGAAAAAAATCTCGTAATTACGAGAAAATATCTCGTTATTACGAGTTAATTATCTCTTTATTATGAGATAATTTTCTCGTTATTACGAGAAAAGATTTATATAAAATGTTGCGTTTCTGAAAAGACCTAGTCGACTGGATCACCTTTTCAGTCAATATTTTTCTTTCCAGAAGGGTTGATTTAAATTTGATTAATTTTTAAATAACAACGATCATTATTCATTAATTTCTACATAAAAGGATCGGATTTGACATTTTATCTTATATGAGTACGTGGAAAGAGTTTTCAACTTATATAATATAATCCCACTCCGAAGTAAATACCAGGTAAACCTATAGTCGTAAAAACACAATCCTATTATTTACAGATGACTTTAATGACTATATAGTTTCAATAGATATATAGGACTTACCCGAATTGTGTTTTACATGTTCATAAACAACCTACATGCATATTGAAAATAATTGATTTTATAATTAGTATATTAACATTTTGGAGTCTGAAAACAAATTACATGCATCCTTCTTATTAATAAACAGTTCAATGAATTTATTAATCAGTATGCTTTGCTACTTCTTCTGAATTTTTTTTTAAACTGCTTGGTCTGATTTTATATCAAATTATGTGTACGCTTTTAAACGATGATTATGCTAAGGATGCATGTATAATAATAGACATTGCATGCAGTAATTCATACACTTTACATCTAGAGAAAAGAACAATGAAATGCGCCATTTTAAATAGATCTTTTCTCGAAATGACGAGAATTTTCCTCGTTATAATGAGATAATTAAATCGTTATTACGAGATCTTTTCTCATAATTACGAGATAATTATTTTGTAATAACGAGATAATTAACTCGTAATAACGAGATAAAAATATTCTTTTATGTTGTCCTATTCGTCTTTTTTACTTAACCTATTCTTTAAAATTGAAATAAAGAAACAACGGCATGGCAGCTAATATTGATTGAACATTTAGAAGAGCCGACAGTTAAAAAATCTAAACTAAAATTGATGACACGTGTATATTCATGTACGTGGCCTTAATTCCGTTTGTTCCAACTGACTGGAAAAAAGTAACAATTTTTCTTAATTTCAAACAAGATAGAGGGTATCTCTAAACTTTGTTCTTTTGGTCAAATTGTACTATAATATTTTTATCACTGTTCCGAATAAAATTTTTAAAATTTTTAGAGAAAAGACTGTTTTGAAAAAAAAACAGATGGGGAGGGGTGGGGCCTCTATATTTTCCTATTTAAAATTTTGATCCCCCCCCCCTTGCAGCAAAATATGATGTTTACCTATGAATAGCTTCACTGTCTTCCTTTATAAAATTTCTGTAGACGTACAAAATTAAGCCTTATCATAGTTTTTGAGAGGCATCTTGTCTCCTTATTCAACCCCATATGTAATTGATTAAATACATTCATAAATAAAATAGCAGAAAAAAATTGAAACCTTTATTAAATTATCACATAGTTTTGTCAAGCACTATCAATACTATAATTTGTTTCCTAAACTTGTGGAGACAGCATTCTATTGTCCATGACTGACACTTTCCTCTCCTATTCCCATTCCGTGGTTCCCGGTGGTTTGGAAGTGAGGTCATACAAAACCCGGGATATTCCTGGAACAGTTGAGATTCTTTCTACCATCTGGTTCAAAACCTACAGAGGAGATAAAAATAACAGAATTAGCTGGACAGACACTCGTTTAATTGCTACATACATGTAGAGATACTTATTTGTAATCAAAATCTAAACAAGAATCTTAACAAACTGTTTAACACATTGTATTAATAGAATCTTCAGTTATCATATTATTATATTTTTTATTATTAAAGAATTCAAAGACCTTTCCCACAAGTAAAACAGTCTTCAAAACAAATTTTGATCATTTTCATAAGATTACATTTGAATCATCAAAATTTAATTAAGATGAGTTTCAATCACTTGATATTAAACACAAGTGTCACACTTTGATACTACTTAATATACTACTTATACTACCGGTACTTAATCTCTTTAAAACAAAAAAATGCAAACACCAATTAAAAATCTATAAAAGTAAAACCCTTAAATCAAAATTCGTTAATTACCAATAATAACATGTGCATGACTTATCACAAGTTTTAAAAGATTAATTTACAATTGAAAATAATATACAGGACGCACATCAGTATGACTTTGAGAATGTTAAACCTTTCTCTGCCCATAATTAATTGCTATTTTTCAACTTTTCAGGAAATAAATTAACAATAAAATCAAGTACTGTATGAAAATGCTGTTGACATTTTGATCTCTAAAAAAAAAATATGTATAGTTTACATGAATTATCTATTGTGACTAATGACTAGTACCGTAATGTAACAAGTTTATCTGCTACATGTATAACTTGGTACCACCGAATACTACTATATCACGAACTTAGTTTAAAATCACCTTATTTTCTTTTTTAAAGACTTTTGTTTACTTAGTTATTTCTTAAATCATATATTTTAGGAATTATTAAACTATCTGGTTATAACATTTGACTTATTTCAATGCTAAAGAAGTTTGCTAATAAAAGTTGAACAATGCTAGGTACTGAGGTTATCTTTCAATTTCACAACCACATACAGACACTTGGTGATGCCATATTCCCTCTGCAACAAGTTTCTCAAGGGGATAATAAAGGGGATAGGTTCCCTAAATCATAAATGCACAGTGTTCATTTAATTGAGATCAATTATACCTGAGCAGGAAATTGTTTGTTTGGTGTCGCTGCGATTCCAGTCATAAAATCATTGGTGATGAAGGTCCTTATCACGATGGAGCGCTGGCACGATGGACTGTTTTTGACGGGGTCCCTGTCGAAGTGGACAGGTATGATAATGACCGGCATCTGACTGAGGCTGGAGGTCGTGTTGGTTGCGTGTAACACCTCCGTGGCCAGGTAGTCGGCCTGTCTGAGCGTGCTCAGTACTCCATTGGTTAGGTAGGTGGGGGTGATGTCCTCAACAGGGAACCGCACGGAACCACCAAATATATAAACTACCCTACAATGTTAAACAATATGGGCTCGTCATTCAAAGATCATTTGTTTAAATCATTACTGATACACCTCTAGTACAATTTGTATGTACAATGTAGATGAAATTTTTAAAGCTTTTATCAGCCAAAGATATTTTTCCTTTTAAAATCTTTTTTGGTTTGAAGGATCACTACTGTAACAGTATTAATCAATGATAAAATCTTAACTTGAAGAAAATGTGCCTCTCATTTATGCCAAAAAGAAAACTTCTATGTGTGGGAAATCATTGAATGATTAAGTCAAAGAACTATAACCCTGCTTAAACTAAAACATTTTGTGTAAATTTGATTCACAAGTTGTCAATGCAAATACTCAATGCATAATTGTCTGGATGTGAATAAGTAAATGCATTATTTAACCACTGAAAGTAAGTCAATAAATGATACATATATCAATTTAATCATATCGGAGATCCTCATTAGTTTCTTTAAAATTACACAACTGAATCAATCTTATAGCTTTTTATTTTCTATCTTTCACAATCTCTGTAGTAAACTGTGTATAGCTCAATTAGTAACATCATCTTCCCTAATTTTCACTAATTGAAATTTTAACATTTTTTAGCTTTTTTTACCTACAAAAGAATTTCAAAATGCACTTTATGGTCATAAATTCTAAAGCATTGATTATACTTTAGACATGCTATACTTTCATTCATGTCAATATCTCAAAGTGGCTCATACTGCTTTAAAATAAAAACTCACGTCTAACTACCTCATATTAGAGCAAAGGAAAAATATTAACAATGTCATAACAAAATTATTGAAGTTGAAAGTCACATTAAACATGTATTTGCACTGATGTATTCAAGTTGGTCTATAGATCAAATATAAAATTCAAACAAATATTTCAAACAATTGATTGTTGAATCCTGTTCACCAAGTTTTCTTTAAATCTGTTTAAAATGTGATATAATATGGTTGCTTTAAAAATCTGAACCTCCTTCGAATGCAGTTTGAGAGTGAATATGTATATGGTTCTTACCGATTTATATTATGGCATATTCGTGGAATAAGTTTGGCAAGTATCATCAAATTCTCCCAGTTTGGTTCACTGTCACTAGATATTCCTACCACGTAACTATAGGTCCTGCAATCTCCCTGCAATAGCAACACAAATACCTTCAGTTCAATAAGTAGTTCTTTTAATCAAATGTTTGAAAGACAGAAAGGACAGATAAAAGAAAAGAAAGGATATGATATGATAAAGAAAAGAGAGGGTATGAAATATAAAGAAACTGAAGAGAGTGGGTATGGCTTATTTCCATATTAGTCGAAATCACAGAGAAGGATAGAGAGAGAAAAGATTGAATATGAAAGGGATAAAGAAAAAAGAGATGCACAGAAAGCTTCTGTATTTTTGGGCAGCAAAGAGCTGTGGTTGTACAGAGTTGGCGGGGAGGTTTACCTGAACCCCGACGGTTTTGATTGGTAACAGTGTAGAGAAGAGCTGAGCCTCTTCACTGATTCGCTTCAGTTGCTGCTGCTCCTCCTCTGAAGTACTGTTCTTCAGTCTGGTAATTAGTGTGTGTGGCTAAAAACAGCACAAAAATCAAGTTCACCTAGCATGGCTGAATTTTCTTTGAATACATGTGTACAAAACCCATTTTTATATATATCAATATCAGCCACAATTGTATTGCGAGTTTATTAAATGATATATTTTATGAAATTGAACAAGAACCGTACATCATTAGAGTGAAAAAGTTAGCTGACTTCTCCTTTGATCTCTAATTCATTTCTTTCCATATATATATATAGATCAAATAAAACTGTCTAACTTTAATAGCTGCACATCCTAATTGTTAATACGTACTGTTTTGACTGAATTTGAGAAGTCCATAAGGAATTTGAGCAGAATGCTAGTCTCAGCATAATCCTTACACATGTATGCTTCCTCTGCACATATCACACGGATAGCAAGTCCTGGCCCTGCAAATAAAAACACATCAATTGAACGTACATATCATACTAAGAGTCCCCCAATTTCATCACATTCCTTCGCTATAGATAAGAATCAGTTTTATATCACTCTTTTACCAGAAATGAGTAAAACGAAATGAAATAAATAAACTTTCACAGACCTGGAAATGGGTGTCTATGAACAAGTTCTGGAGGGAGCCCTAGGTCTTTGCCTATGGTGCGGACTTCGTCCTTGTGGAAGTCTTTGAGCGGTTCTACCACCCTGCCCTGTCTGCGTAGTTCTCTCACCAGTTCTGTGTCATTGTGGTGAGTCTTTATGGCATCAGCTTTACCACTGGCAAGCTCTGAAGCACTCTCAATCAAATCCGGCCTCAATGTGCCTTAAAATGAAAGAAACTGGGTTTTTTTTCCCACAAGTATGACTTGACTCAAATCCTTGAAATAACAGTTTTATACTTTGCTTACTGAAAAGCATATCCTTATGTAAGAAGCAAATGAAATACATGTTTTAGATAATTCATTGAAGATTAATTCATATGACAGAATATAGGCAACGTACCTTGACCTAAATACACATCCTCTGGTTTTAAATTCAATTCCTCTAAAACTTCATTTGCTACCTAAAATAAATATCCAAATATGGTAATGTTAATGTAAATCCCCAATATGCAATGTAGAATCATAGCACAGAAAAAAGCATTTCATACCCTCATAAATGTATCCCCTATGATTTTTCTCTTCTCCTCGGGACATACGACTGTATTAAGTCTCTCTGTCTTGCGTTTACGTGGTGTGGAATCTCCAGTCTTCACTGATATGGATGTTGATCCATTGTAAAATGTATGAGCTGCTTTCACAACTACAATGAATTAGCACTATTATATTGTGACACTGTAAAAATACCTTATTTAATGTATACAAATTTTGAATATTGCCAATACATATACATATATTTGTCAAAATCCTTTTTAAGGTGTGCTCTTTATATAATATCTACTGAACTGTAATCAAATTGGAAAATCCAGACTCATACATTTTGTATGTAGATGTACATATCAAATTTTACTCACATATGTACATTAATACATGTATCTTGCACTTGTCTGATAAATATAATTACCTTTCACATTTAGCCCTATTTTGTTAAGAGACTGTACAACATTCTGACTTTCATTTTTCCGCATGAAGCCATTGTCTATATGGACAGCAATGACCTGCTCCTTGGTTAAAGCTTTGTGTAATAGTGCTGCACAAACTGTTGAATCCACTCCTCCACTCAACAACATCTTTGTTAAAGAAATTATTATAAAATAGTTAAAAAGCAGCATAAACAACCATGGTTCTGAATTAAGGAATATGAATAATATCTCATCTCATGTTTCTGGTCTGACACCTTTTGCCAATAGTTTCTAAACCCATGTTCATTCCAAACCCCACAAATAACTTAACCAGCAAAAGAATTTCTAAAGAATGACTAAATTTAGCTTAACTACTTGTGATTATAATGATGTCCAGCTATATTAAGCTCTAGCACACACCAAGACTTTGTGGTTTCCTGTGACTTCTGTGATATACTTCAGACACTCTGCCTCGCGTCCCTGCATTGTAAACGTTCCTTTACACTTGGCAACGTCAAACAGGAAGTGACTCATCATCTCTTTGCCCTGGTCCGTCAAATCAACTTCAGGATGGAACTGAAGACCAAACAATTTCTTTTCCTCATTGGCAATACCTAGAGGTGTAAAAACAATTCAGGATATACATGTAGCAGTTTCCTTAATATTTCACAAACGTCAACTTTAATAAACATGCATGTCTTGAATGTACTTTTATTCAATGCATTTTTAAACAAAGATTTTAGCTTACTTTTTTTTTTTTTTTTACATAAGATATCTATGTCTGACATTGTAAACATTTGAAATTCATGGATATTATGCTATATGAATTCACTAACCAGCTATAATCTTTCCTGAGTGAGCTATGGCAGTGAAGCCATTAGCCACTGTGTCAATACTGTCTCCATGTGTCAGCAATACATTCTGCTCTTTCTTTAAAGACCTTTAAGGAATATTTAAAAGGATTTGTACAAAAATGTTCCATCTTTTTTATAATAAAGAAACACTAGGTTTTTTCACTGTAACAGTTATCATACCTGAATAAAGAACAATTTGTGTCTATAGTTATTGTGAATTGACCATCTTCTCTTGCTTCTTTAGGATGCACACTTCCACCAAATTCTTTATTTAGCATCTAGGTTTTAAAAATTAAACCACACTGTAAACTTAATGAAATCAAAAAACAAAATTTATTCCCAATAACAAGCAAAACTTTTGACTTCCAAGTTCAAATGTACAAAAAACTGTTATTTCTACTTAATTTTTAAAAGGCAATCTTTACAACAATGGCAAAATAGTTAAAAACATGAATGAAGTTTAAATGATGGTAAGTTGAAAATTGACTGTATAATGCTTTTGTCAGAGAGAACCAAGTAAGAATAGTAATATTTAGTTTCTCAAGTCAAATTCTTTTTAAGGTAAATCCGTACCTATAAAATTATGGGTTCAAAGTTAAAAAACTTAACTTTTTTTAACTTATTGGACTTGAATTTCATCAAAAAATAAAGAAAATATATATGTTTCCATACTATTTAAGATGTAAGGTAATAAAAACCAAAGCCTGAAATTATCATCTGAAAATCACACTTTTTTGTTTAAAAATTAAATATAGTTTGTCTATTTAAATTTTATTGCTTACTATGCCAGAAAACTAAAATTAATTTTGAAAAAAAGAAAAGATTGTTTACATTAGAAAAATTATAGCATTTAGATATATCACTTAGAGGAAAATAGAAAAGAGTTATTTCCCTTTGTCATTATTGAATTATGTCGAATATAAGGATGATAAACGCTTATTAAATATCTGCAAGTAAACAATCATTTGAGTTTTTGATGTGCACCTATAATAACATAGAAATTACAAATCTACTTGCAAGAATTTTAATGAATTCATGGTTTATGTAAAATGTATGACGTCACAGGAGGGTGGATTTACTTTAATATAGCGATAATGCAGCTGGTTCATTAATCATTATTTTTAATACTATAAGACTAGAAAAGGGTAATAATGCAATTAGGTGTCTTGTAAATGTATAAAATTTGACTTTTTAAAATGGCAACAAGCAGCAATTGACAACATGCAGCACGATATATAAAACTTATCATTAATATTTTTGCCTAATTTTCAAATGAAATTTGTTGTTTTACTAATAATAACAGTGTATGTACCTGCATGCCATAGCATATTCCCAACACTGGCAGTCCACAAGCGAATATTTCTGGGTCATATCTGGGAGCATTTTCAGCATAGACAGAGTTAGGTCCTCCTGATATGATAATTGCCCTACAATATAAAATGGAAACGTTATTGTCACCTCCTACTATAGGGCATCAGTATTCTGATTTCAAGCATTTGTATATGTTATTTCTGTTCTATTGTGTCAATATGATATATAAATGATTGCTACAAATAATGCATATCTGAAATTAACAAAATGTTTTAATGTAAAACAGAATCCTTATCAACATTATGAAAAATTTCCTTTCATTCAACCCATGTGCTAATATCTTGTTTCATTTTGTATAATCTTTTTATCTAACAGACAGCTATAGCCTTCCCATATTCAAATTCTTGAAGCATAAAAATATACTTTAACAAGGTTTTGCACTTAAAAATCTTTCCTCTTTCCATTATACATTTAAAGACTTTGTACTTACCTGTAACCTTCCTCTTTCAGGGTAAATGCAGGTGTATCTAATGGCAAAATCTGAGATTCGACAAAAAGTTCTCGTACTCTTCTATCAATAACCTGGATTGGTTTTGAAAAAGATGAAAATTCATAACAAGTTATTATTTTTTCAGAAGATAAAAAATTGTGCATTTTTGGACACATAAATAGCTCCAACATATAATGAATTCCTTTAATACAGTGTAGGCTAGCATCCCCTTACCTTGCCATACTGGGCACCAGCATCCAATATGGCCACCCTTTCTCTGTTGTCACCACTGCCATTGATGAACCCCCCATTGTCTGTTCCATTCATTCCTTTCTCTACTCATTCACCGCCAGATCCCTACAGTGCAGTAAACAAATACTAGTATCTGCCAGTAAACATTGATATCTGAGATATCTAATATTGTACTTATTATAACTTTTCTCCTAATGGTGGTCAGTGTAAAATGATTTATCACTCCATCCCATCACTAGCACTATTACACATAATGGCATCTACTTTGGGTATGAGAAATGACCTCCTATTTGCTGTAATAGTTTGCAATTACTTAAGAGTACATTAACAGGTAAATGTATCAAACCATGCACACAATGTTAAAAACCCAAAACTTCACCATTATCTTTAAAAGATATTTATTATCTGTTTATCACAAAAAGACACACTATAAATTATAATCTTAAAAATCAGAATTCAAACTTCCAATGTTAAAGCCTCCTTACTTTGACAAAAGTACAGTTATTTCTGGGGTTTCCTCACATGAAAACAAGTAAATGACCTTTCCCTTCATAACAAAAAAAAAAACATTTCATGCTTAAAAACATTCAATTCAACATTAAAACACCATAAGCCCCAGTGATATGGTAAACACAATAGGATTAGGTTGAATTAGGTTCAAGGACAAAGACCTCAAAAGTCACTGGGTGATAATGAAATGTGTCTTTCTGTTATAATTATGAATCCACTACCCAGTAAATGGATCAGTTATTTCAGTCAATAATATAAAGGTTTCAAGTCAATGAAGAATTTTCTGCCATTTCTTCAAGTGGCATTTTTTGCTCTGCTTCCCATAAACTTTAGGAGTGAACCAAAACCCTTGCCTAGCAAATATGTTATACAATATACACAATCATGAATAATTGTTTAAATAAATGCCATCAATTATATGGGCATTTTAGCTTCCATAATACCGGTACATGCATTAAATAATATGAAATTTTCATTAACAGTGCCTATGAATAATATAACAATTGAAATGCTGTCAATGTGACAGCAAACCGGGTTTTCTCTTTTGTGAGCTGTATCCATAATCCATGTCAACCCTGAATTGATAAACACTACCTACCATATCCAGTGAAATAGAGTACCATATATGCAATATTTCAAAAGCTGGTATTTTTTCATAAATTATCAGAAATAAAAATCCTAGCAATATGCACACCTCAGATATTGGTACAACTGATCTGCAAAAGAACAACTTCCTATCTTGAAAACTGTAGGAGAAGTTATCCATACAATGAGGGTACCCTTTATGCAATATTCTGCCAAAAAATGTCAAAGTTAGTTCAAAAGCTGGTATTTTTTTCAGAAATTATCAGAAATTAAAATTCTTACAATATGCACACCTCTGATCATATATGTTCAATTGATCTGCAAAAGAACAACTTCCTATCTTGAAAACTGTAGGAGGAGTTATCCATACAATGAGGGTACCCTTTTGGCAGCCGCCTGCCCGCCATTTTCATCATTTAAATAACCAGATTTTTCTGTTGGAAAACCCGGTTAAAAATTGACATCTTTTGGAATCAGAACTTGTACCCAAAACATGTACACCACAGCATAGAACTTTTTTCCCTAATGAAGACAATTACAATATAAAACATCAAAGACCAGTCTACCAATTCTTGTTGCATTTTGTCACAAATACCATTAGTGTGTCCGTTGCAACCATGTCATTGTGAAGATGTGTATGTTTAATGACTGTCGAGCAAACATTTCTCAAAGCTAAACAAATATGAGAGGTACAGTTGTAACTTCTCAGTTGACTGAATCTTTATATACATGTACATACCAGTATAATTTTTAACAATGTTATATCCTCCCCCCTTCCCAGAATTACTTCACTCCATTTGTCATTCATTTTATATACACTGTATATTACAAACTTGTATATTTCATATAAGAAATATAGCAAGTTTGCAGTATGATAAATGTTCCATCCTCATTGCTACCACATGTGCATGTGCATAATTATACTGAGGCATAATATAGATAAACCTGTTTTTGAACCTATAATTATAAAAAATTTTAAAATTGAAGTGTTTAAGTGATAAAAAATTCTTCCAAACATTTAAGTCAGTTGATATTGATAACTTTTTAAACTACATAGAATTTGTTCTTAAAGATTTTAATTGCATTATTTTTTCACCTGTAAAAGGCAATATCAATCATTTTGATATTTGAATTTTGCAAGGGAAACCACAAACTTTGCTATATCTTAGTATGTACTAAATTAAGTTTTACTCTACATTTATGTACTGTAGGAGTAGCCCATTCTTAAATTGGAAGAAAATTAGAAATTACAAAAGTTTTAAAGAATTGTAATTCATTATTGAATATGTCCATAAAATGTAGTTAATATTAAAGGGTGGTATACCTAACAGGCTTACAATTAGAATAAGGACTGCACATTGGAATTGACAAGTTTATCTAGAATTTCACACTCAATATAATTATCAATTTAAACTCATAATACTTTTAACCTTGTCTAAAACACTGCAATGCAACATTTAAAGCAACAGATCTTTTAAATTGGTATGAGCAATCATTTTTCTGTAAATGTAATACACAGTATGGCCATTTGGCACTGGATGATGGTTACCACAACCCATATAGTACTCTTCTTAGCTGCTACGCATATTCATCCTACAACTCTAAATCAATCTCACTAAGAATCCTGTTATTAAATGATCAAATGCTGTAAACAAGTATTGGGTTACATCAGGACATCAAATCTTCTATATAAAAATTAGAACAGTTAACATGAAACTGTTGCATCAAACAAAAGTATCATATTCACATAGCCTGCCATCTGGGTGCAGTCAAAAATTATAAGTTAAGGATGCAAACAACCACGTGCTTGTTTAGTAGACCGAAATGTGCAATCATTCAATGTCAATATTTTATTGTACCATTTGTAGAAATTATTCTTCATGTCAGACACAAATTCATTTTTTAAGATGAAGATACATAGCCGAATTTTCAAGGCACATTTTTATATTACCAATTTTTACAGTTTTAAGCAGCAGTTTAATATTTATAATGTTTTTTTCATATGTACATTGTACATCTGTAGCCGATATTAGCCACTAATAATATTAAATGAAATAAATTACAATGCGCTGATACATCCTTGACTGACAAGTAACTGAAAACAAAGCCAATTCTTTTTAGATCAATGAAATAAATGATTAAAATTACCTATATTTAAGCCAAACGTCTGGCAACCTTCAACAAGCCGAATTTTCGCGGAAGATTTCTATTTTCTCATTATCACGCATGCGTGTCCTTTCTTGGGTGAACATCGAACCCGATTACTAATTGACTATTTTAGTTGGATGATCCAGTTACTTAATTTTCAATCTTAAAAAAAAATCCAAATTAACCACAAACATTTTTCCAAGTTTAACCGCACATATTTTAAAATCATTTTATCTAGTCATAGTAAGACTGATTAAAATGCATAAGGCCTAACGTTAATGTTAATCACCATTATATTCTCAACCGAAACAGAGAATTGAATAAAAAATACAAATAACGCTGGACATTCAGTAAATGGAAAGTGATGAAAAATTCAGGGCTTTTTTTCATTGTCAAGTTGGATGTAATGCACTAAGTCTGTATTGTTAAAAATGTTCGCCTAACGTGGTTGTCAAGAATGGCCGTAAGTTCGTTGTAGCAACAAACTACTTCCGCTGTCAACATAGTGCCAAGCAAGGCTATAATAGCCTTGATAACGACAAACAGGTAAGCTATCAATGTTAAATGTCTCGATAATTTATGCATATTTAATATCAAATATTTACGGATATAAAAACAATATTACATGTATACACACTTTTATCGATGTTATGATCGAGCACCTGTTATGTCAAGTTCATACATTCTCTATATATATAGAAATGTGTTTATTCAGAGTTTGAAGTTGTATCATAAATTTCGTATATGTATGAATACAATAATGTACAAATTATATGAATGATATTTTGCTTTATGAACGGTATCAGGTACCTTATATATATACATAAACATATGTATACATATATTTTTTAAAATAATAAAAACTACATGTAAAAAAAAAGTAGATACACGTAGTCAACGTTTTCTGATGCACGCGCATGATTAGATAAAACATACACCCCTCCATCCATCGAACAAGTCAAATGGGATTTTCCCCATCAAATTAACCCACAATCCTATTAATTTGACTATAATTACGGAATCAACACAATAAGGTATACATTTAACTTCCATATCACTGTTTATTTTCTTATTTTCAATTTTTACATTTTCCCATAAAAAATTTGTGTATGTAAATTTCATAAAAATCTTCGCTGCGCAAAAAAGCGTTTATTATGGGGGGGGGGGGCAGGAGCCCCCCCCCCCCCCCCCGATGCTACACCTGGGTATAATAATATGTTTCTTTCTTTACCAACTTTTTTCTACAGAAGCCATGGCTTCACTAGGAATAGATATGATTACCAAGAAGCCGAGAACGGCTAGGGATCCCTATACAACACTAACAGACACACAGATCAAGAACATTCCAAGGGTAAGGTTTAATAATCAATGTAGAAACAAGTATCTCAATCAAAATAGTCATGTTAACAGTTCTTAGATGCTGTGTCTATACTATGTCTGAACCTTTTAAATAAAATTCTAAATGAACTTGACCTGTTGATGAATATCTTTTTTGTAATTTTATCTTTATCATAGGATACGGGTGCTTTTTTCATGACACGGACGAAGAAACCTTACCCAGAGACAGGATGGTACCGAGACAGGTATGCCACTAACACAAACCAGCACCTGTTCCGTGGTCACAATCAGAAGGAGCCCTACTGTTGGGTTGACACCCAGTGGCAGCGGGATCCGCCCCAGCTCCACAACACATGCCGGATTGGCGCCTCCGAGAGATGGGGACCCGATAAAGTCGGTAAGAAATCATCTACCGTGCATATGTTATATAAAAAAAATTAAGAAAAATTAAACTTCTTTATACTATGCATAAATAATAGACAAGAGAATATACCAAACTAAAGCTTGTGTAATCCGTTGCACTCTCTATTATGACTGCACAAGAAATCAATAATTCTGACCTTTTGTTGTTGCTACGATTGTTTGACAACGTATATAAGTTCATTATGTGACTATATAGATCTTATTTTTGACATCACGTCTAGGTATATTACAGTAAAACATGGTGTGTTTTTTTAATGGACGAACAATTCAGTAGCTCTTTTCCTTTTCTTATTTTCTGCAAATCAAAGGGAACAGAACAATGCAACATTTCAACAAGCCCGAAGACCCAAACAGATTCCTTACGACCGAACTCTACCGAAGACAACCCACAAACTTGCCGGGACAACTCAACATGTCCTATGGCCGACCGGCGGAGGGGTACTATGCTCTCCGAAATCCCAGTAAGCATCTTGTTCAATCTTAAATTAACGTTAAGCATTAACTATATGATTAAATTATTGATTTTACCCTTTTTCGGATTTCAGACTCAACCACGTGGTTCGGCTCCTCAGTACCACTAAACAGAACTCAGATATTACAGGACATTAATCCGAAAACAGCGGCCGAATATGAACAAATCAGTCAGTTCAATGAAGATAGAACTCTAGATAAAAAGAACAAATACCCCCATTACTCTGAATATACGGACAGATTTACTGCCCATTCCAAAGTCGTGCCAATTCTCACAACGTAAGTAGATTACATGTTCAACGTGGTTTTGTTTTATAAATACTTTTAATTAATTTGATTGATACGTATACTAGTACATGTATTCATTTCCTCTTGAGTTTACTTTCAAGTAAAGGATACATTTGATTAAATATTATAATAAATTGAAATTATTGTTTTATATTCTAAAAGCGTCAATTGTCCTTTCATCTCAGATGATAAAAATTAAGGGATAAAAAATGCTACATACGCAATAAACTCACAATTCTTAATTTTGAAATGGCTGCAAATGTATTCATAAAGCATGTATACTAGTATATATGCAGATACATTATAATTAGGCTGAGTAAATATTTTGATAACATTTCATTTTCATATCGATATAAATATATCTATATTTTTTCCATAAACTGATGTTTTATATTTTTTTTTACTATTGAATTTCTCATACGTTTGATGTGTTAATTAACTCATTATTGAAATCATTGCACAGGGATTATTTTACTCCAGAACTTTACGTCAGGTATAAATTATACACAAATCATATGGTTGTTGTCAAGCACTTGGTGTTAAAAATCTGAAAACCTCTATATCTTCATACTGAAAGTCACAATGTAGAAAAAACGGAGGGCGGAAAATTATTGTTCACAATTAAAAATACAATGTACATTATATTACGATGTATAGCTTCATTAATCATGACTATTGGCTAATATTCCGAACTTTTCCTTTTTCGTAACTTCAATTTGCTTTTTAATGTTGTCTCATTGTAGTCACCAATTTTAGCGCCATTTTGCACAGCTAATATATAAAGCTTTGTTTTCTTATATATGTATATACATGTATTATTAACAGTGAGATAAACATCCAGATATCTAATTTACAACCATAGGTTTACTCTTTCGTAAGTTTGTATAAAAATATTGAAATGTATTTGTTTATTTTAGGTTACAACGACGAAAGATGTATCTGGAAGAAGCGTGATTAATACAAACAATTTAAATCAGCATTACCCGGCACTGTGATACATATATTGTATATATGGAAGAAATCAAAATATGTGCATATTCATACAATAACTTTTGTACTTAATAAAACACTGTACATTGTTTACTCTTAATGTGAATGCCTGTTGAAGATTATATCTCTTTATATTTGTTTTGTTTCAAAGTTCAAAGTTTATATATGTAAATTCTAATAAATAATTGAATGTATAACAATCTATTGAATTCATTTTTTTAACAATGTGCATAGTATAAGCTCGATTTTTTCTCAAATTCGCCACCGTGTTTCATTATATTTCACAACGCAAAGAGAGAGGGTACAACTCGATTTTGTGACATGCTCTCTTTTGAAATGAATGATCGATGAAAACAATTTTAGGGGGGCGGGGGGGGGGGGGGTGCTGCCATCTTGTACATAAAAACATTTCTTGAACTGGCTTGTTTCTGCCCAAAACTGTAACGAGGTTTTAAATGTTGTTTTGTATGCAAATAACCGTATATAAGATTTATACATATTTCCTTAAATAGAAAGGGAGTACATTTGTAGCAGTGCTAAAAAACATGTTACCGAATGTTACATGGGCGGAAGTTTAAAAAAAGAATGTTAGTTCGAGTCAGTTATTTATTTTTTAAATTTTTTTGCAAAGTTCGCTACCAAAATATCACGCAAGAACCACCAAAAATTTGTATTGTTTAAGTAGCCCCTTCGAATTTTTAAAACAAATCATACAATCTGCCTTGTCTTTCGCACTGTCTCATGCACATATTGAAATGGGGGTCCTCTCCTGGAGTTTCAAAGCTATTAAGTTTACAAAGTCAACGGATTGAACCCCTCTCCCGAAAAATTGTTATGTCATTCTGCCTATAGAGGGCAGGCTAAGGGTATACATAAGATTGGAACTCGCATCCAACCCCTGTAAAACAATCCCAGAAAACAGAAAACAGTCCCGGATCTGACCCGGTGTTTTGTTTCCCTGTCTCGACGTCCTCTATAACCCGGATGTTTCCATCATATCTACATGTATATAGGATGTAAATAGCTTTGTAAGTGTATTGTAAAATTGATTTAAGTTAATGAGAATATAAGACACATAACCTCTATCACCGTCGATGACCTTCCCTCCTGATTGTTAATTGTATCTTCAACAGCAATATGTGAATTCACATACATGTGTAAATATACATGTAGTTGCAAGTCAAGAGTCTTCTGTGCATGCTCAATCGATTCCAATGGATAATATGCATAATAATGGGTCTCGGGATGCGAGACCTTTTCTTAAAATTAATTTTACTATGTCAATTTAATAAATTTGAATTTTCTAGGGGTTCCTAGCTGAACCCACACCCCACCTTAGACCCGCGCATAAATGACAGTATCAAGGTTAATTAATTGGTCGAACAATTCTGTGATTATTTCAAACGAGAATACTTTGTTTCTGCCGTGTGAGGCCAATGCAATCAACAGTAACTTCTTTAAACCAGAGGTTTCAACTAAAACACTTCCTTCTGTTAAGTAGAAATTCAAATAAGTGTATGTGTGTACATCACGGTCTCCTAAGGGGATAATATAAAGATATTGCAGCATAAAACTGACAGACAATTAACATAAGAGAAGGATTCTAATTAAGTTGCTTTAGTGTTTGTTTGCTTTATTTATTAAAATATTGTACATACAGTAACTTAATTTAGGGTAAATACAAATATAGTCAACTTATTCTTACATTCCATGAAAAATTGTTTCTTGGTTTAACATATAATTAAATATATATAGAGAGAGAGAGAGAGAGAGAGAGAGAGAGAGAGAGAGAGAGAGAGAGAGAGAGAGAGAACACAATCCATTTACATGTATCATTATAAGATACCAGTTCGATACCCTTTCTCGGACGAGCAAAAGCAGGGTCTGTCTTTTCTGGATCCGATGGATAAAAGATATGACACATCAAGCCCCTACTCCTAATATTTAAGGACCCGGCCCTCCACACACACACATGTACACTTTTACCTGCATGGGGAAATGGTATGTTTGTGCCCTAGCTCTTACATTTAGGCATGTGATAGACCCTCCTTTCAGATTTGTGATTAATCTGCTATAATATATTCTGACAGCAGAAATTGGATTCTTTGAAATGAAACCTGAACAGAAACACTGAAATATATCCAAGATAAACATATATATTGTATATTTACTATGGTTATGTACCAGTAAAATCATTTCACGAGTATGTCTTCACTTCAATGATTCAAGGTAAGCTAAACTATAATGATATGTTTGTTACAAAACATTTCTTTATTAATATATATTCATAATATACTCGACCCTTTCAAGAACAGATGACAGATGATTTGGGGGGGGGGGGGTGCAAAAAAGAACTAGGATCCACCCTCAATATTTTTTGCATCTTAAAAGGATTTTGATATGTTTGTTAGTTGTCTGTAACAACCGATTGAAACATATCGGTTTTATAGATATCCACGGAAGAGCATCGTTGCTTATCCAAATAAATGTCAGTCTTGTTCTTAAATGACCATTTTAGGATATTTCTTTGAATCACTGCTACTCATGGTTTAGGCGCATGCGTGCACACTATTTCCTGTCAAGAAGAAGGAAGCGAGGAGGAGGGCGTCAAATTCAGTGTGTCCCACCCTTTCAATTTAGTGTTTTAACTTACTTATTGTATGTTATCTTCTAGGATTCTACAAGGTGAATATTCAATACCATTTGATCAATTGTTGTTCATATTTTCTATTGTTAGTGGCTTGTATTACTCATGTCGGCGTGTGTTACACACAACAAAACGCCGGTACGTTAAGCTGATTTCCTAGTTCTACTAGGCTACTTGATTTTGTGCCCTGGAACTGATCTTATCGGGTGTAATGTCCTTGTATTTTTTTAGATGGCATTTATGAGAAAGAGTAAGTTCCGCCACGTGTTTGGCAAGCCTCTTAAGAAGGATGATGGATATGACAATATACGAGTCACCAAAAATAGCTGGGATTCTCCCTTTTGCTCTGTTAATCCAAAATACATTGCAATCATCACAGAGTCAGCTGGCGGTGGGTCATTTCTTGTCCTGCCAATCAAGCAGGTAAAACCAATATGAATCATTTACATGTATGCATGTAGAAAAACAGTTCTATACATCTGTATCTTTTACATAGCCATACTACTGATAGAGCTAATATATTGGGAATTTCAGTTGCCAAGATGAATTGATATCTTGAGTTGCTTGATTAAATACAAGACACTCTCTGATAACTGCATGATTCCTTCAAAAGAAGGCTTCCTCCTACAAAACTTGAAAAACATTCAATTTTTTTCTACCACATATTCACACACTTATTAATGCAAGGGAAATTAAATTCAAATAACAAAAAGATGTGCTCAAGTTGGGTAATCATTTCAGTTTGAAAGAAAAAAACCCACAAAAAAACTGAAGGGTATACAAATCTACTTGTTAAGTGATTGACTTGCAAGTTGCAGGAAGTATTTTACTAGAGTAGTTATTATCTTTATACTTTAAGATTATACTTTAAGATTAGAATGTAATGATAGATTTGATCAGCATACATTAGATGAAATGAATACATGTATGTGCAGAGAAACTACAATTATGTTATAATTAAAAACTTTTGTTGCTAAGGTTTCTTGGTCTGCACAGTTGATATTTTATTTACTATACACTTTTGATGAATGTGTTTGTCACAACTTTTATGAAACAACGTTTTGAAATTTTTTCATAAATTTTACAAAATTAAACTAAGTTCAAATTTAAAATAATCAAATAAAATGCTAAGTCTTGTTAGTATGCACTTACATAAATGTTTTGGATGTTGATATTTCCTGAATTTCCTGAAGTACTTATCGTATCTACTTAAACATTATCATTTGTTTGGAATCGGATAGGCTCTTTCAAAAGTCCTATACAATGTATTGGAACATAAATGATGTACACATCTTCAACAAGACAAGACTTCAACAATTTAGATAGATACAAGCTATAAATTATATACATTCTATTAATAGTGGCAAATGCAATCTACATTTCTAGGCATTGGAGATTTAATGTTAGTTATTCTTAAGTAGTAGGTTGATTCTTCATCAGCGTGTGTATAAAAAACACCTTTTTTGTTTGGCATTTTCTATAGACCACCTTTAAATCCATTAAGATTGAATTCTTTTGAATAATACACCATACATGAGTGTTTGTGTATTGGGGTTCTATATGATACTTTAACTAGGGACTGTAATTATATCAGGGGCCATTCTCTTCACTTGAGGCAAACAATCGCATATGATACAGTGGCTTTATATTCTTCACTGTTCAGGCAGAATCAGCAATTTTTATTTATGCTGTATCATACACATCACTCTTAGCATACAAAACAAATCAACTTTGCATAAAAAGTTAATTTGCCTTTTAAAGTTTCTGAAATATCAATTTCATTTTTCTATTGTTTTCATACATAAATAAATCCTTTGTGTCATGGGGAAAAGGAGCTTCTTTTTTATGTGTAGTGACAGTGAGCAATAAATGAGTCAACAAAAGTTTTGCTCTGTAAAAATGACACAATTTTCAAAAGATATACAGATTGTGGGTCATGTGTGATTGAGCTTGTGTGCGACAGAGATTTTCTGATGTCTACACTTATCTCTTTTGTCCCTCACTTCCTGCCTTTATTTCCTCAACGACAGTTTCACCTTCCGCTTTCAAATTTAGTATCTTAAGTGGTGTTACAGTTCATATTGCAAGGAGTCCTTGATGTCATAACACTGGTATAATATATGGACCTTGACACCACAGGAAGTTATGTAGCTTTCTGTAAACCCTACAAATTAATAACATACATATGAAATGTTAATATTGGATAAATGCTTACATGTTGATGATAACTATATGAGTCAAGTTATATTCATTATTCAAATTTTCCCCTCTCCCTCCCCCATTTTAATCATGTCTCTATATGGAGATGGTCAACAGTGCAGTTGAAAAAAGGGCACATTTAAGTTTTTACATAAGTATTAAGTCAATGAATTTTTGGAAATATGCAATGCAATAAAATTAGATTACATATTTGAAATTATCAAAAGCAAAACTTTAATATCGCAAGATTTCCCGCTAGACCTGTGGTTGTAAAGTACATGTTTGCATAAGTTGATAATCATAGAAATATCTTGTTCAATGTTTGTTCTCTCCATGGGTGGATACTTTTTACTTTGAATAAAAGGAAATTTAGATTAATAATTGTTTTGCTTTGAATATGTGGCATCAACTAGTAATTTATGGGAGTGAAAGAGAATGACATTTTTGTTCACATTTATTTCCTGGTCTAATATAAAAGCATGGGTGTTTACTGATCCACTCCCTTAGTGGAAAATCAAGGAGATGGGTCATTATTATAATAAACAATAATTTACATTGATGAAAAATAGGTTTTGCATTTTGTATAGATGAAAATTTGCATGAAATACAGTAAGGATTTATTCATTAGCAAATGAATTAAGGTTAAAGGTGTGAATTTCAAGATCATCCCACACAAATTCTTAATTAGATCTTCGTACTTCATAGTGCAGAGTGTTAGTTTGAAGTCCACATTGAACAGATAATGATGTACATGAGGCTTGAAGTGCCTGTGATAAAGAGGTTTCAAATGCAAACATTACACGCACACCTTTAGCATGAAGGTTTTAAAAATCACCCTGGATCAGCATATTAAGGGGTTTCAACTGTTTGTGTAAATAGGTTTAAAAGTAACTCAACATGTAATGGCACATCTTATCAAACATTTCAACTATTTGAAAGTTTTCCAAGAGGTCATTGTGATTAAGGAAAGGTTAACTTGATCGTAAGAGCAAAAACAGTTGAACATGATATGCATGTATATATACTAGTGTAGTGTATCAATACTCCCTTTAGAGAGTGAGAGAGGGGAGGGATAAAGGGAGAGAGTACTAAGTACACAAATAAATTACACTCTATTATTGGCACTTTATTCCCTTAACAATAAAATCAATGTTTATAGCTGATGACTGGGTGTAGGGGGAGAGGGAGTTTTGTTGTCCTTGGGTGTAAGGTTACACTAGTCTGGTCAGTTTATCCCTTGCCTGCAGGTTGTCAAGCACCTCACATCTGTCTTGTAGCCTTGTACACATCTGAAGCCAATGAGGGGGAATTGTTTATGAGTCATTTTGACAGGGAGTGATGATTAGTGCTTGGCTACGGGCGCTGTGTGTGTACTTGTAGCGATATAATGATACTACTAAACACTAGTTCAGATGTCTGTTTAGAAAATGATTGGTAACCCAACCCTATGCAATAATTACATGAGAAGGAATTTGGGCTATTTTCTGATTCTTTTATTAGATTATAAATGTGCATAGCTAATACATATGCATTGTTATAGCGGTAGACTTATTCACTGAGTAAATTATTTCATCACAGGTGTATGATCATGTGTTAAACAATTTTAAATGCTAGTTTTGATAATTTTATGAGTAAACATCACCTCATAACACATTGACACTTGCCTACACAGAGCATTAATTTATGCATTTTATTGCACAGAAATGCAATACAATAGGCATTTAATGTATAGGTGTTGCTTTACTTGCTCATTCAGGTGTGATAGAATAAAAACAAAAGATGTGAACCACTGGGTCAACACCTGAGAGAGAGAAGAGAAAGAGAGAGAGAGAGATCCATTTATTATTATGAATTATCTAGTCCGATGCCCCGTCTCGGACAGACAAAGGCCTGGGTCTGTCCTTTTTGGATCCAATGGATAAAAAAACAAGCTCTGCTTATGATATACTATATAATTAAGGACTCAGCCCTCACCCAACCACAGGGAGAGAGAGAGAGGGAGACGGAGGGAGGGAGATTTTATTACTAATAATTTAAGTATCTGCTAGTGCATTACTACCAGAGAGTTAGTGGAAAAGTATTTCAATTTTTTTTACGGAAAATATTTCAGACTGGCCGTGTGGAAATGAATCAGCCAGTTGTTGATGGACACAAGGGCCCAGTACTGGATATTGCTTTCTGTCCCCACAACGATGATGTCATAGCCAGCTGTTCGGAGGACTGTACGGTCAAGGTGTGGCAGATCCCAGAGGGGGGACTGACCCGGAATCTGACCGAGCCTGTGGTAGAACTGGTCTCCCACATCAAGCGTGCCTGCATCGTCACTTGGCATCCCTCTGCTCAAAACATTCTTCTCAGTGCTGGTATGGTGAATACCTCAGAAAAATTTTATTTTTAACTTTCAGCATGTTGGGGGTTAGAAAATAAATTAACATTAAAAGTACATTTTCATGATGTAGAATAAACATATGCACATGTTTTATGCTGGAGCACTTGTGAAATTAATGAGTTTTGAAATGTAGTGGCAAAGATAAGTAAAACTAACAAGTGTTTTGGAAGAGGAGAAAGGAAATTGATCAAGGGTCTAATTGGTTTAGTGAAGAAAATGCCTGTTCTTTCCAAAGTTAGCTTAAATTAAAGCATCTTCAATATGCTAAAGTTAAACCTGGAGAAAAATAATTGACAATACATGTTATTTCCTGTACACACAGAGTGGGACACAGCTAGTTTTAGTTCTTTGTTTTAACAGGTGCTGATTCCAAGATTTGTATATGGAATGTAGGAACAGGAGAGCTCTATGTTGAAATCAACCTTCCAGACCTTATTTATTCAGCCAGCTTTAGCTACAATGGCAACAGATTCGTCTGTACCTGCAAGGACAAAATTCTCCGTGTTATCGATTCACGAACAGGAAAAGTTATTAAGGTAATCATAAAGTGCAGACAACAGTTAGATTTATACTTCAGTAGGTATAGAAAAATTATTTAACGTGCATTTAGGGTACAAACTAAAGTGTATAATTAAATTAAAAATGTGAAACTAGCTATAGATTAAACTATATAGCTATAGATTACTTGACATCATGAGGATTGTTAAGGAGTTTTAACTGCAATTAACAAGCTACAATGTAAACATTTTTTCTATAACTCTGCACTAAGAATTTCAAGCAATTCGAAAAAAAATAACCTTGATAGGGTCTTCTCCATTGTATTTGCCAGAATTTTTCCAAGTTAAGTTCTTCAAGCTTGTCTGGAGTTGATCAAGCTTCTGATACTTCCTCACTTTTGGTATTGAAACTTGAAAACACTGCATAGCAAACAATTGATATTGTGATCTTCATATTACCTTGGTTTCAAGGTCAATATGATGTGTTGCTTTCTAGACTTTTAACTTTTACTCTGTGAATAAAGATGATAAACAGGTAGAAAACTAAACCTTTATTCACAATTGTATGTTCCATTAATGGCTTGAACATCTTCCTGCATTTAAAATAAGTACCCGTTCACCTTGATTGAATAAAAAAAGTCTTATGACTGCAATAATCTTTTTTACTCAATCCTGATAGCTCATATGAAAATGAAAAATTATTAGGAAACAGGGAAATAAATGTATTTGTTAATCTTAAAGATGTTATTTGATTGTGCAGCAGTTTATTGTATGAAATGCATATTCTGTATTGTGACCCTTTTATTCCAGGAAACAAAGGAACCTTGCCATCAGGGATCTAAGCCCGCCCAGGCTTTATACCTCAAACATGACAAGGTCTTCACCACAGGATTTTCAAGGATGAGTGAAAGACAATATGCATTGTGGGATGCGGTATGTTATTTTAGTAATTTTACTTGAAATTTCTAAGATTTTTGTCTAGAGATAAGTAAAAATGAAGCTTATTTTTGAAATAGGATAGCTAAAGCAGAGAGTCCTTTTTGATCATTATTATATATTTTTACATGGAAAATCTTTAATGAATTTGGGCACTTGCAATGTGTAATGCCTGCAGACAAGGGTAGGGGTCATGGTTAGACTACACCTGAATAAAAAAAAATCCATATACATGTACTAATATTCTGTCTATAACTCTCTTATGATAATATCCAAAAATATTGTTCATACCTGATGATTGTTTCATCAACAATGTATACCATTTGATTATAGTTTTTTTTTTCATAAAAAATGCTGACTATGGCATCATGATAGGAATAAATGTGATTTTGAAAAAAAGTCCCATAGGATTTGTTAATTCCTTTGTAAGCTATTGTTTCAGTAACTCAGTTTGCTTCCATCTTTGGCACAGACAGTTAATTCCATTCAATCTTTGTTACAGACAATCTATGTTACAGACAGTTTGTCAATGCCATATTCTGCAGTTGTTCTGAAGTATTAGAGTGTGTGATTTTGTTTTTTCAGAATACTCTGGAGCAGATGAGTTTGGATGAGATTGACCAAGCTAATGGAGTGTTAATGCCGGTGTATGATGGGGATGTGGAGATGATTTATCTCATTGGGAAGGTAAAGCTATTACAACAGACATACACAAAACTAATCAAAGTACTTCTACAGGTGGGATCCAAGATTGCACCTTCTTTGGCATGATTTTAAGTTTTCTCAACTTATATACTTCCAAGAAATGTCATTATTCACTTATACTGCAAAGCTGAGAGCCATTACATTTTTGTTTATTAGCATCATATATAATTTTTGATCTGTCGCAAAAGAAGGTATCTGAATGACAATGGAGTTGATAATATGTATAATGCATTTGATGATGTTCCATGTGTTGTAGGGTGACAGTATTATCCGGTACTATGAGATCACAGATGAGGCCCCCTATGTCCACTACTTGTCCCTGTACCAGTCCAGAGACCCCACCCGAGGCTTTGGGGTCATGTGCAAGAGAGGGCTGAACATCAACAACTGTGAAATCATGAGGTACTGTGTTTGGGGTATTTTCTTAAGCTGAAATATTTTGTATGAATGATGTTATCGCATTCATGGTGACATGTTCATTAAAAACATTTCTCTATCTTGATGCAAAAGGTTTATTTTAACCATTTGATGCTTAAAATTGGATGGAAGTTTTAGTGCTAAAAGTTTTATTAAGAAATAAACCTAAAGAGATTGAATTTAGTTATTATCTAAATTAAGGTAGTCCATCCATAACTAAGGTGAATTTAACGATTTTGATTGATCTATACTACATCAAATACATATTTTGAAGCTATTATGAGGCTGACATAAACCAAACTTGGGTGTATGTATATAGTCAATTAAATGAACTTTTTGCACTTAAGACTTTTTTAAAGAGTTGTCTGCCCTTAAGGAAAATTTTTAAAAATCATGTTCTTAAAATATGTATGGTAAACTATGAATTATTTTAGTATATTAGATGATGGAGAAAGCTTTTGCAACTTTTTACCAAGAGAATTTGTACTAAAGAATTATATTTAAAAATGCATTTTTCCCATAGACTTCAATTTTAACTTCAACATGTGATAAATTTATTAAAATTAATTTTTTTTTAAAGATTTCAAAGGTGAAAATTTATTATTTAATAAACTCCTTAAAATCACACTAAGATTTTAGTGATCAAACTTGCAATTTATTACATATGAAATATGATAGTTATGGATGGACTACCTTAACATAATTATGGACATTTTAAATGTTTTACTATTTATTACTGATACAAATCGTGTTATAATTTATGCAACATTGGTGAACATTAAATGTATTATTAAATTAATATGAACTATATATTTCAATAGAATATACAAATTGCTGAACACCGGCACAGTTGAAGTTATTCCATTTACAGTGCCTAGAAAAGTAAGTAAAAATCCCCTATAAGCAATGAAGCTAGAATGAGAGCTTGATTTTGTCTGCCTGTGAGTAATGATGGTGTGGTTATCTGGGACTGCTTTCTTTGAACAGTCTGAGCTCTTCCAAGACGACATTTACCCAGACACAGCCAGTGACCAGCCAGCTATCAGCGGAGAGGACTGGTTCCGAGGGGTAGATGCTGACCCAGTTCTGGTAGGCTGCTAAATATTGACCAATTAATGATTAGTTTGTATCCATCTGCCAGGATATTATTTTTACAAGCAAAATACTGGTTTAAGCACAAAGATATTTTTTTATAGACATTATATTACTGTTGAGTTTCTTTTTCCCATGATTTATAGGTAAATAATGAAATTTAAAAACCTCAAAAACTGAAATGTATTGTTTCTCAAAACCCACAATTTTGCAGTAGTTCTATAAGAAGCAACTGAGAAACATGGTCTGCATTATAATATTCAAATGACTGATTCATTACTGATGAGCAGATTTTTCATGTAGTTTTGTTTTAAAAATATATAATTGAAGTTTATATACCTTGTAACAGGTTTCTTTGAAAGACATGTTTGCCTCTGAAATGAAGGAACCAGCAAAAGTGGTCATCAAATCAAATATTTTGGACAAAAAAGTACCAGCCACCCCCTCCAGGCGGTCTGAAGAAGTGGCCTCCACCCCCCAAGCAAAGACTGCTCATTCTGTCGTCCGCCCAGCATCAGAGGCAGCCCCTGCAGCATCAGGAGCTGGGGCTGAACTTCCCCCTGTAAGTAGACCGGTAAAGCATGCCCAAAAAGAATGACCTCTATATACAAGATTTGTATCTCTCATTACACGATATATGGAGAAAGGAATGTTTCATTCAGACTTGTAAAATTACCTTATCTGACACATAGGAAAATGAAACTACTCCTCCTCCTCCTAAACCTTCGATTGGCCCCAAACCAGGATCTAAATCAGAACCAGAGGTAAAGATCACATGCCCATAGCCAGAAAAAGTACCTCTCATTAATCCCCATACCTATCCAAGATTCCAAATGCACATGTTTACTAAGATAGGATGTTAGGGATGTTTGCAATAGGTTTAAAATCACATTATGAAAATTGAAAAAAATTATACTTAGTATATTTTGTTCAATTTTAAAACACTATTAAAAAGGTTAAAGATAGTGGAACAGGTGGTCATTTGACTAAAGTACTTTAAGGTTTCTGTGCATGATAGTACCCAGATTCCATGCATTTACTACAACAAAATCCAGCACCCAGTGCATGTTTGTAAGCAGGAAAAAATGAGTTTATTAAGTACATTCTTGGAGCAATTTTAAGGTACAGGTAAGAATTTTCACATGAACACATGCCTGAGTGAATAGGCAGATCAAATACTTTACAAAGACTGAATCTATTCAATGTTCATACAAGGCATACAACTGTTTAAAACATGTTGCTTATTATACATGTATATGATATATAAAACTGTATAAGTAAGGTTTAAAATCAAGCAAGAACTAATCAATGAGCGTCAAGTAATTTGGTTTGATAAAATGTACATGTACTAGCTGTTTGTTGCCACATTTGGAATTCCGATTGAGCTTTGAGAAGTGATAAATGCCATGATATCATACACAAGGGTCACAATGATAAACCTACATCTACCTTCTTTTTCACTAGTAGGTCAAATACTGTAGTCAAAGTCCATACATGATATGACCCTCCCACTCTTACCATATACACTACAGTAAAGTTATCATAGTTCATAGAATGACCTCTGTATATATACACCTTTTGTTTCTTTAATTATATATTATTGAGAAAGGAAAAATATTGATGCATTCAGAATATGTTAAATTTGCCTTATCATGTAGGAAACTGTTACTTCTCCTCCTAAACCTTCGATTGGCTCCAAACCAGGATCTAAATCAGAACCAGAGGTAAAGATCACGTGCCCTTAGCCAGAAAAAGTACCTCCGATTTCCTATTCCGTTTAAATCCTCAAACCAATCCAAGATTTCAAATTCAGATTATTTTTACAAGTGTTATAACAGAGGCAACACAAGATTTTTACACTATAGTTGTGATAGTTTTAAAACCTCATATCTAATTTTGAAGTGAAAATAAGAAATAGAAATGCATATGTACAATATTACTCAATTAAAACATCATTTAGAATGTGATAGTTTAGGGAATAGGAGATCAGCTGCTAATATAACCTACATGTAAGTACTTTGAGATTTCTATGCATTATAATACCCAGACTCAATGCATTTAAAACAAGAATCCCATAAAGTACCGTACATGTTTAAAAACAGGAATTCAGGAATTTATAAAGTTCATTTTTTAATTAATTCACATAGCCAGGAGTCTGTGGTTGGAAAAGGTACTAAATCTATCTTTACAAATGAACATTTAACTTACTGGATAGACCAATGTATTTCTTTGTGAAGACTGTTTCTTCAGTGTCCATGCAAAGTGTTTCAGAAATGTTGATGTGAAAGTTCCTTATAAATTAACAATGAACTAGAATCAACAAAACATGAATGTTCCAATATTTCAATTATACAATAAAATATTTTAGATTTTAGATTGTCAATTAACATGTACTGGTAAAAGTCACATTTTGGATTTGTGTTGAGTTTTCAGGTGATACAGATGCAATTCTTGGATATTATATTCATGTTGATAAAGCTTCCTCGACCTTAAATTTTTTCACTGTTAGATCTAGTGCTATAGTTAAACTCCATACATACATGTATATATGACACCCAACCCCACCCCTCTTTCCCATTTTCACTAAATTATTATAAAAACTAGTTTAACTCGGACGTACATGTATGATGTAATATCATATGTAGGTAATATATTCTAAGTAGAACACGTATATATGTCAATTAATCCATCATACTATTGTAAACCACAAACCCACGTGGAATGCATAGCGGTCAGTGATGATATGTCTCGGTAGCAAACCACAATTGAATTGATACATGTATCTATATCAAAGTGTTTCACCCATTTTTCACCCTTTAGGGCTTTGATCCACAAGGAATTTTAGAAGATATTAGAAAACTGAAACTTATAGTAAAAGCCCATGAGCGACGAATAAAAACACTGGAGGAAAGAGTGGCCCAATACGAGGCTCCGTCGACAGATGAGGACGGCCTGGGAGAGACCTGCTAAGATGTATAGTGCCTGGTTGTTTCCCCCCGTTTGATAGCTTGCTGTTGTAGAGGCACCCTCTCGCCAGTAGTCTGGTTTTCTCACAATCCTGCTTCACCCAACTAACTCTTATCTTCCATCCTCACTGCCGAACCCATCACATGTACATGTATGTCACCATGAATGCAGTGTCCTTGAAATAAGCAAAAATGTTTATGATGTGCAAGTTTATATTGTCTTATTATGCTACTTTACAAGATGAACAAGGATTTTTGGTTTCATGCAGTGAGGATTTAAGATCTCGTTATTTATACAGGTTAAATGGAAATGGTGTGGCAGTAGAGTAGAGAACTATACTATAGAGTCTAGAGAACTAATTGTTATTTTGAAATATGCTCAACCACAAAGTTTCAGCCTCCTTTTCCTATGATCCACATTCAACCTGTTGTATGATTCATTTTTGTAACACTTACCCACTGGACCTTAGACATGCAGATAATGTACTGTTACATATTGTGTATAACTCAGATCCTTGCACGTTATGCACCATACCATGCTGTAATATTGTGGTTGAAAGTATCTCAAAATTTTGTATTGACTCACAATGTTTAATTCTTTCAGGTGAATTGATAACAGTTTACGTTTTGTGATTCCTAACCATGTTGATACATGTAACATCACTGATTGTGCACAACTTTCTAGTGTTGGGTATTTTGGGAAAGTACACGCTGATATATTTTGCTTAAGCATTCATATGTGTGGTATCAGGACTAAACAAGCATTGGTTCGGTGTCTTTTTAATGTTTATCAAATGGGGACTTGGTATCAAGTTAATAAAACATTAGTTTGCTACAAGATCATATTACACTAATTCATGTATTAGATGTGACTGCCTTACAGAGAGAGTTCATTATCCATATGTGTTTTTCTATTCTTATGAATAGGAAAGCTTGCACAGCATAATCATTTACTTATAATTTGCACACTTTCTTTGATTTTACCAGGTTCTTTAGTTACTATTTTTTGTTGATTTTCAAATAATTTTAAGATTTCGTCTTCTTTTCATTCATTGTATGTTATTTTCATTTTTTGTAAAGTTTCTGGTTTTTAATAAATAAAAGTTTTATAAAATATATCTACCATATTAATTTGCTTTGAATGTAAAGCTGACAATCTGTACTATGAAAATTATCACTGTGATTCATTGTTTTTCTAATAGGGTGTGAATATTAAAGACATATTGGAGGATGTAAAACAACTGAAGAAAACTGTCAAAGATCAAGACAAGAAAATCAGACAGTATGAGGAGAGGTTATCTGCCCTTGAATCAAGTAATCCAGAGGATGCCGATAAATAAATCCGAAGGGCCGCAGGACTCAGTATCTTGATTTTAAGAAGTAGTCCAATCATGAAGCAATAAATAGGCAGTGATTTTGATTGAAAGTTGCCATAAAATATATAAAATTGTCATCACCAATACTCATTTCATTTAACTTATGTAGTCTGTCACGGATGTGTTCTCGCAAACGACCAGCTCGAATATTAATACCCCACCCACAGAAAACGTTGAAGAAAAATTTAAAAATATTTCCTTATAACATGTATCACTATGAAACCAAATTCTCAATTATTTTTCTGCCCAATCGTGAAGATTCAGGGGTGTTTATTTGCATATTTTTAGTTTTTTGTGTTCTGTAGGTTTTTTTTAAAGCTCACTTTTATAAGTACACTGTAACTTACCATTCTCTCAGAAATCCACATGAGCTCCCTTAACTTCTGCAGTTACTTTGAAATGTACTTGCATAAAGTTCTGATCTTGTACATGTATTTACAATGGAGGAATTATTCAGAAATATATATATTGTGTAGTAAGAGTGGGCTACACATGACAAGGCACTAAAAGTGACTCAATTATGGAAATATACAGCAGATAAAGCAGGTACCTTGTAGCTGAAATTTGTATAGGCAGCAAGTACTTTTTATACTGAGGATATTGTAATTAAAAAGAGGTAACCTAGACAGGATGTTGGGTGTATGTACATGTATATATATCTACATGCTAGATAGATAGATAGATATGGATAGTGTGTTTGTGCAAAAATTTTAAAAAAAAAATTTGAAAGGTGCATAAGTTTTTTTGTATTTAGAGCTGAAATTGTCATATTTATATTGTTTAGCCATAAGATTAAACTTTGTTTCTCAAGTGATTGTTGTCAAGTGCTGGACATGACTGCTTTATTTAGGTAAATGTCAAAATAAGCTTATTTTCTTTTCTATTTATTTTTTTTAGTGCTGCATTCAAAGTGACTTGTATCAAGTTAGACCGTTCCTTATTACCCCTCTTTGATTCGAAATGGTTTTGTGATGAATTTTTTTTCCACATTCCACTTCAGATTCATTATGGGGGTGTAGTTACTGAAGGAAAAAGTCAGGGACAGAGAAAGCAAAAAAATTTTCCTCCCTTTCTGGAGAGAAGCTCTACCAGTCTGTAGCATCCAAATAATGAAAGCAAAGAATTATTTTGCATGTTTGGTCATTTGTGTGTTGCTTGATATTACTACATTTCGCATGGTGTATTTTTTTCACTGGGGCAGATAGGAAAGGTATGATACAAGGAGAGAAGTTTTTACTGAAAACAGTAGCTACATTTAGTTGACATGGGTCCCATTCTCTTGCATTCCACTGTTTATCTGTGTGCTTTCAGTGTAGTTTTTCATCCTATATTCATTGCTACATCTTGTTTTTAAGAAAAAAAAATTATAGTTAAAAATGCATTCAATTTTTAAAACTTTTTTTCTAGTCTCAAGGTTAGGGAATCAAAAGTTTCCCTTTTTCCCCTTCTAAAAAGTGCCAATTAGTAGCATTGTAGAACAAAATTCAACTGTAGGGCCTCAATAAAGACTAAATTATTACATGCATTATGTGTTGCACATTTTGGAACAGAAAAAAGAATTTGGTTTGTTCCACGGAAATTCTAATTAAAAAACCAGTTGTACTGCTGATGTGTAGAAGTGTTGGTTGTTGTGGTTCACCATCATGCCAGCCCACAGCTGTTGTACTGTCATGTACTTTGTTAGATGCATCATCCAGGAGCGCACGCTCAAACTGCCAAAGACAATTACTATATATATATATTATCTGTGATTGCTAGCAACAGATCAACAGCTTACCTTCAATACTCAAGGAGCAGTAAGCCGGACCCCCTCCCCACCTCCACCCAAACCTCCCCCCCCCCCCATCCCATTAGGCACATAGACTGCCCCCCTCTCCTACCTTGGATAGTGACTTAATATAAATCAAATATAATGTGATCTGTGGAAAGCTGCATACTCTTAAAATGCAGAATAATATTTCTTTGATTTTTATTTCTATTAAATTGTTAATTATATTTCAAAATAGGTGGTTTACTGTTCCTTGAGTACTGGTACCCTTCTTTTTATTTTTATTTACATGTAAAAGTTATATCTGCTTTTCTATGCTATCTTTGACGGTTCAAAGCAGAGTTACTATAAGATGTGGATTTGTGACCGATTGAACATTCCTCGTAGTAGTACACATGTATCGACACAGCTATTATTATCTTAAGTATCTGTTATTGTTAACGACTGTAGAAGCAGATGAGGTATTTGTTTTTGTGCATTCATTTATATACATGTGTATTGTGCTGACTTTACCAGTATGTTCTTTGTTATTATCTTTTTTTTGTCTAATGTTTAGTGTCATTAAAGTATTGGGAAAAAGAAAGTATTTGTGCTAAAGTCTGCTGTAGTATTAGTCACAAAGAATTCAAAATGTTGGGTTTTTTTTTATTTAAACAAAGCAAACTTACACTTGGTTCCTATGTGACAATGTCTCTTTTTTAATACTAATTATTAGCTCAGATAATAAAAAAAATTGAAAAAAAGAACAAGATGATACCATTTTTATATATTAACTTGTAATGTGCAATTCAAGTATTTAATAAACTATTTCATATTCTCACTCGACGTGTGTTGTCTATGTAGAGAAGTTCTGCCTATTGATCGTGTAGATGCTAAGTAACGGGTGAAAACTGTGAACTAAGTGCGTTAATGATACGACTCTGAGTGGAGACGGGTGATATTGTTCATCCATCTACAGTGACCTTGGTCCAGGATGATGGACACTTGGGCATCGTTACTTTATCAGGTGATATACCCAAAATATCATATCAAAAACTGCAAACTTATGGTTTTTCCTAACATTCCACATCCAGATCCGCGCCATTCCAAACTGTCGATACCTCCATATTTCTTGGGAAATAAACAACAGAAATAGCTCTAATATTATGTTTTTTTGCTTATAGAGCTGTCGAAAGTTAATTCTAAGTTTAACGTAACCCGCGCGAAGGTTTGGGAGAAATTTTGTTTTAGAAAGAAAAAAAAAACCCTCTTGATTTGATCCTTCCATTTTGATTTATAATGCAATCTGTAGAAAGTCGAAATGTTTAGAGCATATTATGGACTATTGAAATCAGATGATCAATGGGATTGTCAGAAAAGATCATATTACAGAGGTAGCTTTATATTAATACTCACTGTATTTGTATTGATATAAATGGATAATATTCATTTGTTTGAGAAATGTTTGTTTTAATTTTGTCCCTCTTTCTCATTGATTCGGTATTCTGAAGTGACGTTAAACGTAATATTGAGTTTGGGTGGCCTAGATTTTGAACATTAGCGAAAATTGGTCAAGGCGTCAGATACGAACAGCGTGTCAATGTGCTTCATCGGGGTGCCAAAATTTTACTCATCAATTGGCTATCGATTTGAATGAAATAAGGCCCACTTTACATATCAAAGTGACCACTCCCCCTCCCCTAATAAAAATTACCAAAGTAACAATTATAAACCCTATACATGATGCGGTATTTGTCAAAATAGTAACACGAAATAATTCATCATTATATTGCTTGCGAATTTCAAAAGCAGCTATGTATATTTTAAACTTGCTTCAGAACTATACAGATACTAGTAATATCGGCGAATATGCGATAAAATGTTGGTGCAAGAAGTAAATCAAAAGGAATACATGTTTCTCTTTTTGAAAATAAACACGTGTACATGTTATTTTGATAATACCTTAAAATTACGGTAACATAGGCATCGATTTTGACCATCTTTGTCCCTGCATTTTTAAACATATTTGCCAATTAGCTCCTCGGCAGCTTAAATTACTTTTATTTATTTAAGGGTTGTGGAGAAATTTAATATTTGTTTGCTTTAAATATCATTTATTTATCTATTATATCATATTTTATGGGGTTTTCATTTATCGAATGTGAAAATGTATCTGGATTAAATGCAGAACTGTACATGCTGTAGCTATATCTGGATTTCAAAAATGTGTTGTTCTTTGTTATTCATATTGTAAGACATTAACAATTGTAGATAATTATTAATTAAGTTTTCTCCAAACAATTAAAGACGGTTAAAGGAGGCAATGAAGAAAAAAAAGTAATGCAAAACAAAAGACGTTCGTGACGTCGCGACGTTTTCGACGAGCTACGTCGAAAAAACTGCAATTTACGGCGCACAAAAAAATGCGTTAGTTTAGGACTAAATAACTTTATTTATACACAAATTCTGCGGGAAAAATTAGTACCAATAAACTCTTCAGTCAATTTACTACTGATATCGGTACTTTACTTCCCTAAAACTTTCTCTTAAACCATGCTAACCGACCTCGGAAATTGATGTTAAATTCACGTCGAGATCGAGAGTCGCCATTTTTACATGTAAACAAACTGCATATATATAGTAAAATGTCCGAGAATTTTTTTGGAATCAAATATTTGTATAAAATTTGTTCGAAAATAAAGTTAATCAGTTCAAAACTAGCGCAGTTTTCTGTGCGCCGTAAATTGCAGATTTTTACAATGGGAGGCACTGTAGCTCCCAGGTCTCCATCCGAATTTTTTTCAGACCGGGAGCTAAAAACACACAAGATCTTGGAAATCTTTGTATAATTGTATTGAAAAGGAGTTGACTTATCGGAATTGACAAAAAAGTGAGTTTGTGAAATTTTGACCTTAACGGCCCTTTTCTCGTGACGGCAGTCTCTCTCTCTCTCTCTCTCTCTCTCTCTCTCTCTCTCTCTCTCTCTCTCTCTCTCTCTCTTATATATGCAGAAGTCTATTCTTAAGGAGATTTGTTTAGTCTAAAAATGTCCACGATCAACCACCCATCCTAAGAAGTCAATCGAATGAAATAGTAGAGATCGATTGCTTTAGTTTGATTACTAATTTGTCGGACAATTTCCAAGTTGTAACACATTCAGTCTTTTAAGAGGCGTTATCCTTTGAAAATACTACAGACCAAATGAGAAGTTGAATCCGCTTGTGGCCTTTTGACTTGGTCCAAATCCTCTTGAACCTGAAACAAAATAGAGCAGAACTCTTCGAAAGTTTATTTGTACTTTAAATAAAATTGATCTTGTACGTCACAGATGATCAGATTCACATATAACTATATCATTAAACTAGTTAATATATATATATATATATATATATATATATATATATATATATATATATATATATATATATATATATATATATATATATATATATATATATATATATATATATATATATACACACACACACACACACACACACACACGCAAGTTTTTTTATTGGGAGGGGGAGGGTGCGTCTAGGATACTGCCTCTTGTTAAATCCACAGAGAATATTACTATTTTAAAATAGCAAATAGCAAGAATAGGAGTTTAATAGCCTGTAGTCATCCGTACTTGATTTTTTTGAAGTAATTGTCAATTTAAAACATCATATGGAAAGATTGAATAGGGCAAATGGAACCAATCAAGCACAACCGGCAATTGAATGTGCGCTCCAACACAAAAACATTCAACTTCGCACGAAAACGTAATGTAATTATTCCGAGTATTCTCTCAGGGTAGGAATGGCCGGCGACTGTTGTGTGGTCTTTGGTAGCACGGGATTTTTACCAACAGTCCAAGACTCGTTTCCATTTAAATGGACGCACTTAATGTAATATCTACAATGTACGTGTTCTTGACAACATAAAAACTTGTCAAGTGTACAACTGCAGGTGGATCTATCAGCTGTTTAATTTGCTATTGGGGAATTACACATTTCGAAACCTCTAAGCCTGGTGACATTACACGCAAAGGTTTCCATAATTGTTTACTTTATTCCAATATTTTGCCTTGCGGATTGATCGTGGGCTGACTTGAGTGTGTAGTACACTGGCGAGGATTCCCTTGTTCTGACGGAATTTAAAAACCGGGTAGGTTCACGTTTCCATTATTAGATTCCTCAATCGATATTTATCATGTCTATATTATTTCTTATTTACCTGAGTTAACATCATGCCAAAAGCAAGCCAACTCTTCTTTCATGTTTTTAAGTGATACAGTTCAGCAGCATGACCTGTTTGACTTGTATGACTTGCCCAGCATGACTTATACGGACGAGAGGAGGCAGTATTAAGTCAACATGGGAAGTTCTGCGGGGAAATCATCGTCATCTGGAATCAGGTTCGTTTATGCAACTTTCATTTTTGCTCCTCATATGTTTTAGCATGAGTGAATATACATGTATGTACTAGTATGTACTTTTTGCTTTCCATTGCCAGTGATTCCAAGAAGAGTATCGCCCAAGACAAAAAGGATACTCAACATCCAGCATCTCACCCTATATCGAACGGAAACACTGAGAGAAAATCGCCGTCGGAGGATGTTGCGATGTCCAAGAAAACAGAGAATGGGGGTAGTGTTACGAACACAAGACATGATCGACCAAAGACAAGCAGGGAGAGGGTTAACATGGGGAGGGAGAAAACGATAGTGCCGAAAGAGAAGCCTCCTAAACTTCGCCACGAGAAGACCGGGATGATGAAGAGAGAGAAGACAATGGGGCTGACGAGACAGAAGACGATGATAAATGACAAAGTGTTCAAGGGCAAGAAAAAGCTGGCCAAAACTGTCTCCAACGCTGATCTGGCATCTGGGTCGCAGACATCTAGCGTGAATGCGATTCTGATGGGCAGTCTGACGGGTGATCTGCCGTCAACGTCTAAAATCGTTCGGATATTTACCAGTAGTACATTTAAAGGCAAGAACAGTAGAACAGGAGAGAGAGAGAGAGAGAGAGAGAGAGAGAGAGAGAGAGAGAGAGAGAGAGAGAGAGAGAGAGAGAGAGAGAGAGAGAGAATTTCAAAAAACTGAAAAGGTACACTGACCAGGTAGATTTGATGCCGGTGCTTATTTTCTCGGTCTTTAAAATAGTTACTCAAACATGCATCTTGTATCCAAGTGCGACACAAACTCAACACCATATTATATTTAGTTATTTGAATGGTTATTCAATTTTTGAGAAATGAACGGCTTCATATAACACAAATTTAAATTTAATTGGTTTGACTGTTTATAAATTACCCTCCAGAGAGGTATATCGATGCCTAGGGCTATTCTTATATGTGAATTTAATATGAAATAAATCTGTGTCGTCTTTTAAATATACTGGAAAGGAAATATTAAGTAAATCACGTGGTAAGTTTCAGTCGATTTTCTAATTAAATATAGATCAGATTGGAATTATAGATGAACGGCAAGAATTTAAGCTATTCCTAAAGTGAGAAAGCCGAAAGAAAGAATCTGTGACTTACTCTTGTTTGTAAATCTTAGAGAACACACCATCCGCAAATAGAAAAAACCCAGCAAACGACGCAGGAATATCTTATTCATAACTTTAACAAACAAATATTTCGAAAAGTACTCATGCGATCGCAGTAAAGTCTTTAGAATGTTATCCATTAAGATAGATCTCCAAAATATCAATTTCTGCATGACATTGCAGGTACCCTTTCATAAATTTCATTATGATCTACATGTAATTATAACCCGAATTTATAGTGAAGCTAGGATATAATATTGATATCAAATATTTTTATATAGACACAGAGAAGGAGAGAAACATGTGGATGACGGACGCCTACCCTAAAATCAAACTGTTCTGTCAGGAGCTGGGGTACGAGTTCCAGGTGGTGGACATGCGCTGGGGGGTGAGGAACGAGAGCGTGGACGAGCACAACGGCACGGAGATGTGTTTGCGGGAGGTGCAGCAGTGTCAGAGGCTCTCCACCGGGCCTAACTTCATAGTCAGTACCTATACATAGTCCATAACTTGAACACTTTTACATAACTCATCACAGGGCCAAGCCCGTTTTGACATTAATTTCAATGTAACTATAAATCTTTATGTACGGTTAATTGAAATTAATGTCAAAACGGGCTTGGACCCTGTGGAACCAGGGACGTATATACGTCCCTGGTGGAACCCATTGGAAAAAAACCTGATAGTTTTTGATACGATTGAAGCCCTTGTGTACACCTTAAGGGCTTTAAAATGTACCGGTAGGTAAGGTGCTAAATTACGGAGATATTACAAAAGGAGTATCCCTACCACGAATAAACCGAGTAGTATAAAACTTCTTTGTAATTGATGTTTTTTTTTTAAAAACTGTTAAAGGTACGGATTTTCAATGAGGGTAGTAGGGTGCATATATCAAAGATTAAGTACATACTAAATAAAAAAAAGAGAAATTACGACTTTTTTTTGCCAACTTAATATTGGGGCTGTATTTCATATCGCCCTTTTAATGAGCGTAAACTAAAAAATAATTTATTGCCTTGTTTTCAAGTGATAGTTCATTGGTAAAATTGACATTCCCCCATTTTCTTTCAGTCAATGCTGTCACACAGATATGGGTACCGAAATTTGCCGAGGGTTGTAGAAGCCTCAGAGTTTGAGAAACTAGTTGAAGTTGTTGATTCGGACTCTAAAAAGGTCTTGCTCAAGTAAGAACAATCAGTTTTAAAATATATGAACGTGCCTCTGCATTGTTTTGGGAAAACTAGCAGTTTTTAATACTGAAAAAAAGGAAGTCCAAATGATTTTTTTTAAAAATAATGCAATATGCTAATTCCCTTCCAATTGGCTATGGAATTTTTTCTTCTGAAATGCACTAATCCTGTACATGTATGTCTAATCAATAATTCAATTTAAAGGTGGTACAAACGCGACGAGAATGCAGTACCCCCGGTTTATGCTCTTACACAAATAAGCAAGTTCCTACCAGATTTCCTTTCAACGGATGCCAAAAAGATGCGAGCAGCCAGCAATCAGTTTTGGGAGGAGAATGACATCATGCAGAATGCTTTAGAGACGGCAGCTAGTCAGGTTTTGGGGCCTGAGCAAGCCAGAAAATACGTCATATCAGGTACACCCCATAACCATCTGTAGTTAATTGTGTGACCATCAATAACAAATTATAAAGATGATATTAGATTAAAATTTAAAAAAAAATATTTATGAAATACATGTACTTTACTCAAGCTAACAAGGGGCCACAAGAGCCGATATGACATGTCTTATAATATACAGCAGATTTAAGTTAATGATAAACTTTACATTCAAGAACCATCAGCATTCCACTCATCACACAAAGACTTGAAATCAGATTATTAGAAATTATTGTATTGAATTTAAAACACCAGGTTTTGATTTGAGTTTTAATATGCATTATTAAAGTAGTACACGAGGGACTAATTTCATTCTCATTTTCCTTAAGTCACTGAAAAGGAGACAGAGATGGGCATATTGGAAGCCGCCGATCCAGAGGCTCACTGTCTGTGGTTTAGAAGAAGAATTAAAGGCATTGAAGATTTGGAGCCAGCGCCTATTGTATCCCACTTTATAGGTACATGAACATACAATAGATGTTAGGAAATGATTTACTGTATCGTTATGTGTGTATTATAAATTGGGCAACATACAGTGTGTGCTCACTGCTGGACATTATGTACAAAAAACTTGGTACAAAATTAAATGCCTCTGTTTTAACTGTTCGTGACAACTATTTTGCCCACTCATTCCAGCATAAAGCAGAAAACATTCTTTCTTGTTGCAAAAGCAACATTTACAAAAGAGTATTAGTACAATATCTATCACCAATCATTTCCTTTTTTTGAAAATTTTAGACAGTAATGGCCCTGAAGAAAAATGGAGGAAAAATAGAAGTTTGTTGAAGGAGTTGTGTGACGAAAAGATTCCCAAGGTTCTTCCTGCCAAAAATATTTGTCAGTATGATGTTGAATGGAAACAAGGTAATTCTATTTACTTATAAATGTCTATCTCCATATAATCTTTCTCTTCTTTAAAAAAATTAAATACTTTCAAATCAAAACGCAAGATAAGAAGAATTTTACAAATAAGAATAAGGTTTATTAAGTTCAATATTAAACATTTTCAGACAATACTGGTTGATTACTTTAACATAATTCATTTCATTATGGGGTTCATCCGCACAATATTTTCTGGGAAATTGTCACTCAAAATGATTCCCTTTTCTCTGTCTGTGTCCAGCTCTTCAATAAATCCAAACCAGTAAATGACCATACCAGGACCAAACCTATTCCAGTAACTCCAGAACTGATCCTTCAAATAACCCCTGTGACTATACTCATCCCCAAACGAGGCTTTGCTTTCTATCCAATTAATTACATGACCATCAACACTAAATGGAACTTCTAATTTAACATCAGGAGTTTTATCAAAACCTCTAGTTCTCATCTGATCTTCTCCGATGTACGCCAAATTGAGTGAATCCAATATTCTGTTTAGTTTACATTCATGCTCATGTCCAATGGATTGTTTTATGTTGTCCACGTGTGGGCCATAATGATCATCACTAACTAAACACTCATGAATTTCTGAAGCCAGCATTGGGTCATTAATAAGCGTATTGTCTTTCATTAACTTTGTAACATAGCTCCTGGGTGGATTTTCTCCGCCATATTTGGTTGATGACAAATATCTTTCAAGAATCATTCTTGCTAACAACGCCGGAGACAGTTCTATCCCATTAGCTATTTTTAATAATATATGTCTCTCTTTATTTTGAACTCCTTCTAAGTATTGTTCATAGTACATCTCCATTTTCATAGGATTGTAATGGATATGATGTGTTTTCCTCATTTTCTTTTGATAATCTTGAGCGTATATACTTCCAATCGTAGATATAGAAAAGTCGGGAAATTCCTTCACAATGAGCGGTAAGCAATCCCGAGAATTGTGCTTGTGCATAATTTCAATAATCGTGTTGTACACGGAGAGTTTCATCCTCACTAATTTTACACGCTAAAACACTCGTTTGATTACCCGCCACTGTGTACTTTCGTTTTCAAACTGATCTTTGTCACAGGAGTGCTTGATTTGAAAAAATTTAGTAATTTGTACATAATGTTATTCGAAAAAAGGCATAACATTCCGAGTCTCATTCTTAAAAAGGATTGTCTTTCTTCAAACTTTTTAGCGTGTTATAAATAGAAATAACAATTAAATTAGCTCTCTCTTAATCTTTATCTGTAACTTATTGGAGAGAGAAATTTATTAGAATTTATAGTGTTTCTTCATTATGACTTTTGAAGGAATCGACGCAAACGACCCAGGACATAAGAACTATTTATCAAAGATGACCTCAGATTTCACGAACAGAATGATCACAATGATCCATGATGCGGTAGAGGAGAGAAGGAGGTCAGAGACCGGGGATAATTTAACCCACGAAGTCGTAAATCACACCATTTTCTGCAAAAACAAGCTTGAAAATTTTTACGGAAGGGAAAAAGCACAAGAGGTTCAATATCATTATGAACTTTTTACACCATTTAAGTTTTACTTTTAGTGAATCATATCACGATTCAAACATGAAAACAGAAAAATACTAGAAAAAAATCAAAATGCTTCTGTTACCTGTGTGTCACATGCAGAAGTACATGTATAATCTGCCCCCCCCCCCCCCCCCCCAGGAAAATTCAGATTTCATAAATTTAGCCTACATAGAAGAATTGCCGAATATAGACCTCGGACCCCCCCCCCCCCCCACCACACCACCCCCCCACCCCCCGGGGAAAATTTTCTGGATCCGGGCAAGTATAGCCGAAGAACGCGAGCACTCCATGGTTCTTTAGATACTGGAGTGGAGGGGTTATTTTCTTTTAATTTTATTACCAAAAAACCGCATGTGCATAGTTTCAAGTAGACCTTTTTATAATAGCTCTGTCTGCTACAACTGTAACATACTGTTTGAAAGGTATATTTTTCAAAATGAAATGTTAGAAAAAATCACATTTGACAAATAACATTGTTACTTTTAATCGTCGTTGCATAAGTGCTCACTTTTAAATTGATGATAATTTCAAACCACAGAGAATCCGTGAGTACCTCAATAACGACAGCTCCGATATTCTAGCGATTCACGGGCCTTCTGGAAGTGGGAAGACAACTCTAATGGCGAAGGCAGTGGAAATCGCCACAACAATGAAATCCACGGCCTCTGTCTTCAGGTACAGACTTTTCAGAGAAACGTTGAATAAAGGATTGAATAAAAGGGAGTTTTATTTCTTTTTTTTTCTTTTTCAAAGATTTGTTGGAACAACTCCCGGAAGTTCGAACATAACCGCGCTTTTAGAGAGTCTCACAAGGCAGATAACTCTTATTTACCAAGAGGACCTTAAAGTATCCGAAGTGAGATATTTTCATCAACTACTTAGAAACACCTTAAATGCAAATTGATAACGTATTTTTTAATTCATTTTATATGATTTTTTTTTTTTTGGATTAAATTTTAATTTTGTTGCTGTATTATTAAACTTTTTATTCCTATACAGCAGTAGTGTAGCTTGTATTATAACAGATTCACTGACCGCGTTCTGTTAAAATTAAATTTACAATAAGCAGAATAGTAAAGCATAACCGAATGTAATTCTGATTTCAGGAATTACGGGAACTTGTTGAGCAGTTCGAACACGTCCTTGACTACGCGCGCGCTGAGCGCCCTCTGGTGGTGTTGATAGATTCGCTTGACCAGCTGGATCCAGCTAACAATGCGCGGAATCTCTTCTGGCTGCCTACACATCTTCCATCTTACGTAAAAATTATTGTGTCTACATTAGAAGAAGATATGTACGAGTGCTTCCCTATGCTTAAGGTAAGTTTTGACATATACTTAGTCTAATGATTTTGAATAATTATTCACCCAATAACGTATTTACATGTATACGGATATATAAACACAGAACCAATAACAAATTTACTTTAGACGATGTTAAAACAAGCAAAATGTCAACTTGAAACTAGTAAGAAAATCTGAAAAAAAGTCAAAAGGGGAAAACATAAAATGTTGATTGATATGCTAATAATTGCAATTAGTAAGTAAAATGATATAACTTAAGGCTTTTTAAGTAGTTATACGCAAGATACAAAACGTTGCAAACACAGTTGTGCAATGTTAATTTTAAAATCTGCATTTAAACCTTAAATAAATAACTTTATCAGGGCTTCCTACCTCCAGAGAGTCTTTTCTCCATACCAAAGTTACCAAAAAGCGATGCTAGAGGCATTGTGGATCACTGGCTGAAAAGGAAAGAGCGGTGTCTGACACAAAAGCAGATGGACATAGTACTGAAGGCGTTTGAGAAATGCCCACTGCCACTCTATCTGAAAATGTCTCTAGATGAAGCTTGTCGCTGGAATTCATTTTCTCCGGAATCAGAAACGGTTCTGGAAACTACAATTCGCAAGAGCATCGACGCCCTTTTCCAACGTCTCGAAAAGTCTCACGGATATTTAATGATGTCTCGATCTATGGGATATCTTACGACTGGTCAGTAGATCGCTTTATTTCAGTTGGTCTTGCTGACTTGTTGGTTTGACATGTTCAATAAAAGTATTGTTTTTAAATGTACAGCAAGAAATGGGCTATCTGAGTCAGAGTTAGAAGACATCTTGTCATGTGATGATGACGTACTAAATGACGTGTACCAATTTTGGAAACCACCGCTTCGTCGTCTACCGCCTCTATTGATGGCGAGACTTAGAACTGATCTTCAACAATATCTTGGTATATTTTTGTACTCTTTATTTTTTTTTTATTTCAATCACGTTGTGCCATAAAGTGAACTGAACTGAAATATCAGGCATCCAAAGTTAAAAAGGCAGTAAACTTACCCCAAAATCCACAAAAGAATTCCTTAATAATTTGCTGCTTCACCAGAGGAAGAAGGGTTAGGCAGATCAGGTGTAAAAATTATTGAAGGAACATATTAACTTAAAACTATTGTGATAGATATAAAAAAATATATATATCAAAACAAATTTATACTACAGATATTAACAATTAACTATGAAAATATAGTATTACATTGAACAAAAAAGTATTGGCTATTTGAGTATGTTGTTTACTATGGTATCTGATGGTCTGTGCAGTGGAGAGAGGTGCAGACAATGTGACAGTTACAAGCTGGTACCACAGACAGTTTGTAGAGGCTGCCGAATCCAGATATTGTACCAAAGACACAGTCAAATTCCTACACAGTCAGCTGGCGGATTTCTTTGACGGAAAATGGGCCAATGGTATGAACAGCCTACACGTTAATTAATATCATTTAATGCCACTGCATTAATTCAGCGGCTCATATGATATCTCTAATATTTTAGGAAAGAAAAAACCGTATAAAGACAAAGATGGGAATGTCAATGAGGAGGAGCGCTGCGTAATGTCGCAGCCATTAATGTACGGAGATGCATACAATCTGCGCAAATTGAACAATCTTCCTTATCATCTGATTCATGCGGGTGACGTTGAAGCACTTAAAGAAAAATGTTTAAGCAATTACGAATTTCTGCAGCACAAACTGTTGGCAACCTCATGCAGGTACTGATTATCTTTATCTCCGATCACCAATTGTTCTAATGAGATTTTTTCCTGTAATATGTCCTTATACAAGTTTTTGGGATAACACTTTTATTGCTAATTTTCTTCCGCCATTTGTAGAGAAGTTATTGACGATTTTGACCTGGCAAGACGTAAGTTTCCAAAAGAAAAGGTCCTGGACCTGATTGGAGGAGCCTGTCAGTTGTCAGAAGATGACGTCATATATGACCCGCTTATGTTCCCTTCTCAAATGATAGACCGTCTTACAAATGAACAGGTACGTAATGGACTTTATTGAATTCATTTTTAAACTTTTATAAGAACAATTCAAATTAAATTTTCTCTCTGCTTGCATAACAGATTGAAAAAAAATTATTTTCATTTTAAAAACTGAAATAAATATTTCAATAAAATTAAAAAAAAAAAAACTTAATTATAATAATAGATTGTTGAGGACTTCGTAAAGCAATGTATGGCCTGCAATCATCCACATATCCGCCCCAATCAAGAAGTTTTAATCAAGCCAGGAGGGCAGATGCGACACGCTATGGCTGGGCATAGAGGGGCGCTAAAGTCTCTGGACCTGAAAAAGGATGGGAAAGTCGCAGTCACTTGTAAGTTTACTTGAATAGTATCTTCACGGATAATCGAACGAATTAAGAATTTTCAAAACCACATGATGTATAATGTAGAGGTTTTAATCATATTTTTATCGTTTTAGGTTGTCAGTTTGGAGATGAAATTCGAACTTGGGATGTCGCGCGTGGAAAACTAATACGCACATATGATGGACCGGACCATAATCCGTTCTCTGTTCATTATGTAAACAATGATACAATGATCCTCATTAATTACATATCAAGCATTAAAGCTATAAAAGAATCGGGAGATGTAATATACACCATTCAACCCAAATCTGATAAATCTATAATGGTTGTGGGAGGAGCCGGAAACACGTGGTTAGGGGTTTTTCATGACCAATCGGTGGACTTGTATGATGCAAAAACTGGTGAATTAAAGCACGAAATCGTCAACAAAAGCATGGGGGATCTAAATTTTGGAACAGATGGACTTGTGAAAGGTATTGTATAGTTAAGGGTTATTTGTATACAATTTATAGTACCGGTATCTTACTAGGTTTATGCCTTCGTAAACAACATTAAATATGAAGTTATTATATTTCATGATATCTTTACCGAGTACTGTGGTTTCATTAATATTCAAGGGTATCGATTTTCGTTGTTAAAGTGAAAAACACAGTTTCAAGGAAACGTAAATTGGTGCCCCATGATCCTATCAATACAAAATGTTAGTAGAAATTGCACATCAATAAACATTTATTTTCACTGATAAACTTAACAGCGATATCCACGAAAATTAGTATTCAACAAATATTGACGAAACTACGGTATTGAATCAATCAGTAATTAAAATTAAATTGCAATTCTAACATAGTTCATTTTCTTGCCACTTGTCTTTGACGCAGCCACAAAATGCTGCATTTGAATTGTTGCCTGAAGCAAACAGTCAATGAAACATTAGCTTTGGGACAATTCCATATCACTTGCAATCTGCATGTATAATTATTTTTTCTGATATTATCAGTATTTACTGTTCTGATTTGGTATTTTACAGTCACTGTAAGACCTAGTTACTACTATAATGGTAAGAGGTATAAGTTGTACTTCAACAGCTTTTTGATATTGCTTTGATGTTGTTAATTTTTGTAAAAGTTAAATCACTTATAATTTTGCTACACTTTAAACAATTTTCGATGGTTAGCTTGAGCGTCCACATTTATAATGATTTTATGATAAACGTATGGATAACCAACAAAGACTGCAAAGCAACACACTGATTCTTGAACTAATTTGGTCAGGTGAAATGTGAATTCATCAATTATCACGAAATAAATTTCAACTGCATCGCCCCTGAATTAATTTTTTCGATGTAACACTAAATAAGCAGCAACTGCTTGATAAATATTCAATCAAATATTTGAATGCTATCGTTGATAACCCTTGCCAAGAGCTCTCCTTAAAGAGTTTAATTATTTAATATTTTGTATCATACCAGTTTAGATTCTGACAAGATTTTTGTAGCTTAATTAGCGAAGAATAATGCTTTTTAAAACGTAAAATGTGATTTTTGCTATATTGCTTAAAATAATTTATAATTTTTTTTTTCTCTCTTACATACACATAAGTAATAAGTACTGATTTATTTATGAATGAGTTTCAAATATACTACTATAATTTACAGAAGCATAAAGAAAGGCTTTTAAAATACTATATTTTTAGGTGCTGTTTGACGATTTCTCTTTTAAAATTAATGAGATATATTTATGTATAGCATTGTATTTTTGGTACAAACCAAGTTTAGGATTAGTAAGTATTGTCTCGTTTTACTGGATTATCTAGTATATATATGTTTAGCTGATAGAATCGGTTTTGTGTAATTATTACCTTAATAATTGGAATTAATGTACCTTTTGTATTGGAAAGATACAACTAACATACGACTCTTTTTACTTTATTTTTGTATTTAACAGGATCTGATAATTACATGGTAGTAACCGATTCCACGCAACAACACATATCGGTGTTTAGCCTGAAACAGAAAACGTTCGTCTGCACCCGCCAAGTGTTCACTGATGACGCCAAAGGTGACCCCCTAACGGTGGACGCCATGGCGATTTCTGCTGACGAGCGTCAAGTGTTTTACTGCGATTGCTACACGAACGACCTTCACATTGCTGACATCAATACTCTGAAGGATGTGAAAGTGCATAAAGGTCGGCGGAGTTCATACTAAAAGAACATGCTGTAGTAAACATGTATCTGAACTTTGATAATTCTTCGAGAATCGCTTGATAATTCGATTATTTTGATTTATCCATGGATAAAATGTATTGTCCTTTCTGACATATATTATTTTTCAAATAATATCTGCAATATAACTAAGTCATATTGCAGATATTATTTGAAAAATAATATATGTCAGAAAGGACAGTATTCAGAAATTGGCAAACATTTTAACAAAACAATATCTAAATTTTCACGTATTTTGAATGTGACTGTTTTATTCATACTAAAATAACATACCAAAGTATGCATACATGTATATCTGAAACTTGGTAATTTTTCGATAACCGCTTGCAATTGATAATTAGATTGTTCTAATTCACCCATTGATAAAATGTCCGTATCTAGAAATTGGCAACCATTTTAACTATAATAGAACTAATTAAGGTTCAACGTATTTGAAAGTGATTCTTTTAAGGTATAATAGCCCTAGAGCGACACACTTCTATTTGTCTGGATTTAATTTTCTTTTACAAACGATTTACCATGTTTTGGAATAGAATTTAGTTTTATAACCAAAAATGAAATTGTATGTGAACTTCAAAATGATTTTTTTATAGGTAAAAACGATGATTACACCCTTAACTACCATGCTTTCAAAGACGGAAAGTCATTGTACTGTATGTCCAATAGAGATATCCTAATATGGGACCTAAAAACGGGAGCACGGAAGTATATATTGGAGCATTCTTGTAATATTACGGACGCTAAGACTGTTGATTTTAAGACAATGGTTACCATCACTGAAGACAAAGTTGTTTATTTATGGGACATGACTCGTCCAGAGAAGAGGGGACACAAGGAAAAATTCAACATAGGGAACAATGTTTGGTATATTTTCTTGCTATACAGAACATTGCGTTGCTATAAGAATCGATAATCCATATGTATTAACACCTCTGTCCTTTATCGTAAGAAAAAGGAAAATTTATTTTAGATCTACTTATATTATCAGGCCGCATTTTAAAGTATCCAAGTTTTGTTTTCGTTGTAATATAGAACATTAATGTTTTCTGAATTTGGCACATGTCCGAAAAATTATTTTTTAGAAAGATCGTTACAAAAAATCATTTAATTCTAATTCCAAATTAACTTTATTTATTCTCAGGAACATCATTACGCTGCCGAATAGTAGATATGTGGCGGCATTGTTCAAACAAACGAGTAATCACACAAACGACTTTGGTTTGATAGTCTATGACCTTGTGGACATGAAAATCGTGCGGCAAGCAAACCTCGTAAGTAACCATAAAACCTTTCAGACTCATACGTATTCCTACAGTTTAACATTCACCATTACCAAACTTAACAAATTTACAAAGTTCAAAGGTTAGAAACAGATTCGTTACTATTTTTAGATGGAGACACCGGGGGTGTTCGAATTGATTGATGATGAACACGTGCTTCTGAATATGGGGAGCAACAAGATTAAAATAGTCAATTTGAACACAATGACCGTGGTGCACACATTCCAAGGAAAGATCCCAAGATCCAGCGACCCCCAGGTTCACGTCATCACAGATCACAACAGTAAGTAAAGCAAATTCTTTCATAGGTCAATTGTTTTGTATCCTAATTGCATATAGTGCAATTTCTGATTTTTGTGACGTTTGTTAACTCGTTAATTCAAAGGTCTTGCAACATGAATTATCACTTATTTTGAAACGAATTTGATTTCTCTGATGATTTGAACGATTTCAAATTGTGCAATTTCATTCTTATTAAATCATCTTAGATTTGCTCAAATTCTATAGAATATCTTTTCATAATGAATATGAATAACATCTGAACATTTAAGTTAGTTGAATCTTTGTAACTCAAAGACCAGCTTTCAAGTTATGAATAAAATCAACAGAAAGGCTTGCATGTTTTTCCCAAAAAAGTTATATCATAATTCGCGGAAAGATTACTGATATTCATGCCTGTAAAATATATATATCAATCATGGAATAATGGAGTAAACGTGAACAATTCGCAGTGACACATGTAATGTTAGCATAACGTTACCTATCGCTAAATACAAAAATTCAATGCCGAAAACATACCTCCAAAAACTTGCAGTCTTTACTATATGATCTGCAATTACACATCGTTCTTATTTATCAGAATGACGTTGAGTGAAACTTGAAAATGTCAGCAGAGTAATTGCAGTTTTTAATGCCATGCTGATTTTACTTATATATTTGAATTTAATATTATGACTGTTCTGGATAGAAATTGTTACGACAACGAAAGGATCGAGTCATTTGAAAGTTTATGACGTGAACCAAGAGGACACGGGGTGTATCATTCGGAACCCCTCATCCGACGAAAGCATACTCAAAATATTTGTAAGTCCGTCCAGGTTTATAGCTAGGTTGTTTTTCTTTTTTTTGGCAATGGCCAGATCTCAGGATATATATTGAAGACAAAATGTTTTTTTTTCTTCGTACAGACAAACAATAAAAGTTTGAAAGTTGCGGCAATGACAGACTTTAATAAAGTCATCGTTTTTGACATCAAAGATAAAACGACATCGGTTGTCATGGCATCTGATATCAAGGTCAGTGAACTAGGGGAAGTCGTTGCTGTAGCGCCCTCTGGTGACAATATTGTTGTAACAGGGACCAAATCTTTCAAAATTTATGACGAGATAACTGAAGAAACCCTGGCATATATATGGGACACAAAGAAAGGTTTGAAATCGGTTTTGTCATTCATATCAATGAAATTATTGATGTTGTAAAAATGTTTGAATAAATGTGAAATTAAAAGACTTCTATTTTTGGATTTTGTTGCATGTTTTCATAAATTTTTAGTACCACAAGCAGTAAAATAAACAGATATGAGTTTACAATTACGATATATCTGTTTTTATACCATGAAATACTGTAAATTCCAATAATTCCGCGAGAAACTATTTCCGCGATCCCGCTGATTTGCATCAAATCGCGAGAATGTAAAATCGCGAACGCGAAACTTTTCTCTTTTTTTCTTATAATTCTCAACTTTCAGAAAACAATGGGAGATTTTAAAATCAGCGAAGCGTGCTTCTTGCGATTTTACGCGGATATTAATTCCTCGCATTGAATTAGGAATCTACAGTAATGAAAGAAAATATCAAAATGAAAACTTTAATCACTTTACCCACTTCGAAATAAATCATTTTAAAAGATAACAGAAATCCCATACATGTAATCATGATAGTATACATGTATATATCTGTGTTTTCAGGAAAACTTGTTGCACAACTACATGATAGGGAATACCAAGAAAACTATGTGTTAAAGGATAACCAGAGAGGGTTGTCAATATCAGTTGATGACGTCATGTTCATAACCGACACGTGGTTTCTGACGTCTGATGATGATTACATTATGCGAGTGTGGGACATAAATACAGGTTCGGAAGAAAATATTTACGAAAGGAAAAATAAATCTTTGAATTTTTAAGTTGTTAGTTAAGACTTTAGAAAAGCGAGTATGAATGATGTTCATCAGTACATAAACTTCGAATTGCATTAAACAAGATTCTAAGTACTACAATTCATACAATAGGGTTTCCTTAATTCAATTCTTTCCAGGTGCTCTGGTCAAGCGATTGAAAGGCCACGAGTCCAACATTGAGATGTTTTCTACAACTGATGGACCTATATTTGTATCGTATGGTTGTTGGGAGGAAGAGAACGCAATCAAACTCTGGTCAACAGAGAGTTTGGAATGCATTGCTTCATTTAAACTAGACTGCACGGCAAGTATCATTTTCATGTTTTCGGGTTTAAATTTACCCATCAGAACTACAATACACCCTAAAATTTCGGAAATAATCTTTTCGCAAATGTAGTTGTTAAGTAAAGAAAAAAATCCATACATTTTAGCTTAATTTTTATTTTTTTTTCATGTAGATTAAATTTTTATATATATTTGTATGTTACATATTTATTTTATTTTCAAGAAGAATAATATAACCTAAAATGGCCACAAACATCCAGCCCTTTCAAACCACCAAAAAAAAACAAACTAAGAAGCAGCCTCAACATTTCTAAAATATTTCTTGTTGAGATACATACATGTACATAACGGAAATAAATATCTGCATACTCCCTTTATCAGTTTGGAAAACTGCGGCTGTGCAAGGATGGGTTAACCTTTGTGACAACAGAGGTCAATCCAGCGCGGATCATCCACTGGAAGTTGCATGGCGTAGAGGAAGTTGTGGACTTGTCTAAACAACCCGTCACATTTGGGGGAAAAGGTGAAATTAATTATTACAATTTGTCAAGTTTAATTCGTATTCATAAGTTTTCATTTTATCTTGGAAAAACAATTTAAATTAAAGTTTAATGGAATAAACATTATCAATTTTAGTTCTGGAGGTTAACCTTGACCTTCAAGCACTCGAAGATTATGAAGATGATCCCAATGACCCTGACTCTGATATAGACTTAAATGATGTTGAGGATGATGATGAAGAGGATGAAGATGAAGATTTATGAAACATGTTACGTTTCATTAATTCAATTTAGATGTAACTTGCGTTTATCATGCATGTATACATTTCTAACTAACAATTTTTTACAATAATTGAAAATGTGTTACTAAGCTGCAACTGTGATACTGTTTATTACGTAATCAGGGATATTATAGTCATTAGAAAATAAACTAGAAAAGTCTGATGGTGTAAATCATCAGGCCACAGTTGCTATCAGCTTAAAATACTCTTGATTGTCGGGACGTAGTGCATCAAGATTGATATGTCCTTTATACAATTGTGATACATTTCATATTCAACTCATCTTTGTATGCTTACATATACTTAGTATGATCTCTTCATTTCTGTTCTAAATAAATTACACAGAAGATGTTTTAAAAATTCATTCATACAGCTATTTGCAAAACCGAATGTAGAATGTTTTGTATGCGTACAAGATTACACTTTCTTGATTAACATTTAAGTAAAGTGGTTGATCAACGAATTACGTACATATTACCCCCAAAAAATCAGGTATAGATTAACTATACTATACCCTTTTCTTATATTGTTTATTCCAATAACCTCTATATTTCCTTTCAAAGTATATGGCAATACGTGTATTTTGTTAGAAAAGCAGTGTTAAGTGTTTATTTACTCTGAGAGAAAACATATGTATGCATATTGTCTGCTGTTAGGTCTCTCAATGTATTCACTCAAGTAAAATACATAAGTTTGATCAGTGACCTTTGACTTGGTGACATGAAACCACTTCATTTATTTATTAGCAAGATTTGATTTAAATCACAAGCATCAGAAAATGTTATCTCATGGAATAAAATAATATTATAAATGCTATATTTAAGTCTCATTTCATTTGAAAAACATAAATGGGGTAAAAAAGCTGGATGATACATACTGAATTCATAATCCAACAATTTACATACATCAACGTTAAATATAGTAAAGATCTAGTAATCAACAGGTTCATGTACAAGTGCCGGTCGTTTAGCGAACAGGAAATAAACTATTGTCATTTTGATATTTTCAGTGGTGTTGTCTAAATACAAACAAGGTAAGGAATGGAAAAATACAAAATCATATTTTCGTTGAAAGATACATTAACGTTCCATAAAGTTCATAATATGTAACTTGTTTCTAAAAAGGTGTTGCTGTCAACTAAGCAACCACTTTACACTAAAGGGATCAAAGTTTAAAACACTCAAAGAAACCCTCTCTTCCCTTCCTTGTATAACACTGTAACCTATGGTATATATGTGATACTATTGGTATCAGGAGGAGTAAACACCATGATGTCAACTGAATGGTATAAATGCTACGATCCGATCTGTGAGAAATCTATAAATACGCGCTCTCTTTGAAACTATGCGTTGTTCAGTATGGTTAAGAATCAACTAACTGATGGAATGTACGGACATTATCTTCTTGCCTCTGGACTTTTGGGTGGACTCTTCCCATCCATTTTTTTATTCAATTTTGAGTGGAATTCAGCACTCATCTGCATTGTCGGAAATGTTCCCTCTTCAACCAAGTTCTTGGGATCCATAGCAATTGTGGCCACCAGTCTGGCTATCTGCAAGAATAAGAACTCGTGGATTTGCAGAACGCAAGGTTCAGTGGTGGCTAAGGTGAAAATATTTGTTTTGTGGATTCTAGGAATTGTTGTTTGCACTGTTCATCAGACTGGGACCGATATCCACATCCAACTTTTTCCTGAACTAACCAAGACAATGTCCATTGTGTTCATTATTTTGCAGACGCTCTTTTTAACTGCCTGCAGTCGTTGCATTTTTTATGAAAGCCGAAAAATCAAATACATCATGTCTTTTTTCGCTGTGGTCAACATGGTAAATTGGCTAGACACGACCGTTCGCAGTAGTATATTACTGACAGAATCTAATTTGACTCAACTAACAGAGAATTCGAATTGTCCTTGCTTAATTCTGATGCATGGAAGCCCCAAGACATGTTATTTTCATGGGGAATTATATGTATTACCTTTCCACATGGAGTTTAGTATTCTAGCAATAACCATCCTGATAGGTATTCCACAAACAAAGAAAAGAGAAAATCCACGTGATACAACATTGAACCATTTTGATACAACGTGTCGACATTTATCCCTCTCCGGAAAACAAAAGTTGTTGGTGATCATTGCAGCAACTGTTTTAAATACCCCTTTCCTTTTCTATGTAAGTGTTTATCCCACATCTTTAGCGGATGTTTTCAGTATCAATAAGATACATGTGTGGCTTGTCAGTGTTATAGGAGTCAAAATTATAATATTTGTTATGATAACAATTGCGTATCATAACTTGTACAAAATCAGTAACATTAAATATCAACCGATATATCTTAATTTCAACGATACAGCCCTAATCTTAGGTTCAGCTGCAGTAAATGCTTCCGGGGTTTTGAACTTGTTTCAAATGGACTCGAATCCTTTCACTATTACATTCCATTCTTGGTTTAATATTATTTATACTCTTTACCAAACATTTTTTATTTTATTTTTAAAATGCATTGTCATCCGGGACAAATATTCACCATTGTTGATAAGAGTAAGAATGATAGTGCTGATTCTCATTAGTTATAATATTCTATATTGGGTCAAGGACTCGCTTTTTTTTCTTTCCTTTTTAAAAGACGATGTACATAACAAATTCATCAGAAGTCTATTTTTCCTCTTGTACCCATCAGTATCTTTTTATCGATTTCAGTCAGCAATGGGAATGATACCATTTTTATTCTAAGTATTTGCTGTAAAAGTCAAAAGATTTGAAAAGTTTTAGTCCACGCTGTCACTTGATATTAGCCATCTAAAATAAAATGTGAAAACTTTCAAAATAAAATTATCTTGTGAGTATTTTCTGTATTTAGTTATGCTAACAAGAATATAACATCATGAGTATTTAAAAGAAATTATTCATTTAAGTACCGGTTAATGTCCATTTCCTTGAAACCTCGTGTGAAAACGAGAAAAGCGCACGTCTCATGCAAATCAAAAGCATGATTCCGTGATTTAATGACGCACAATCATGTATATCCGGTATTACAGACGCGGACTATGATACCGTTATGATCGAACAATTAATGATGCCTTCAGATGAAATAAATAAAAACAGGATAAGACCATACCCATAGATTAAAGAAATAGAGAGAGAGAGAGAGTGTGTGTTCAATGAAATATTATTTGACGTTTAGAAGTTTAGTTTATAGGTATTTTATTATAATAAAATATCAGCATGCATGTACAGTGGAGAATTAGAATAAAAAGGCTAATGAGACATCAATTGTTTTCGATATTAAAATGGACATTATATTCAAATTATGAATATCGTTTTAAAATTTTCAGTTGTCTAATATATGACCATGAAATGCATATAAAACTAGAGAAAGGTGAATAAAAATATGTGTTTTAGCAGGATTCGAATTTATAACGAGCAGCTGAGCTGCTGACGCTTAACCCTTTTGCACTATACTTAGACAGAAATATAATGACAGGAAGAAAATCAATTGATAGTTCTTCTTTTTTTTGGGGGGGGGGGGGTGATTTGGAAAAAAATTATCTAACATTTTAGAGATGTTTATATACCTCCTTAATGCGTCTACTAAATTTTTTGTGCCATTATAGCAGATGACCAGCATGTCTGAATAGAATGATTTCAATAATGGTTTTTCTTTTAAACTTTGAATTGTTTGGTCATAAGAATTGAGATTTTCCATACATTTGAAAGAGACAAAGCTTTCAAAGTAGACCTGTAATATGTAACACTTTATTTCGTGTCTGCAAGGAGACACACTATTTTCTTTAGATATCTTCTATTTTGTTAAATTTTGAAAATCAAGCCACAGCCGAAAACGGAATTTTATATCATGTTGAAAATCATGAAAAATGTAAGTATTCCATTTGAAAAAAAATACTGCAATGAAGGAGATAGACGCGGATACATACATTTTTCTATTTAAAAAATACTCTAAATTGGTGTTTTCTGGCTAATTTGTTTTAAGGAAAATGGGAAGAATTGCATTTTTTTATGTCACATTTAACCTTGTAAATATCATATCCTATTTATGTAATTATGCATGTACTCTTTTCTTCACTAGCTAGTTTGGGACATTTGGAACACAAATAAATACAAAAATAAAAATTGTTTGTAACAATCAAATTGGCTTGAATCTTTGTATTTAGTACACAAAAGCATGGTCTAAGCTTTGTTTACCCAAAAAAGTTGTTGGTTTTGAATCTTGCTTATGACTAAACGAATGACACTCAAAGTTTGGTTTATCTTTTAAATACACCAATAAAGCATCTTTAACATCAAAACTGAAAAAAATGATGCTTGAAATTTTCAGTCCATATCGTGACCGTGCCGCTTTGGTACATAACCATAAAAATAAAATTCAAGGTAATTCAATATTTCAAAATGATTTTCTGACGCTTATTGAGATAATCTAAACTACTCCCATCTATAAGAGGATATTTTTTTTATAGTATACCCCTAGAAGAGGAAGTGATTGGAAGCAAAGGTCCAAAGTTGGACGTTATGTGTTCAAATTCCAAGTGTGTCATAAAGCTACGAGTTTCTTTTTCTTTGGAGGATGTTAAATCTTGCGACTTAATGTGGATAAGATATTTCGAAAGTCATTGTATTGAAGTTATATATTTTTTTACTTTAAACTATCATCGTTTTGTTTAAAGGTACTTCAGGAATTAGATTTAAGTAAGAATATGTTGATATTATATTCAACTTTTAATTTTTGAGACGGAAAAACGGTGTGTAAATACCGGTAAGTTGCTGTAATTAAATTTATTATATATGCCCTAATCACATCTGAACTTACGCTGAAGACGTCCAATAAGAAATTGACGCCGGTAGGCAATTTACGTGTTATTAGTTTATAAAAGTCGACCCTGTCACTATACGGAAGGTACTGTTTATTTTAGAGAATCTGATTGTAATATGGATAATTTTACTTGTTAACGTTAGAATCTGATGACATGCATGCAAGAAGCTTAATAATCATTTGTGCCAAAAGCCGATTCATAAAAGAACTGAAGGATCCAAGATTCTTATAGATTCTGTCAATGAAAAATATGACAATACTGATATTTGAATTATTATAGGTTTGTTCAAGACCAAAGAATCATGTATATGTATACTTTTCATAATACAAAAATTGTACGTTATACCAATTTTGCAAACCTCTGAAATCTAGTAGTCAACCTGTGTTAAGACCAAAGCTACATCATTTAAATGTCAATTCATTTAGGTAAAATAGTTATTGACTTGATGGACAGGACATGCATACTGTACAAGAAAACACAAAACTATCACAAGAACAGAAATTGGAGTTCTTGCTTTTGGTGTAAAAAAGAATTACTCATTTTAAAGTACAAGCATCTCTCAAAAAGTTAGTGGGCAATGTCGCTTTGTTCTCTGTCGTATGTTTTTCATAAAAATCATAACTGATATTTCAAATTATGCACAACATTTATTTTAATGTAATGAACATTTTTGTTTAATTTGAGGCAATGCTATTTTTGTTACTCGATTTTAAAAGCAGTATGTTTTGTCACCGCGAAGCACGGTAACGTTAAAAATCATGACGTCAAGACAAAGCATGCACAGTTAATCAAATTCCCATTAATATTTCACAATTGGTCTTTCGTACCTTCCCCAGCATCTTAAAACGACTTTATACCATTTGACATCTCATTTGCCCACAATTGACAGATAATTGTTAGCTTTTCGATATTTTTATTTTATTTACCCGCGTATACATAGAAATAAAAAATTAATATACGTTTTATTAAAAAAAAAAACAACAACAACAGTAGTAACAAAAAAAATATAATGAAATACTATCCAATGACAAAGGACAATGAACCAAAATTCATGAGATTTGAGAAAAAATCAATATCTAGAGGAAAATCATCAGGTTTTTTTTAAAACATCGTTACAATTTAGTGTCTATTTTGAATATTTGATTTTCTTTACATTTCCCTTGAAATGCTCACAAACAAACAGATTGTCATTTTTGTCTACACATAAACCAAAAGGATAATTCAGATCACAGTTATCAAAGTATCGGAGAAACTGTCCTTTCTTATCCAGAATGTGGATACAATGGTTGTCGAAATCCGCTGTCAGAATACGACTTTGACTGTCTGTTGTGATACCATAGGGTAGAAATCGATATTTCTTGGTAACTGAGGGATGACCAGCATAACGAAATTGGAGTTTACCGACCTGATTAACAACCACTATTGCTCTAGCCCCACAGTCAGCTACACAGATGTCATGGTTTCTGTTTTCAGTGATGTATCTAGGATAACTATTCCCTGAATACAGATGTTTACCTTTGTCATCATATTGAATTATTTGTTTCTCTTTAGCACCTGAGTAACGGATAACTTTGGATTGAGCTTCATTAACACTGGTCATGGAAACAAGGATATCACCAGAATAGGAAACACAAAATTTACTTGGCCTCCATCCCTGTAATATGATCAACTTTTCTGTCTGTCCATTCTTTACTCTACAAACTGTCCTATTTTCCCAGTCACAGTACAGTAAATCCCCATCACTATCAACAGCTATATCCCTGGGCCATTCCTCTGATCTTGTTTTGATTGTCTGGAGTAGTGAACCCTCAACCATGAAGCATTTGATATCACTGGTCTCTCCACTCGTCCATATACTGTCTTCATTTAGACAGGTTACACTACGTAGATATCCATGCCCAGTCTGTATTGTGGCAACAAGCTCCGGTTCATCCAGTAGTTCTCTGACTGAAGCGATTGACTGGTTTAGTGACAAGACGTTCTCCTCTTTGGTAGTAGATAAAGGAGTAATCACTCCAAACATACTAAATAACTTTGTTCTGTCGATTGGTTTTGGAATGAATGTTGGCATAGTTATGCAAATCTTGTCAAGATGTTTGCTCAACATTTCGACATTTGAGCAGTATTCAATGGTTGGGGATATTTCAGTGGATTTCTCCATTTCCCTTAAGGCCACTAACGTTTGCTTGATGAAAGACTGTGTCTGTAATACTTTATCCAAATGTTTTTTCAAAATGTCTTCGTGTTTCATCTTTATCTCATCGATTTCAGTTTTCATTTTGTTAATAACGATGTCGATTTCTCTATGCCATTCGTCCTTCAACCTAGACATTTCCTTTGTCAGTTTCTCATATCCTCCATCCAGGTTAGCAAGCTGATTTTCCAAGTCGAGAGCAATTTCTTTGTACAAAGGAGTAATTAGATTTTCTAACTTCTCTCTATCCTTTTCAATAGACTCTTTCTTTATCTTGTAAATATTTGTAATTTCTTCAAATATATGGCCCCTGTGTTGTTCAGATGCAATACAAGAGGAACAAACATATATGTTCTTACAATCTCTGCATTGATATTTGCATGTTTCCTGTTGATGTGCATCACATTTCGGATAAATGAGTGTTGACCTCCGTTGTTTGAATGGTACAATTTTATGTTTGTCATATTCATCCAAGATGTGATCTAGTATACAAGGCTTACAGAGGTTGACATGACAAAAGTCACAGTAGCTATGTACAATGGCAGTCTCACAAAGGTCACATCGATGCAAATCCTGGGCACTAAAATGAGGATCCATTGTTCTACAAAATATAAATTCTAGACTTTGCCTTAAATTGTCGATGATATAAAACATATGTATTTTTAAATGATACTAAAACATCCTTCATAGGACTTATGCACATTTTAATTTTAGCATCTTAAACATTTACATGTAAATTTTTTTGGCTTTAATGAAAATGTTGGGAGGAATGTAAACTGAAATAATGTATTTTATTCCTCTGCAACTTTTCAAGTGTTTTGAGTGAAGGTGCAATGTTAAGTTTATGTATAATAAGTATACACATATGTATTTATTATATTTTCATGTTAAATACTGAAATCTGATTGGTTAAGATGCAATTTATAATCCGTTCTATTACCCTCAGCGTTAGCAACACCCTTGGCAACGGGTATCACAACGAATTGTTACATGCGCGTAAATTATGCGAGTACGGTTCGCCATAAAATTCACGTCATTTCTATTTAAAAACAGAAAGTTTTCTTTGTACTTAAGACATTCAGTATAATAAAATAAATAGTGCCTGTTTGGGAGGGTAAGAGTTGAAATTAACACCCCTCGAAAACCATTGTCAACCTCCGCTTCGCGTCGGTTGACAATGGTTTAATCGGGGTGTCAATTTCAACTCTTACCCTCCCAAACAGGCACTATTTATATAATGTGTATTAAATGAGCTTGTTCGTACAAGTGAGTATGAACATTTATGCGCAGTACCTGCAATATTTTTCAAAATAGCAATGCAACACAGCTTGATTTCTCAGATCGAAACGCCCCTGTTAGCTTATCAGGTTCCAATACAATGCGTCTACGAGGATTTTGTATTGCAGCTAGCCCGGATGATAACGTTGAAAATTTGCGCAATGTATTCCGAATGGAGAAAAGATGTAAAAATTCCCCACTATAAATCTCCGTAAGAAATCAGTTTTCGTTCCTGTTAATTTTTCCGAGTGAAAGATGATAATGTGTCAATGAAATTTTCTTGGAAATTATCCCTTTCAACTATTTCAATTACACTTCTTTCACTGGTATGTGTATTTATCGTCCAAATGTGCTGCATAAATATCTTTGGACAGACTACAGCTGTATTCTTCATCAATACCAAAACGAACTATAAAATATTCTCATTAAATGCAATTGCGACTAGATAGAAGAGGATCTCCCATATGAAATACTGGCTGTGGTTGGCGACGGTTTATCCATAACATCAAAAGCGAAAGTACATAAAATTTATAAATGAATGTAATTGTTGAAAATATATAAAAAAAAAATCTTCAATACAAAATATTGAGGATATTCAGTGAACAAAAAGGGGAATACATACCGTGCTTATAAGACTTAAATAAAACTATTTTTTCTTCTTACTACCTGTCAAACATGGTTGTAAATGGAATGTGATCACCTGACAGCTTCAAGATAAATAGAATTACTTCCCTTATAACACACCTTGAGATAAGTCCATGTTGTTTGAACACAGTCACTTTTCTCAATACAACGAAAGCTGGAGCTGAATTTTTGTACAGAGTGCGAAATATATTGTTAGAACGTTAAACTAGTTAAAATAGTTAAACTATTCTTCTGTTAAATGTTTGCGTTTATATAGGTTTGGTTTTATGATAAAAATCAATACCGTGCTTTCAATTTGATATTGAAAAAATGTTTGTTGATTTAATTCCATGTCTTATCGTATGATATATTATCATATAATATTATATAAATAGTGCCTGTTTGGGAGGGTAACAGTTGAAATTGTCACCCCTAGAAAACTATTGTCAACCGATTGGAAGCAAAGGTTGACATTGGTTTTAGAGGGATATCAATTTCAACTGTTATCCTCCCAAACAGGCACTATTTATTTTATTGTAGTGAATGTCTTAATTTTAGGAAAATTAGTACTGCTTTTATATAGAAACGACGTGAATTCGACGGCGAACCGTACGCACATAATTTACGCGCATGTAACAATTTGTTGTGTTACCCGTTGCCAAGTGTGTTGCTAACGCTGAGGGATTTCAGCATTTAACATGAAAGTATTAAATAATAAAAAACATTGTTTTGCCTCGGACTAGAATGTCGCGACGTCATTGGATGAAACGCGTCACGTGGCTGCCTTACAAATTTCTTTAAAAGGCAAGCGTCAAAATTTATAGGGCAACATGGCGGACGTAACGTTATTTGTACTGATTTTCTACACAAACGTTTGTTTACATATCAAACTTTAGGTCCTCGACAAAACAAAACACTTATCAGGTTTGTTACTGACTGTTTAAAGAAATTTGTGGGGTCGGTAAAGTCCATAGAAGGCTCGGCTCCGCCTCGCCTTCTATGGACTTTACCGACCCCACAAATTTCTTTAAACAGCCAGTAACAAACCTAATAAGTAATAATGTTGTACTTTAATATATGATATGATATTAAAATCAACATATACCATTAAAATCATTTAATATGGTATATTTTAATTCCATATAATTTTAAGTAAGTTATTGAATAACAGATATGCAACTTTTTTACTTAAGGTAAAATTGAATCATTTCGTACATAACAATGCCTATATCATGCATATTATGTGTTTTGTGATATATTTTATCATCATTAATTCAGGTAGTATGATATTGATATTGAATTATATGATCAACATTAATTATATTTATTCGAAATAGATTTGAAACATCGTATTCAAACTTTAATATTGTATAAATTCTTAAATACTGTAAATGTATACTATTTAGCAGTGTATTCATTTTACCCTTTTATTGTTTTCTTTATTTATTTTTTTTTGGGTGAAAAGCAGCTTCCACTCGAATTTTCAGTAAATTGAGAGTCCTGCATCTCACTACTGATATTCGACATTTTGTTGACCACTAGAAACACCCAGTAAAACATGCTATACAATTAACTGGAAAAAGAAACTTCGTTACCATTTTTCTTTCAATCCAAAGACTTAAATCAGTTAGTTTGGTAAAAATTTACCATAAAAATGTTATAAGAGGAACATGATTTATTTCATGTACATATTTTCAAACATCCTGAATTAGAGTAGAGCTTTGTCAGTCATTACATATATGTGTTTGGAGAAAAAACAGTCTCAAAAATTTTGTTAACAATGAATTCAAAGTTTTTTCAACTTTATATACCAAATTGTTATTTGTCATCGAATTCCACGTTCAAACCGATTCGGAAAAAGATACAGTGTCACACAAATCACCACTTTTGACGACTTTTAAGCTGATAAAAGATTAGTCATAATGTCTCATATGTCGGTCGTCATTACTAATAGTAAAATACCCTTTTATGAGCCACTATGTCACTTCAGAGTGTTTGCATTTTAATGAAAATGATATTTTCTTGCTAAAATATCATATCGAATTGATGATAATGATTTACACTCTAACAAGTGTATGAATGGCATCCAAAATTTGACAAAAAACTTTTTTATTTCGTTCCATGCAATTCCATTAACGGCATTCTATTGTTAGAAGGCGGTTTCTTGTTCTACATTTAATAAAAAAAAAAAATTAATTTTTTCTTGCAACCCATTTACATGTTAATATTTTTCTTATATATGTTGTACTTTCTTTATTATGAAAATTCTGTAAGTGATGTCTCTATTGGGATTATTTTTAAATTAAACCAATATTTGTATAAACTGCATGATCTTTGAGCTTTTGGTAACCTATTTTCCGCTTTAAATTTTTGATCTTTTCAACGTTTACATTTTTTCTGTTGTGTTAATAAAATTTATCATGCATACATGATATCCATGGATTGGTGGTCACGTGCTTACATGCAGTATAAATTAGAAAGTATTCTTGTTGTATAAACGAATTCGTAGTCATCTTTAATTAGCTGTATGTGTCTCTTGGCATCATGAACTGTATAAAAATACAAGAGGTCAATAACGTGCAATACTCAAGGAATCGAATATTTCAAAATTATTTTATTTCTTCTGTAATGTGGTACACCCGAGCACAACAAAATAAGCATAAACAATGTACGATTTTTTTTTTCAAAAATCCGACACTATTGATTCTACGTACACATATACAATGTTATAAAGTTTATTTTGTTGACAATAAAAACGATTGATATTTAAAGAGAAATAATGGTTTACATGCATGACACATGTATGTAATTACAGGTGCATGTTCGTGTAATTCAGAAATACATACGCGGTTTATAAAAGAATTGTAATAATGTTTCACAGTTTGTGAAACAACAAGCCTCACACGTGGAACTAATTAGTTTTGAGCTATCACAGCTGATGGGAACACTTCAATAAGATTAAGCTTCCAAAGTTGTCGGAATTAGCTATTGTTTTTATGAGACTTCATAATTATGTGAAGCAGAACTTTGTTTTGTTTTTGGAATTCCATCAGATAATGAAAACAGCAAATAACAAAGCAGCTATAGCACGGAGTATATTGTGGATATTCGACATTTGCACGGCATTTTTTTCTATAACAAAAACAAATACATGTATGATTGGCATCCGGTACACTGCATCAGATAGTATTCAATCGTTCGCCATTTTTGCTTTGAACATGTAACTTGATGATGTAATGAATGATCGAAATAATAAAAATCCCACTCAACAGTATCACAACATGCTATGAATGAGGTATGTTTGCTTGTCTGTGTCGCTGCTTTACTGTCCTGTTAATTCGTAGTTCATACCGCTCCAAGTCTTGTCTAAGTAGGCTGGGGTACAGAGTATAGTTCGTGACGTCACGCTCGGGCCGCTTGAACCGCCCCGTTAAATTCTCAATAACACACGACAATTCTTTCTGTGATATGTTTATGCGTAAAAATTTGAGTAAACTTTTGATTTCATTTATTGGATCCGATTTCAGATCTTCATATCTCAGTATATGTAAATCACCAGGAAAATCAAGCCAAGATTTGTTCAGTTCAAACCAACTCTTCGCTTTGATAGTCACAAAACCTTTCCATTCTGAAAAAAAGATATTTACAACAAAATTAAGCATACATCTTGTTTTGAAAGTAATACACAATATCTAATACAGTACAGTATATGTCTACACATTGTACAACACGTTTTTGATGGTCATAATAAAAAAAACTCTCTCTCTCTCTCTCTCTCTCTCTCTCTCTCTTTCTCTCTCTCTCTCTAATGCAAATTGAGTACAAGTGCTTGTATATGCATTAATCTTTTCTTCCACAAGGATCACATAGATCCAACTACTTTCAATTTGTATACGTGCATAACAGCACTGCAGCATGCATATGAAACTGAGAAACCATATCTTACAACTCCGTTTTAAGGTTTAAACGACATTTGTTTATAAAAAAAAAAAAATCGAAATTGTACAAGCCTGTGCTTCTTTTCTAAGTATTCACAACATTGCCTGTCCGGTGTCATTTTTAAAGACTTCATATCACTTACATTTAAATATATCGAAAATGAGAAATTTATTTAGTGTTTTCGTACTTAATTAAATGCACTCTTACTTGAATATACTATGTACGTATACAAAGAAATCAAAACTCAACCAAAACCTCCCAACCACACACATGCACGACCTTAATTTTCGTATATATATGAATGTCCACATTACATGATTATTTAAAATATATCCTATTTTACTTAAGACATCATCATGAAGCAGTCTCAGTTTACAATTCAATAATTTTTTACAGACCAATGCTGTGAAGTTTACAAAATGATGTAAATTTTATTAATTAATACCATGATTGAAATACAGATCTCTATACATGCGGTAAATTCAAAATTTACAACATGACAGTTGAATACACGTTTAAATGTATCACCTTTTTTTGGTTTATATAACATCTACATCTACCAAGTAAGATTTCCTCTTTCTTACGGAATTTTATTGTAATTGATAGCGCTGTAGAAACTAACAGCACTGCATGAAATCTACACGCCTCTTTAATCGATTGGTCGAAACCTCTAGCAATGTAAGAAAAATCACGGGCTGCACGAAATCATCATGATGAATTCAGACTCAAATTCCAATAGAAGACGATATGGCTGTTTCATTTATCAAACATACGGATGTACATTAACAATAATTTAGATATTTATTTTTTACTTTTCCGACCAATTTATGAATTTGTTAACAAAGAGATGTAAACATAAACAATAAAATGCTTTTTTGATGATTCTTGCGAGTTTTGAAGGTAGCCGTCATTGCAGAAAAAAAATTACGTAACGCGCTAACGCGGGTAATATATTTTTTCTGCAATGAAGCCACCTTCATATTCCGCATGAACCACCAAAGAAAGCATGTTATTGCTTAAGTAATTCGATTTTGTATATTTAGGTTTATGCATATTTGTCCCTGGGATACCCATTTTGTTTTATACTCGTTGATTTAGTTTTTTCTTGCAAACCGATTGTAGGTTTTCCAGCCAATTTTGTGTAGTTAATGACGTTTCTACATTGTGCGTCACTTTAAATATACAACTTACTATGCTTTACTGTTATAATTTCATTTTGAAAACAAACAAACTTTAATGTTGCCTTTAGAGATAGAGAGGTTTTAACTACTAGTATATGTATGTACATGTATATATGATTGAGCATTTATAATTTGAACACTCTGCTTAACGATCTTGGAACAACTTGCATGCACTTGATACAAATCGGATTTAAATCTCATCAATATAAAACAACTTGATTGAAACATACGTTTAGTACGCAATGAAAATTTAACCAGCGATTTTCACCGCAAAATATTCCCGCTGCCTGCATGAAGTCTCTAATTCTTAAGAGTATGCCAAAGTTTAGGGATAAATTACCTGCACTTTTCTTATTAGTGCACCGATGTGGTCTCCGTTTTATCAGCATTTTGTTTCGATAAGTACAGAAGAATTGCACTCCCTTCCCGCTTTCACACAAACCCTTTAAAACACCTACTTTTAGTGAAATCCTCCTTTCTAGCAAAACCAATATGGCCGCCCCTTAATCTATTGAATTCCGCTAGCAGGGCGTCTTTGGGATTTCGGAGAATAAGAATTGCCTTTTGGTATTTTTGGGTTTCATTTCTGCCATAATCGTGAGTCTTGACGACAAGAACCGAAGAGTTCTGAATATTCTCTCCCGGAAATCCCATAATTTTCAGTACTTTGTCGTTATATATACTTCCGGTAAGAATTCCTGGATAAAAATGAAAAAAAAAATTCAAAGTATCAGCTATTGTGACTTCAAATTTCATTTCAATTTCAAAATTGCAAATAAATTTCAAATTTTATAATTCCGTTTACCAATTATATCAAGATATATAAATCTTTTATTAATGAATGTTTTTATTTTTAATTTGTTATAAAATGTATTACTTAATAAATGTACCTTTATCAAACAAAACAATATATACACGTATTTATAGATTTACGCCTTTTGCAGTTTCGAATACAGTTGCAAATGTCTAAAGTCTTATCCGGTGGCAAAATGGATTTCGCATCTTAATATAGTCGTTTGTTGTTCAAAGATACCAAATTGAATATATTAAGCTGGTTTAAAACAAACTGGTGTCGCCAGGTAATTAAGTGTCCACTGACATTTACAGGTATATAGGTAATTAAACATCTTACCTGTGGCTTGTTGTAGAATATGTCGGACCCATGTATTTCCGGATCCGGGGAAACTAGCTAAAGCAGTGAGAGGTAGTGGAGTTTGCGACAGATGTGGCTTTTTGCACTTCCATAGAGCCCTGTCATATTTCATGTAGGCAAAATACAGACGGTCCCTATTGACCGGAAGTGACACGGGGGTGTAGGTAGATTTGATCAGGCCGTACAGGGATAGACCATTAAAGACCACGATGTAAAACAGAGCGAGGCAGACGACAGCCGACGACGAAAACCTGAAGCGGTAACATGTAGACCAGCTCATTCGTGGACCTCTATGTTATCCAAGATTCTGAAATGATGAGACATTCTATAATATAATTTCCAACGTTCGTTGAGCCGTTCCGTGAATTCTGACAATATTGGTTCTATATATAAAACGTTATTTGGCTCCAACAGCGCTGTAATGAAGTTCATTCTTATCTTATCTGACGATTCCATTAAATGCTTACTCCATCAAGTTAAATTGATTACAGAGCAAATAAAATATCTAAAAATTCGATCTTCAGCACTCTTTCTTTCCTCGTTGTCTGCATTCTCTCGGTGAACTGTATCTTTCATGAAAACATGCGCACGAAATAAACAAGCACTGTAATAATTAGGTGAAGAAAACGGAAGTTGAAACTCACAAGACGGAACACACGGCAACCAATCTAACTTAACATGCTTTTCTTTTCATTGTCATGTTTACATAATTAAACAAGACGCTTGCTTCTTTTTTATGGCATTGTAGATTTAGGAAAGGGGCAAAATATATCAAGCGTGAGAATTTCCAGGGTGGTCTCCGAAATCAGCAATACAGCAATAAAAACATAAAATATTTGACTTGTTTCATAGATTGATAAAAAAATAGGGAACTCTCGAATTAGAGACTGTTATTTTTTTTAAAAAGAAACAATAAGAGCGCTCGGATCAAGGTAGGCCTGCTGTTAAACTTTTACGTTTCAGAGATCATACTAAAGCAATGCCAATATTCGATAAAAACTACACCACTTAATGATTCAAACATGAGGGATAATGAAGTTTTTTCTGATATTTTTTTTGTATGATCTCAAAGGTTTATGCAATTATAGATATGGTTGCCATCGCTTTCCGAGTTAATGCCGATTCGAAGACAATTTCATTTTCTCCGTTCTAAAAAAGCATCATATCTAAAGAGACCATTTCAAGTTTATCTAACTTCATGTTTGCGAATCATTAAAAAACCTTCAAAGACACTGATGGTATTTTATTGATTCGCAATGGTATTTAATCAGTCCATCATTTTCTCCGTGTACATATACTATCCCTTATCGACAGATCCAAAGAGTGAATGGCAGTTAACGAGATGCTATAGGGAGGTCGGCCATTGATGACGTATCGTTCGTTGATTAGATTTAGTCCGGCGGACCGGGAGATACCGGGTGATGACGGACTACTATAATCAGATTTTCTACTTGTTACTGACACACTCAGATCGATGTTTAACAAAGACAACAATAACAGAATATGACAGGGCATAAATCCACGACATCTATCTTCATCCAGATATAGTTATCTTGAATTCAACAACTTATTTCTCAGTAAAAAAAATAGTTCATCCAAGGCAGTTATCTACATCTAACATGTACATTCAAATAGAGAGTATTGAAAAATGTTCAATAGGTTAGTGTTTTGGGGGTTTTTTTTTGCAATCAAAACAGTATTTATTTACAAGTACTCAAAATTAAGATAGAAAATATCGTTATTTTTATTTTTTTGTTTTGAGAATATTCTCTCCATTATCCTGTTTACTATTATATTTATCATTTCCATTTTATCATTGTCATTATAATAAAACTTGCATAAGTAACGAAGTATAATTTTCAGAGCTTTCATTTGTTATTGAGAAAAACACTTTTACCACAAATAATGCAAAATTAATTGTTTTGTTATTTCTTCTCATGTAAATTCGTTCAGTTAGAACCTAGAATTTCAATTTAAATGGAATTTGCAACAAGGCTTATGGAATATACTAGAGGTCTTACGGTTATAGGCATTGCAAACCACGGGTTTTTTTTTCAATAAAAGGTTGATTTTGTTTGGGTTTTTTTAATTGTTTTTTTAGGGGGGGGGGGGTCATTTCTTTCTTTCTCTCTTTTTTGGGGGTGTTTATTTTTTTCGTTTTTTTGCAAACAGATCAACCAAAATCTATGATGCCAATTTATTTGGCCAAAGTATTTTAACAGTGTTGCCTGCAATTCAGAATATTATAATGAAGTATGAGTATTTATCAAAAAGACCATTCATTTTAACTCATTTATGCATGTTGTTATTTTTACCCCTAAAATCAATATGAAATAGGATTGTAATAGACTGTCATAAGAATATCTGATTCATTTTTCATGAAAACACGATTCCTGAATCCAATCCAATTTTTTTTTTTAAATCTGTAAAGTTAAAGCTACTTTTCCTTGTACCCTAAAATTAAAATAGAAAGCAATTTTGAGCCATGACAGAAAAGTCGAAATGAATTATTATTTTAAAAAAAACCATGGCGTTTTATCAAGCTGGGAACTCCAGCAAAATGTGTTATCTAATAATTTTGAAAATAATCCGTCAAGCATTTTGTGGAATATGGGGAGAGACTTGCGTCGCCTTTGGTTCACGTGCACTGAGAAATTCTATTAATATTAATTCGGTGAAAAATTTTATCTATATTTTTGATTTGCTGAAAAAACACAGCTCAGTGGATTATGTTTCACTTTGTGCCGTGAAATCTAATAGGCTATCTGGGTTTGAAAGATTATTCCAGCTAAATTAATATTGGAAAGGAATACAACGCCGCCATTGTTCTTCTACTCAATTTTTCGATAACACAATTTCTAATACATAAAACTTTTCCAGTAATGGAGTTTTTTAATAAAGAAAAAATATTATTTGTATAAAAGTACACCCCTTAAAATCATCTACATTTCAAATAAATTGTATGTACGTTATTTGACTGATACATATTCTGTTTTCACAAAGTATCGGAGAGTAACTCCAGACTGCAATGTCGCTGACTCTCCCGACTTAGGACGGACAAGGGCTGAGGTTTTTTAAACAGAGAAATTGCGAGAATACTAGTTTGAAACTGAAAAAACCACATTATTTTTACTACGGAACAGAGAGCATTGGTTAACCATACACAACTTAGATTTATCATCGTCTCCAAACCGAAATCTTTTTAACAGATGTATAGAGAAGATGAGAAAGAGGAGAAGACGGTATTTGTAGCAGTGTACAATATGTACAGTAGATCACGTCATCAAAGGGTCGTAGCATAGAATAAGCCTGCAAAGTAAACCCCCCCCCCCCCCCCCCAAATCCACACATACACAATTATTCATAAACAATATATTGTATAAGTAACAAGAGGCCCTGAGACCACATCGCTCACCTGAGCCACAATAGCTATAACTATAAGAATACATAAGTATAAAGGTATCAGATTCAAAATGTCTTGACAATTAAGTACAATACAAAAACATGTTTTAAAAACTGCTGATTTTTATTAACATATTACCAAACCCCTTTTGTTGTTTTAGATTTTCCTCTATTCTTATTAAAAATCCATCTTCTGTGTGGTCCCATTTTTCTCCAGGGAATCATGATTCTTCAATCTGCACAACTTGTGCTTTAACAAAAGTTTCAGCTTTTTAAAAAGAAATTTCTCTTTATCTTCCCATGTAAAACTTGAGCCCCCCCCCCCCCATTGTGGCCCAAACATACCCCCTGGGAACCATGATTTGAACGAACTTGAATCTAAACTACCTGAGGATGCTTCAACACAAATTTGAGCAATACTCGCCTAATAGTTATTGAAAAAAAGATTTTTAAAGATTTTCTCTAAAAAAAATTATGTAAAATTTGATCCCCCGTCATGGCCCCACCCTTCTCCTGTGGACCACAATTTGAACAAAATTGAATTTGCACTACCTGCGTGAGGATGCTTCCACGCAAATTTCAGCTTTTCTGGCCAAATTGTTTTTAAAATGAAGATTTTTGAATAATACAAAAACAATTTCAGTCATAATTTTAAATTATCTCCCCTCATTTGAACAAACTTGAATCCCCTTTACCAAGTTGTTGCTTTGTGCCAAGTAAGGTTGAAATCGCTTTTGTGGTCCCGGAGAAGAAGATGAAATTGTTAGAAGTTTACAACGCCAACAACGACAGACAATGAACAAATCTTGATCAGAAAAGCTCACGTGAGCCTTCGGCCCTGATGAGCTTAAAACGAGCTTAATAATTGAACCACCAAAAAGCTGTTTATTATGTATTTGTACATGTGTCAGATCAAAGTTCTTATTAACCGGTGATTAGCCTTACCCTAAGCGTTATCTTCCGGACAAAGTTGATACCTTCTTGAAAACTTGTCAAACAGCAGCCGAGTGCCTTAACCACATAAGTGTCATCTCTTAGAAAATAATGACTCTTCAGTTTAATTTTAATTCAAACTTCCTATCAACTGCTAGAGTCCGTGTTAGCAGTTAGTGTACTACACGTAAGTGTACTGTAGAGGCAGTTGACATTCCACACCCTTTATAAATACAGTTCATCAATAAAAACCAGGCGACGATAAAATACACGCCTATCGGAGTAAGTTTTGTCTCAACAAGCTGTGTTTTCTTTTAAAATTCCTCACTTTTTTAACAAGTTCATTTAAACTTTTTTCAACAAAAGGTTTTATAGACGACGCATTTAGCTGTTATTGAAATGAAAGAATTACCTGTGTAACATCCATATCTGAATGCGTCTACATTTACCAATTCTTAAAAGCTGGTTTATTATAAAAAAAAAAAAAAAGACAAAAAAAAAAAGACATGCCCCTATGACACATGAACAAAAAAGACACTTACAAAACAAAACATGAAAAAGCCTCACACTTAAAACATGTATGTAAATACGATTACCTACTTTTGTCAACTCCCAGCCGAAAAGCCCGTGGTCATAATGGTGAATCAGCAACGCGCTGATCTCGCTATCTCTGGTAGGAAGCTGAAGAAAGTAAACCTTTCATCACTAAACCCTACTGTTGTGAAAACTTCCACCAGCCTGAAAGAAAATATAACACCTCTTCAGTAGATGGCACAGTGTAGCCAGACCTCGTGTGAGGGTCTGGACTAGCGGGGGAAATACCGGTGAAATGGATACCTATCGTTTTCGTCCATGATTCAACACGAGAGCCCCTTACCTTCAGTTTATATTTGTAACAAATATTTATGTTACAACACACCCGTAGTTATCAGTGGTCGAGAAGTGCTCTCCAATCGATTCATTCATTTTAGTCTCTCTTTTTTCGTCAAATTACATAATCATATTGATATTGTAACAGATTATATGTCGGTTGCGTGCTATGACACATCCAGCTGCCAACTCAAAACTAAAGAGCGTCGTGATCAATTCATTTACAATAATGTAAACATTTCAGGTAATATGATACAATCATGAATACATGTACAGGTTCTCTATTTTTTCTCATTTAGTTCAAGTACCTCATGAAAAATTTATCATTTGCTTTGCATGCTTTTTAAAAATGCTTTTGACAATAAACAATATTCATCTATTAGCACCTCGCACGTAAACAAAAAAAATATCCAATGTCACATTTTAAAAATCCATTCTTGTATTTTTTTAAAGCGATAGGTTCAGCGAACAATCAATATTAATATTCAAGTGAAACACATAAAATACAGATACGAATCTATATATGACCCCAATGTTAAATGTGATATCAAATGGTTGTTATAACAGTCAATTGTTTGCATTACTCTTATTCTATTTGTTTGTACTATTTTCAAAGGCGTACAAAGGTGTCTCTACTTGATCCACGTATATTTGATGTTCTCACATTCATAATTGAAATTTATAAATAGCGTCGATTTCATCTCATTGCTTTGAAATTTCAGGAAAAGAACTTTTTAAACTAGATTAATGTTCTTCTATATTGATTATTAAAAGATGAAAAAAATAAGCAAAATCTTTCTACGAAGAATTTAATTTTTTTTTTCACTTCAGCATGTTGTTTTATTCAGCTTCGCTAAAATGTTGCTGCAATGCCTCCTCTGTAAGCTTAGTGTAATACGCCAATAAACTGTCAGGATTATTTAATGACAGGTGATGCGATTAAGGTAATCATTTGACATATCGGACATGCAGAGAGAGAAAAAAAATCCTTAACGCGGCGAGAATGGCGGCAAAAGCACTGGGCTGTTCGATGTTCAACACAGATCGGTGTATTATGGAAGGCGTTTTATTTTTCATCATCCCTTCCTCATATAACGCGTATGATTCAACATTAATAGTGGTGGTTTATTCATACTTCTTGAACACATCTCATTTTGTGCACTTTATAAATCAGCCATAAAATTACGTCACTGAAAAACAAGACAGCGGGGCTTCTTAGAAACGCATATCTTTTCTTACCGAGGAAGAGGTTAATTCGGTAAACAAACACTACATAACTGTTTACATATTTGCTTCAAGCATTCAAATTACAGTCAACTACCGTTTAAAAATACTTACAGTTGAAAATCACATCAAAAGAAAAGGTCCTGTACAGTTTTCACATAAATACGATTTTCGTTCCTCGTCTCCAGCGCATATTAAAAATCAATCATACGTTGTTGTTTTGTGTTTTTCTTTCTTTCTTCCTAGCGGCAGACTACAGGTGACGTGCCGTCCAAGAATTGACCACTGATAGTTCCTATTGGTTTATACATGTATAGCTTGCATACACGTCAAACATCAGATTAGCTGACAGGTCAGTAATCCCAGTTTATATAGACAGCGATTTTTTTTCTTCTCTCTCTCTCTCTTTTTTCTCTCTCAACATTTTATCAGTGTTTACGTTGAGACTATTCTCGTCATTTCATTATTCAACAGTTTTTTTGGATTAATAGCAACAATATGCTTCCTCATACAAAATAAAAATGTTTTTACTTTTTATTTCTAGCATTGATATGACACGATTTGTTTACACACTGCAGTGGCTATCAAAATAATTGCCAGATGTGAATTTTTTTACTGCAATTGTCGGCTATATATATCGGGTTTGAAACTGTATATCTTTTAATCTATCATATGTTTATATATACCCTATGTCGCTGCACGAATAATTTCACGAATAATGTAGTTCATTGAATGATTTAATTTCACACAATATAATACTAAAGTGTTATCAATTATTTTAAAACTCTGTTCATAACAAGAGAAGAAAACAACCTTGTTGTAGTACAGTGGTTCCTTATTTATAAGGATATTTTTGTTATCAGCATATGTACGCAAATACATATACAATAGCTCGATTATTTAAGGATATCACACATGATATTATTTTACGGCCGACCATAAAGCAACCAAAAACAAAACAAAAAGCTTATGAATACAATCGATGGACACTTTTCACTTTTTTTTCACAATAATTGATTTTAATGCAATTTTAGCAGATTTTGCAAAGGTTTGCGTACAGCAGCAGATTGTATTTTACATATAACAAAAGACGAAACTCATAGTTACAGCCGTAGTTGATTTATGCTTATTCAATTTTTTATTGTTTCGCTTTTTAAGAACTTACTCTTATTTCACCAAAAATATATCTGCTCGGATTATTGAAAGAGCTCATTTTTTTATTTATAGAAACCGATATTGTTTAAAAGTTTTAGATAATATCTTCGTTCAAAGTGCATACTTTAAAGGTGTTCTAATCCATTTAAATCTCCGTTTTATTAAATCATATAGTTTTGAATCAAAAAAATCTTATTGCAGCTTAAACATCATTTTAATGAGGGGGGAGGGGGGGTTACTGTGTGATTAAACGCTCACAGTTGAACTTCTACAGTGCAAGTAGGAGAATAGTTCACTGGACAACAATTTCTAGAAAGCACTGCTTGAGCCAATATATTTTAAAAAGGAACATTTTTGTACACATATGCCTTACTGATCAAGACATTTATGTACTGAGCAAAATGATACGTTTGATGTCATACAAGTTCAATTTTATCTAAAATTTCAAAAATGTATGATGATTATTGTATTTTTAATCCAACCAACCAGTAAAACGGTACAATAGTCGCAAAAATTATCTCCAAAACAAAATGTTCATCCCCACAGTATGCGCAATGAGATGAACAGAGTGATTTTCACATCTTTTCAATAATAACAATATCATTGCATTATTATAGAAAATTTTATAATTGTTTGCATGGGGCAACGATTTCAAAGTTGCTTTGACCATTGGACTAAAAGTGCATTTGGTTTACTAACAGGTAGATAAAACTGTAACATGCAAAAAAAAAAACTCCAAATCAAGGTTCTAATTGAAAAAGTTTTAGAAATGTTCAAAAGGTTTTTTTTAATCAAGTAAGTATCAAATATAAAATTGCACCATTGAAGTTTTGCTTCATCAGTTTATTATTTTATTTCACTTAGAAAGATAATCGGCTCAGATTTGTGAAAGATTTTTTTTTATTATTTTTTCCTATATTGTTCAAAAGTTTCAGATAGTATCTCCCCTTAAGGTACATATATTTAGTTAAATTAAAAGTTGTCTTATCAGTCTTAATATGAATTTCATTAACATTAATTCTTTAGCTTCAAACGTACAGCTTAACAATTGTCGAAAAATAATCTCCAAAGAAAATTACCATCACTTTAAATAAACAAAGTCAATATCATTCTTTTTTAAATAATATTGTTGCAATACTTTAGCAGATTCTGGAAAGGTTTGCGTCAAGCATCCTATTTCAAAAGTTGCTTGACTACGGACCAAAAGACTTACTAACAGAACATGTCTTCTAACACAATTTCTTTTTGTTCTATAATTTTTTTATTCGTCAATCTTCTGACGTTTGTTATTAGTGTTATGTTGTTTTATTTGATCATACTTAGGGATCTAAATAGACAAGAACTCCCGGAATTTACTTAAGCTATCAATGATTCAGAGCGCGGTCATTTCCCCACAAAGACCTTCAACTGTTTCTATCAGGGTATGTCAATACAGATATGTAGCAAAAGGCCGACTATCGGTCATTTTGTTAACATCTTTTGAGGCTCATCGGTGAACCAATAAAATGAAAGGAAGAAAAGACATTCATGGAGGCTTAAAGAGCACAGCAATCTACGGCATTGTGATGATGATTACACTTATTTATATCAAAATGATAGAACTTTCAAAGCAGTCGAGCTAATCAATCCGAAATTACGAAGACGTTACTATAGGTTTTACCGGTTGCTTGAAATACAGCATACTGTACAGTCTATAGAAAACAAAAACAAAAGAGCATCCAAGGTTTCAGGAATAATGTTTTTGACAATGGTAATGGTAATCGATCTAAAGCATGTATCGGGTATGATATATTTTAGTTAACCAAAAAACGTTAATAATGCATGTAATGCAATGGAACGCACGCACAGGTAGATGTGCAAACTATAAAAGCTCTCTTATATTGAAACTAAGTACGTATCGTCTCTTGCAATTGCTCGTCCATTCCTGTGCATTTTTATCTTCCAAATTGTCATTGTTCTAATCATGTCTCTGTTTCTCTCATTTATTTTTATGTGATCTTCAAGATTTAAGGTTAATGACACTGCATGCAATTATTTTTTCAACAGTGGGAAAATGCCGTGTTCTCGGAATATAATTCGTACCTTTGTTTGTAATCTGAATGCATGCTATTTGCCTGTTCAATTACGAGTCAAAACATATATATAATTCAGCCTTTCTCCTGATAAATAATTACATTTTCTACTGTTTATTCCGCGGCCTCAAAACGTGTAAGATATTGGTTATTAACACTATCCATGGACACCTGTTTCACTAGTACAACCTGCTGTATCTATAATAGTTGATTATACACGTACATATATGAGAAACGCTAGCGTGTCTATGAGAACGGTACAAAACAACTGTTTTTATTTGGAATTTTCAGTTAAAAACATATTGGAATCTTCACACCTGGGAAGCAATTACATTAATTATACAGCTTGTAATTCACATTCTGCGGAGGAAAAGATGCATACAGCGTTCAGAACCACTTGTTTCAACGTGCCAAAACCTTGAACATGCACATTTTTTAATTATTTACCCAGTGAAAAAAGCATAGCACTTAAAAGAACTCCCAACAGTTGTTTTTTTTCTTCAATTTAACCTTGAGAATCTGGATTTGCGGAATTGTGACTCTTCAGATAGAGACCGGGCAATTCCAAAAGGGCAATCGAGGACATGGACTGTAATTTATCAAAAATAAACACATCGAAAAATAAGCATGAAACTGACACAGAAAAAAATAAACAATTTCGATTTACACTACCCCTTCGTTGATGGACTGGATTTATTGTTAGTTTAAATCAAATTAAAATGTTGATAGTTTAGTTCAAATCAAATTAAAATGTTGATAGTTTTTAAATCGTTGACATTAAGTGCGACTTTCTACACCAAACTACAAACTAAAATTTAATTATCTTAATTTGATGAAAAGCACTTTGGATAAAGCGAACTTATTTTAACTACTGCATATCATTTCACATCGTCATGTAATTATATTCAAACTTTATTGATATCTACAGGTCTCTTGGACCGGGTGTAGAAATTTATTTTGTCTAGTATGCAATATGCTTTTGATTTTACAAGCATTCTGAATGTATCTGCTGACTTATAGTGTGAGTACAATGGTACCACTTACCAATATTTACCCTTATGGAATTCCGTAACTAATTTCTATTTTTTAAGAAATGAAATAAAACTAGTTACATTGTTATTTATATTGAATATAGACTTCAACAAACTACATGTACATTACTCATTATAGAATCTGCTGACAGATTGACTTATGATCAGCAAGCCATTTTCATGATATTGTTTTCTTTTTTTTTCTTTAAAATAACACGGTTACAATTAAAAGTAGATATATACAGGAATTTCAATTACTTTTTTCCTTTTTTAATATTACTTAGATTAAAATCACTGTTGAAAGTTTATGATATTGTTAAATTAACCTTTGTCTTGAATGGCGGTTATCAATTAAAGTTTCAGTATGTTTGGGTTTGCTGAATCATTATAATTTTCAGATCACATCGTATAAAATGGTTAAAATACACAGTGAATAAGACAATGTTTTACAAAAGTAGTTTATTCAAGTTAAAGTTCAGTTTATTCGCTCAAACCAAATAATTTGGTACAAGAGGAATTATTAGAATATTGCTTATTTAAAAATCGCTTAATTTTACAACAAGAATTTAATGAGCTATAACAATGAATCTGTAATTGTTGCACTACTCGTATACAACGTGTAAAATATTTGATCAATTATTTCCAAGTCATATTGAGTACACATTATAAATGTCCCCCTAAGATTTTCAAATAAATAAAAAAGCGTCAAATTGAGCAATCATTTCCCTGCTTACGTATGTGATTTCTTTCTTTCTTTCTTTCTTTCTTTTGAAAGCATTATTTTGGGTAATAACGGAACTTAACGCATACGACGAGTTTTGGAGTATGCGTAAAGATAATAGTGTCCGCTGCGGTAAGTTCATAGTGTGCAGTATCATTATGATTATGGTTCGGGCACGTTTAAAGTTCCATAACTCAATCGTTCAAATGTAAAATGATACCATGTTACTTTAATTCTGAAAATGATTGCATTATCTTAATCAAACATAATGTTTTTTAGTTGGTTTGATTGGTTTTTGGTTTGAACATATTTTATTGTATAAACATATACAAATGATTCGAACACAAGTTTTTGCAACTTACGAGGTTCTTACCAAGTATAACAATTTACAACTGTATGGTAGTTTAGAATGGAAAGTACATAGAAATGGATTTTACTGAAATAGTTAAGTTATTGAACAAACGTACATGTATTTAAAAAAAACAGTTGAATTTGCTCTAGGCAGTAAGATCGAAATTACGAGAATCTGCCACAATCTCTGATAAATCTCTGAACAGCTGTAAAAATATGTTGAAATTGACACTCAGAGATTCATCTCCCCAAAAAAGTAAATGACAATTAATTATGTTAATTTGATTTAAGTTCAAAAGGTTTGAAAAAAATTCATTTCGTGCATTGGTATAATTTTTACAACCAAAAAGCAAATGATAAAAATCTTCTGGTATTCCACATAATATTTTTTCTGAAAAGGTCGAAGTTTAAGATACAGTTTTGTCTAAGTTTTGTGTGTATGATATTAAGTCGTCTCTTGCCGAGGCAAAATTAGGACGGAGGTTTAATTTGGTTTAATTGAATACTGCTTTTGAAACCTGTAAAGGAGGAATTATTTCTGATAATAAAACTTAAAATATTTTTGTTTTAGTTATAGCATACTTAGTAATAATTTTATGATCGATTCACATTAAAATGGCTTTAATTTCCTTTATAAAAGTGTTTGTCCTGAGAGATTTACAAAGCATTTTATGGTAGTTAGATAAATAATACATCAACACAAATATCTAGATTTTTTACAGTTAACTGGTAGGCTAAAACGTGATTTTAAAATGTAATTCACACCTGAACGTAAACACATCTGTTCAAAAGCTTGTTGCATCAAAAATTATTTCTTTTACCTTTTTATAAATTATATTAAATCTTCCCTAAAACAAAGCCCTGAAAATAATTTTGTTTTCTCATAACAATTTTTATAAGAGCACCAACGTACATGTATCTAACACATTGTTAGAGAGTCAGTGCTGTAAACTTCAAATTAATAGAAAACAAATTACTACTGTACAAACAAAAACAGATAATAAAAACATTTATAAAATAAAGAAAATACATTCGAAGTAAACCATATTTATTATGAAAGTTTCCATCCACTAAATGACGTTCTCTGGACAGGAGCGAGAGATTCTATGTTTCCATGGATGCCCCCTGTTGCTGAGGTACGGACATATACTACGTCACCTTGTCTCACTTCCTTAACAACGAGACCGGTCGTAGAAATTCTATCATTATCAGACAAGGTTTGGGTCAAAATGCCTCCGACAACATCAGCATTAACAACAAGTTCGGAAAACACATAGCCTGCCATAGAATCAGCAATTGTCCAAGAGAAGACATAGACACCAGATGTAGGAACGCTGAAAATTCCACTAAAATGGTTGTAGCCGTTTCCCAGATTTGTCACAGGGATGTCAAAGATGATGGTATGGTGATTACTAGGGCTGTACTCTGTGTGACTCATGTAAGCGTAATAGGCAACGACACCAGCTGTTGCTGTATTAAAGAATAACAACATTTAAGAACTAATTGTTCATTACTTAATATTGCTGTTTCCCTTTCTATTAAAACTGAAAAGCTAAGCACCACTCCTTTCTTACAAAGGGGCTCGGTTGTCGGATAGTGGAGTTCTTTGTTAATTTGTTCCTAAGGACCCTAATGATTAAAATTAGTAATCTTAAGTGTATTTCTGTCTATTGCATTTAGAATATTCTCTGAAAACCCCTGTACCAATCAAGTTAAAAAAGTGTATTGTACATTAAAAAAAAGTAAAGAGACGACACTCCTATAGGGAGTCCTCTGTTCACGCTATGTCTTAAACAAGTTTTTCAATTGATCCAACGATTTCTGACGATATCTAGGTTGGATAATGATCAAATTACTTATCCCTATCGTCTCTATGTGCGCAGAATAAACGCATCGTGTCGAAATGAACTAGGTACGCCAAACTAAAGTTGATGCAAACTCTCCATATAATCACTGAGGAGATCCGAAAGCATACGATAAACCAAGAGGGATCTTTTCGCGGAATTTTTTCTCCCTATAGACTTATCATATGTTTTCGGAACATCTCAGTGATTATATGGAGAATTTACGTCATTCAAATGTAAACTTTCGTTGCTTTCGATAAGTTTGGCGAGTATCTAATAAATTTCGACACGATGCATTTATTCTGCGCACACAGATTTAGTCTGACGATATGGATAAGTAAATTGATCATTATCCAACCTACATGTAGATCTCGTCAGAAATCGTTGGAGAATTGGACAACTAAGCTTGTTCAAAACATAACGTGAACCGAGCACCCCCTATACGGGGGTAAAGGTGGCGAGTGTCGTCCCTTTACCTTTTTTATTGTACATTGAACACACTTTTTAAACATGATTGAAACAGGGGTTTTCAGTGAATATTTTTTAATGCAATAGTCAGAAATACACTTAAGCTTACTAATTTTAATCATTTTGGTCCTATAGAATGGTATTTCCGGTAGAATTTGATTCAGACATGTATTTTTCCAATAGGATATTAAGTTTTCCTATCGGATTTAATCAAATCCTATCGGACTTGAAATTCCTGTAGGAAGTTCTTGTATTCCGATAGGAAATTTCAAATTACCTTTAGGAATATTGTTTTTCCTATGGGAAAAATTATTTTCCAAAAGGAATTTATTTTTGAAAGGTAAATATCTCCCCTGACAGGTGAGATACAATGATAACAAAGGTGGTTGTTAATTCTTTAAGCAATGGTCTATCATATGGCATATTTGAATTTTTCGATATATGCAGCTTAGACGGGTGCAAAAATGCCACCTTGGCACTGGCACAGTGTTAATTATAATTTTGTTTGTAACGTATAATGAACCTTACCTCTACGAATACGTGGTTTCTGGATTTCTGTACGGTTGAGACTTTTGGTATCACTATTAGTGATTAAAGTAGTGTTTGTGCTGGCGTTTCTTCTCCATTTTGCTTTAGACCGCAATCTAATACACGACTTTCAAGTGATTCCATTCTTTGTACCAAAATTAGTTTTTCCTCTTCAGACTTCGAAAGCTTTTCCTCGAGAGTAGAAACCCTTCTGCTCTGAACGTTGAGTTTTTCTGTCAGTGAGCGAATCATTTTAGTGTTTTCTGCAACAAGTTTCCGTAAGTCAAAGTTCACATCACCAAAACTCCCAGCTGCGGACTGCAATTGTATGAGATCTATACAAAAAACAACAAAGACAATTCTCCATATGTTCATTCTGGTCAGATGTTATATGCTATATGATTATACGTATTTGTTCATTCGTTATCTTTTTGTCTTGCACTTAGGTTTTCGTGTTCAGTGGCACAAAATTATAAGTACATCATTGAGAAAAGAAAGTGGGCGCACAAGATTAAAGTATGAATTGTAAGTAAATATAAAGAAGTTTTCAAAACAAGAATGTCATATCTCTTGACTTATTTATTTTTCTTCCAAAATTATTTTTGAAAAGGTACATAATTTGTTATCTTTGAGTTATTTCTCCCTCTTTTTTTAAAAGCCGCATATCTTAAGTTCAAAAATGTCATGTTTAAACGTTTCAAATTCGTAGAGAGAGAAAACCAGAGACAACAAAATCATTAAAAAACGGCTGCAAATAAGTATAATTTTGTCCCATTTTATGATAAAACCTTCTGCATTTCATTTTTTCTTTTTCCAATGGCTTGTTCCGAAGAAATCAAATAATAATTATAATTTGCAAAATATGCTCAAATATTCGATGAAATTTTAACTTTTCCTGTGTGCCTGGTGTACATCTTAAGAGTCAGTTTATTATGGAATTCATTTTTTTGCAATATTCATTTATGAGTTGGAAATGTGGTAAGTATCCCATAAAAATATACCTGGGTAGAGTATTGCGACTGATAACTGTGATATCATTGCGTATATCTTCAATGACACTCCATGAGTCATGTTATTCTGAATGCCGGTGTAACACGTGCTTGTTTAATAGAAAACGATTTATGTACGAAATCACACGCCATTATTAGATCGTTGATTTCTATCCAAAGACATTTACTATCATTCTAACAGATAACATACCGAAATATATGATATATAGCGAATAATTGACACGACAGAGCGCGTTCCTATGGAAAATGATCCCCGAGTTGCTTATTTCTGAGATGGTTACAATGTTTAAATTTGCTCAAGGTATACTTCTATCTGTTATTTTCTAGAGAATAAACACACAGCTGTGTCTCTGACTTCATAACGACCCTGAGGAATTGGTGAATCGTTTGAATCTTACATGGTTACGGAATACAGGTTCTGGCTGGTCCCCTGTGATATTGTACCTCTTGAGGTTCTGTTTATCAGCTACCCCTATTTATTAAAACATTGTCAGTAGGTCTAAATCCAATGATCAAGCAGCTTTGCTGAAATTTACCTAGGTGTTTACCATCTTTTGAAATAAAAAAAAGGACTTACTTTAGACTCAAGGAGGGTGTACATCTAAACTTTCTACCCAATACCTTCATCGCTATACATGTAATTTGTGGGGGGGGAGGGGGGTTCATGCGGATTCCATTCTAATGACTGTCCAAGAAGTTGTGCAAGTTAACATAGTAACATATATGGGAAAATCATATATAACCCATTTTATAAAGTACATCCCCTAAATTAAATTATACATAAAATACAAACATTCTGTTAATGCGTATATTCAAACTCATTCAAATTGAAACTTATGGAGGGAAAGTGGGGCCATATAAGAAATGCAATTTTCATCAAAGGTATACAAACAAATCTGGAAAACCTATTATATCAAGGAAAACGGGGATAAAACTAAGAACAAAAAAATTCTTTGTTTAAATCTTGGCCTTTCCCCTGAAGCCAGATTGTGGCCACATAATAAGTTTAAAGTTTTTGTTAACATTTAAACAGGAAAAGTATAACAGAGTGTAAAAATTAACTTGAAAATTGATATTCAGGTGAGCGATGTTATATTGTTCATTTTGAAATGTAAGAAATACTAAGACGTTAAACACTTTTGAGGATTTTAATAAAAAATCAAAAATGTATACAATATAAGTACAAATATAAAAAAAACATAAAAGAAAGTCATTTTAAAAAGCACATCAATATCAATATTGCCATCAACATGGACATTTACAAGAACAAACCAGTCAATAAATTAATAAATAACAAAGAAAACAGTTTGTGAAGCTTTGAATGACACATGCAGGCAATGGAATTGGCTGAAAAGAAAAAGAATAAGAAGCCTGATGACAATTTCACAGAATCACAGGTGATCACATAAAAAATTCTCGTTGGGATGAAAAAAATTGTCATATGGTCTTAACCATACACTGTGAGTTTTTGACACGCAGGCGTACAGTATATCATAGGACAGTAGCCTTGTCGGCAATTTGATTGGCACCAACTATCGGCAAAACTGTTAATGAGTCTGAAGGCTTGGACCCCGCGACAAGTTGCCCCATCCCCATTCACGAAGGTAGGAATGAGCTGAGGGCGAGATTCTACAATCTGTTCCTGTGCGAGGTTTGGACGAGGACTTCCGTTACCTTTGGGTCCACTGTCGGCGGGGCTGATGGCTACGTCTGCGCATCCGTAGAACTGTTCCTGTTTGCCACATCCTTTACAATTCCGACCGTCATTGGACATTCCATAACTATTTCCTAGGTTAAGGGAAGCGGAAAAAAGATTTTAACATTTTCAAATTATATTACCGCTAAATTTAGAGTTTACCAATATATGATAGATTTACGGAAAAAAATCAGAATAAAACTTACCAGCGTTATATTTCCACTGCAAAACACACTGGGTACAAGTTAATCCTTTTGGAAGCTTCAGTTTTATTGCGTAAGTCTGCGGACGCCCCTGCTCGAGAAATCGAACACTCCCAGATGGTTGGTGAAGTACGTACTGATTTAGGCAGGCCTGCGTGGCGGGTTTGTGGACGTTGTTGTTCGGACATAAACGGAATTCAAAATATCCAAAATGAGATGCCGTAATTTTCACCTGCACCTGCAATATCATTATAAAGAAATGCATTAATTATCCATTGCATTCTACGTAAAATTTTATCATTTATATTAAAAAGTGAAAAGGTTTTTTTGTCCTTACATCAATTATTTGTCCCTCTTTATATTTCCTGCTTATTATCCCCGTTGCATAACGTCCACCAGCCTCGTTTTCACGAACTCCATCCCAAGGATCGCCACAGATTCCACACTTCCCGCCATTTCTATCCCATTGTCTCTAAAAAAAATACCCACAAAAACCATTTGTTTAAAATGATTTTTAATTACCGTAGAACTTGTTTTCTTTTTTATTAAAAAAGCAACAACCCTCTTTAAATGGTTTTAAATTATCGTAAAACTCCTCCTTTTAATTAAGACTACATGTATTTTCAGTTTAACTTACTTGAAATCCCCCACAGAAAAGTTGATTATCATTATAGTTGTGGGGCGTGTTGTACCCGAATCTCCACATGCTAGAGCGGGAGGATGGTTCCTGTAGATAGCCGTGCCCCAGGACCGCGGGGAAAAGGCTGGCGACGAACAAGAGGACGGACGTCATGATGCTTAAATCTGAAACAGAATTTTTTTTTTTTTTCATTTTAAGACAAAAACAAATATGATGCTTTTCTTCAGTATGCTAGAATCGAAACTAAAAAATGAATTGAAAACATGTGGCATTATATTTCTTAAGTTTAAAAATATACAATCAAGAAATCAATAAATATATAATTTGCAACAAAAGAAAATCAATTGAACAAATAAAAAAAACTTGATAAATAAAAATTTACATTGAGTCCAGACTTTTTTTTTTTAATTTTGGTTGAAGAATATTATCAGTACCTTATAATTGTTTGAGTATTGTTTTCCAGCGGCGAGTTATTTGTTTCTAACCAGCCCACATCCAAAGAGCTCCTATAAATACGGGATTCCGATTTGAGTCTTTATTTACATATGTCTCATTTTTCATACCGCGTCTGCGTAAACTTTTTGCCCTTTATCTGAAATAATTAAATCTCTAAGATAAGCAAATCCAGATTTCATTCATAAAATCCCTGACATCCATCTTTGTTTTATTAAACAGATCTCGGAGAATTCCTATATTGTCCTTCAAAAACCTCAAGACGTCAGTGATGGATAACAAAATAAAACGACTTAGCTATAATATGTGCGTGCGTCTTTTTTACCATTACTTTTTCATGGTAAATATTAGATGAGATTTTGGTTACCTAATTTCTATGATAATTATTACAAAGTTTGTAACCAAGTAGCACCTAGTTACCTGGAGAGAACGTGTAACATCCGATTGTGTTTTCCCCGTTATCAGGATTTGCCGATGATGTGTCAACCTTTGGGGTTAGGTTGCGGTTTATACATCATAACACTGGCCGGGTACTGTCACTTAGGAAGAACAGATAATGTCTTTCTATTTTTTTCCCAAACATTCATCCTGTCATACACCGGGTATACAATAGATTATCGAAGGGATTCCCCTTAATTCGCCAAGTTTCTAATGAGTACATGTACTTCCATGTTTGCACAGAACACTCCTCTAAGCTTTTAGCAAAGTTTGCTCGCTGAGAATCAATGTTTAATGAAAATACATAAATACTTTTTAAAAATCCAAAACTGCGTTTTACAAAAGAACCTACGATAAAGTCGTAAATATTTTTAGTATATTGGAATGATCTTTGATGAGTCTTCTTCTTTTTTTTTTTTTTTTTTTAGATAAAACTACTTCAGTTTCAGTTATTATATTTTAAAGCAAATATAATTAAATACTGATTGGAAAATAATTGATAAGCATTTAATAATTTGATCGTAAGTCGTGAGTTCTTTTGTAAAATGCAGACCAGAAGCTTTACATACAAATATGTCATGCTTATTTAATTCTTTGAACATTATTTCATACATGTAATAGGTCTCGAACTAAAAATAAATGTTCAGAAAACGGGGTCATTGAATCATATTTATGTCAGGTTCAAAGATGTTTAAGTATCATGAATAAAGTTCACCACTAAGTGTCGATTTATATTCTTTGTTAATTCATTAATCATTGACTTAATCAAAGAAAAGTTTGATAATCCCAATTTTGCGGTTTAATTTTTTTTCTGGTTTTCTGAATGGCTTTATTCATTGCTTTCAGTGTTGCGGTTCCGTATACTTGAGACAGAAGTCTTCACGTAATTATTGATTTAAATGTTACCTTATTTACCCTTTTTATCACAACAAATACACCAGTTAATCAGCATTCAGAGCTATTCTAGGACTACTACAGTTCATATCTATGTTTGTATATACTCTGTATTAACTTGATTGGTGTGTAAGCTTCTGTTATCAATAAGCAAATTTCTGTTATGTCTGGTAAAATGCATATGACGTAGTTTATTGAAAACAAAACAAAGAATTTGCGTACCCCGAAAATTATAACAATTGATGACTAGCACCCAAACAAACTGTAAGGTATACAATGATGTCACACCCTACAAGAGTCTTTCGAGTACGGAATGATGTCAACAAAAACTGCACGGGAAGTCTTTGAGTTTAACTTGAATTTAAAATCTTATCAGTGGTCAGATTGCGTAGTAGTGATTGTGATATGTACACAAAAGGGTAGATAAAAATTTACTATATATACGACCATCGACTCTCTCAGAGTCAAAACACAACAAAAACAACATCACAGACCTACCTCAAAAAGTAAGTACAGTATGAATTGTAAATCAAGTAATATCAAACTTGTGCTTTTTGCGATGCAATCCAACCGTGTTGAATTACAAATTCTATTAATATTGTATATTTCTTACTAATTTTTTCTTTTTACACATATTTAGGTCCTGCCAACCTCAGTTTTGAAAATGATCTGTCTTCTTTTCCTGGCATTAGTCCCCGCGGTCCTGGGGCACGGCTATTTACAGGAACCACCCTCCCGCTCTAGCATGTGGAGATTCGGGTTCAACACGCCTCACAACTACAATGATAATCAACTCTTTTGTGGGGGATTTGATGTAAGTAAAATGCACAGACACTATAAAAGATGGTTTCGTCACTTTTCAGCCTAAATTGCTACATAACTGCTTCAAACCTTTGATATTAAACTTTTTTTATTATAGCGACAGTGGAATAAAAACGGTGGAAAATGTGGTATTTGCGGGGATCCTTGGGATGGAGTGCGTGAAAACGAGGCTGGTGGACGTTATGCAACAGGAATTATTAGCAGAAGATACACAGAGGGACAAATAATTGATGTAATACATGTTTTAGTTTGCTTTTAAATCCCAGTCTTTGATCCCAGTCATGTTTTACAAATTGTATCCCCTTAAAAACGATTTTCAGAATGTAACAATTTGAAATCAAATGATATGAAAATGAGAATAAATTTGTTTTCAATTTCAGGTAAAAGTGAAAATTACCGCATCTCATATGGGCTATTTTGAATTCCGTTTATGTCCGAACAACAACGTTCATAAACCCGCCACACAGGCCTGTCTAGATCAGTACGTACTTCACCAGCCATCTGGGAGTGTTCGATTTCTTGAGCAGGGACGCCCGCAGACTTACTCAATAAAAGTAAAGCTTCCAAAGGGATTGACTTGTACACAGTGCGTTTTGCAATGGAAATATAACGCTGGTGTGTATTTATATTCTACATGTAAAATGCATTTCTTTTTTCTAAAATAAAAATGCTGTTGATTTCAAAAGAAACCATAGTCTTTGATTTTGTTGTTCGGTTTGAAAGATTTGCATTCTGTATTAATTTTATAGGTAACAGTTTTGGAACTGCCCCGAATGGCCAAGTCTGCAAAGGATGTGGTCCACAGGAACAGTTCTACGGCTGCGCAGACATAGCCATCAGCCCCGCCACTAGTGGTGCTCACCAGGCCGGAAGTTATCACCCGTACGTTCCCCAGGGAGTGGTGGCTCGCCCTCAGCTTCCGGTGGGTGGGAGTTCGGTCACCTGCACAGCCACGACGGCCTTCAGAAGAATCAGTCCTTGGAGCGCCGACAGCTGGTGTGTCTCTAACTGCCGCATGGGAAACTGTCCGCCAATGTATTGTAACACGCCGTGCAAGAGTCTGCGCGTGTTCGGGTAGTTCTTTCAGGGTTTTTAAAAGTATTTTTCTAGTCACTTGTTATTTACAATCATACTTATATATTTTTTGTACTTTTACATGTTGGTTGCATTAAGTTCTATATTTTGTATTTTATAAGACTAGTCACATGATACTGTAGTAGTGTTTTATCACAACCGTTATGTCCTTGCTTTTATTTTTAAAAGATCAATTCAAATAAGGCTTTCATGTATGTTTAATCAAGATGATTTGAATATTTTATATTGAATTTTGTTCCATTATAGTTTCATTAGTAGAAACAACTGTAAAATTATTTAATTTTTGACAACTTTACATGATATTAAGCATAATATATGTATGTACTTTTATTTATTAATAAATCATTGTATTTATTTCTTGATTCAGTTTATTTGTTATTTTGAATATGCGGAATGTTAATTAAGAAATGGACATATTTGATTGGCTCAAAATCCCTAAAGGTCAACCACCTCCACAGACAACGCTGCTGGATCCAAGATTTGGTTAACCTTTGTTTCCTTTAACAAGTTTTTTTTTCTTACTTGCTATGTTCGATAAGGTCTACATCCTCTAGAAAGTTTTTTGAAATTTCAGAACAGATACCTGAGTCGTTATATTTAAGCGTTTTGTAGGTAACTCTAGACCGGGTTCGTTTCCTATATTCGACTATTTTTGGCCGACAACAACCGCTCATGAAGGACAAATCAGATATATGTAACCGCTGGCCTGTCGTTCGAAAACCCGAACATTGTGGGTGCCCCATGCGTTAGCCATTTCTATAACTAAATACGGTATTCTCCGTAACACACGGTGAACTCCATTTGTTAACTGCTGCTTGTAGGGATCGTTTCCAGTTATCATACGGTTGTTGTCCATTATACACTTTTTAAAGAACATACATTACGAAATATCAACTAACAACAAAAAAATGAAATTGCCATATGTCCACATATTTCCATTCATTGGGCGCCTGTTACCTTTATGAAACTAAACCAAAATATATGATCGCAGGGTTTCGGTATGCGAAATATTTGACGGAAAAAGTTAATCTGTTAAAGTGCATTGCATTTGGAGGATGGAGTGTGCCAGGATTTGTAATTAAAGTCTTTAATAATTTTAACTTTGTTCTGCTTTATAATCAATGGAAACTGATGAAGTTTAATACATATTGGGATATACCAATCCATTTCTTTTTCTTTTTTGTATATCAACCAGAATTTGACAGCTTGCATAGGTGATTCATCAATTACCTAATGCAAAAGAAAAACAACGGTTTTAATTTCAATAGAAATGAGTAACTACTCCATGTTAAGCTTAACCACTGGTGGTTGAAGGAAAAACTCGTTACGTCTTCGGATGGGTACGCTTTGAATACTCACTTTACACAAACCTAGAACTCGTTAACCAAAACAAATAACAATGTGAGAGGAGCATTGTATAGCCGTCATATAAGATGTGATTAGAAATCAAGTTAATTTGTTATTGCAATCAAAAATCAAAAAATGGTTAACCACAGCATGTCAATGTCAAAACAAAATGGAATTCATCATTTGTTCAATCAACTCATATTGAGAGGGGGGATGAAAGTTGTTAAGGTCCGATGTAGTTCAGGTACTCTGTTGTTTTTCTAAATGATGTGTTCAGAGTTTCATATTTCGGTTCGCTGGAATTACATATAGATATAACGACTCGAATCGTATCGAAGAAGCTTTAAAAAATCAAGATATTGATAACTTCAATCATATCCTGCGCTATGCACCCATCCAGAAAATTGTTCGGGGGGAGGAGGGTCCGAGGGATATTTGTGTTTGCCAGAGGGGTCCTATGCCTTTTTTTTGGGGGGGGGGGGGGGGGGTTAAAAAATGAGTTTGAATTTTCAAGGGGGGCTGACCTCTAGATCCGCTCATGTTGGGTCGAATTTTCGTATCAACGTTTCCCCCTTGTTAACTCTCAAATCCGTAAAAAATATTATACTGGCAAAACTTTTCTAAAATCTAAATAACACATCAGTGAGTTTGCATCTTAGTATCCTCTCCTTTTTAATATGCCCATAAATTAATGTTTTGTTAAACAAATGCTTCATTATCAAACATTCTAAAACATGAAGCCATATTCAATAGAAATAGATTTACATGTACGTGTAATATCAATCAAAAAATGTAAAAAGGGCATCAATGAAATAAAAAAATATTATAAAGCCTAGCTTGGAACATTTTTGAGAAGAAACCAAATAAACTGCGGAGACGCTCATTTCTCTATCTTATACGTCTGATTTTCGATTCTTTTTTTATATTTCCATGCCAAGTGAACAAAGCATTTAACATCTGTTGAAATTGAATAATCATAGTATACCTTTCTGTTATAAGTTTCCCATAGGTCAAAAATTGTTAACAAAAGAAAAATCAGTAAGAGTTATCCCTCTTCCTAAAGCACGCATACTAACACTATCAAAACTTGTCAATCACTTCATTCACATGGCGGATCGGTGCTCCATCTTAGGACAAGAACTATTTGAATTTCCTTCTTCATGATGCTGCTGTACATTATTCAAGTCATTTTCAGATCTAGTCTTTTTTTCATTTGCAGAGAAAACGCTTGCCCTCTTCTTTAATTCTTAAACCCTTCAAGGTACGAGCTTCCCAAATGACGTTGTCTATAGATACTAATCGTAGACAGATGTTATAAAAATGACTTGAAATTTTTTCCACATGGAAAAAATCATGTCCTTAGCGTTTATATCTATTTTGCTTCTACAGATTTCTTAATAAATGCTGTATTCAAGGTAAACGTATACAACGTTCAACAAATTCAACGTAAAAAAAATCGGTGAATTTACGAACATCTGTTTTATTAAAATTTACAGACAGGGCCATTATTTTCCTCGAAATTAAAGAAATATAGAAAAACTCATTTATCTCGGAATCCTGTTTCTCTATGATGCAAGACATTTTGTTTTAATTCGTTTAAATGATTTAACAATCAAAATATAAAATAAATTTTTAAAACGAACCCGTCTATCCTAGTTATGAAAGCACTAAAAGCTTTCCTGTCCATCATAAGAACTGTCAAGGACAATTCTAGGTATAGTCATGAGATCTGTTATGTCACATGAGTATATATCTGGAAGACATTCAATAGCTTGTCTGCTGCTGCCAAAGATTTTGACTATATTTTTTTAAAATTAAACTGTAAATGTGATGTAACTACGCAAGGGTCATTTGCAAAGAAAAAAATTACCCTTGTAATAATTCAATCTTTAATCACATTAAAAGCAATTGTACAACCCAACACCCCGACCTCCAATAATGCTAATAAAAAACTCTGAACACTGTGTCATGTTTTAAACTTATCATATTTTTTTATTTTTTGTAACAAAAAAATTGATTTTCAAAGTATACATGATATGGAACAATCGGGTACATATAATAAATAGAGTGGGCCGTTACATTTATCTTGGGACAGGCACTGTCCAAAGCTAAAAAACCTGGCCCAACCATGACCTAATTAACCAGGTCAAAATCTGATGGGTCAACACTAGTATGCCATTATTAATAGAGGAATAGTCACATTATGTCAAAATAAATCCAGGGAACTTCCTTCCATTGCATAAAAATGAACACTTGTTACATCTCTCTCCTAACTTTTCTTTCTTTCATCTCCTGACATTTTAATATTACTGTACTACAGCGAGTCTAATTATTTCACAAATTAATCAAGATTTTTTTTACATAGAAAAAAATTTAAATTCAATCTATATATGAGTTTTGCATTTATAATCCAATATATCTGAAAAGAGTAAGGGAAAATATCAATAGCATATCTAAAAGTTAAAAAAAAAAATCACAAAAATATTTTTAAAAAGGGAGACAGATAATTCATCATTGCAAGTTTAATTGTATATAGAAAGTAATATGTCATTAATATATATTGCAGGAAAGGGTAGTAGCATTGAGCATACATACTTGTATATATATTCAATATATTATCACATGTACACTAAAAAGTAAAGGGCCTTACTGTGACATGGTTTAGTTTTTTAATAGGTCACTAGGTCAATGAACATATTTGAATACATTCAATTCTGAGATACCAGACCTCTGTTTCGATAAAAAAGAAATATTAATAAAGAAATTGCACAATATTATAATAGATATGTTTAACAACAGATCTTTCTCAACAAGTTTGTGAATGTACATATACCAAAATATACCACAAACTAATAATATATACTGCAGTTTAGTTTTGTTTAGAAATAATTCATAAATGAAGTAAAATCTAACAAAATTAAAATTTTAAAAACCAATACATGTATACGTATATGTAGCACATTATCACAATTTATGTTCATCCTGTAAGACAATCATGAAAATGTAAGAGCACTCAAATATCACAATCTTGGCCATTTTGTATTGTCATGGCAACAATTGTCATGGCATGCAATTCAAGTCAGTGGAATGAATATCATAGATTGATATGTCATGATTTCGACAATGTACAGTAAATGGAAACTGATTTGTGCAATCGCAAAGTGCATATCAGTGTGGCACAGCACATTGTCTGGAGCATGAAGTCTGTACTGCACATTTTATGGGTTTTGCACAGCACATTGTTTGGAGTTTGCACAAAATATTGTCTGATTTATGCTTAACATAGTATCTGTTGCAGGCAGGCTAATAGAACTTGGATTTGCTTAAGGAATGGATTTTATGGGCCATATTTTGCCGGATATAGAGCTGATTGTAGCACTGAGGTTTGCTGTAGACTTTTGGCCACTTTTTAGACTTCACTGCAAAAAAAGATGATATGAATGAACAAACATATATCAACAACTTCAGAACTTAACAGAGTAAGAATATTAAAATACATGTACAAGTATTAAGAACTACAAACTCAAAAGACATATACAAAAGGATTTTTACCTTGCTTCAACATTTGAGCTGAGTAGAAGCTGCTTCTTTATCTTCATGATTTGAGCATGACTATATTTTCTCTTCTCCAGGTTAGTGGGAATGTCCACAGACGAAATCCCATCCTTCACCTCACTCGTATGAAGGTCCTCAAATAACTTAGAAATATCTGTGGTAGATTTAGATTTGTGTCTATCTTTCTCATTGATATTCTCCTCTTCATTGCAGCTGGACTCATGAATAGTGCTAATGTCATTGTTATTGTGGTAGATATCCTCAATAATGTCTGCATCAGGACTTAAATGCAGAGACCCAGTGGAACTTACGCCACTAGAACTATGTATGCTCCTTATAGAGTCAGTACTTTGCACTTTGTTTTTCAATGTATTTTGCCTGAGTTCTTCATCTTTGGTTCCACAGTTCCACGAAAGTCTTTTATGAATACTAGTGTCTTTGTCCTCATGTTTACTGAGTTCCTGAATTGCATCAGCCGTGAGGTACCTCTTTGTATCACTCCTCGAGGACCTCCTCTGATTCAGTTTCTGCCTCAATCCATCATCAAGGATATCTGGCAGTGAGGAGTTACTTGTTGCTGAGGAGCCATTTGAGGAGGACTGCACCTGTCCTTTGTCCTCATCATGCTCCTCATTATTCACAGAATCCTCAAAGCTGGGTACTGAGTAGGAAGATTGCACTGGGTGATGACTACTTTGAATGTCCTCTGAACGCGTCCTCTCCTTAGAGAGCTGTAAGCGATGGCTTTGGATTGTCTGTTCTGAGTTAGATTTGTGAAAGTAATGAGGGGGACACTTATCGAAGGGGCTGGGCATGGGACTACTGCTGCTTCTGAAGAGATCGGACACGTCGTAAGGTGTCGTGGAGGGAGACAGAACATCCTCGTTGAGGGGGTGGAGGGGGGTGGTTCGTATCACTTCCTCCTCCACTACTTCCTCGTTTCCAGGATACATAAAGCTGTTGTGTCCTTGACTGGACTTTCTAGCTTCTCTGTACAAGGTCTGCAAACACAAAAAAACTATTAAGTAATTTGCTAAGGGTTTGACTTATTTAATACCAATGATATTCAGTTTCAGTTTTTGTTAGAGATTCAGTAAGAGTTGCTGCCCTTTACCTGAGCCTTCCTAATGTGTTCCACCCACACCCTGATGGATGCCTGGTCGGCATGGAATGTGAAAGCAGACACAGGTACGTGGTACTCATTCAGGTAAATCAACAGAAAGCTCCCTACAAAAGACGCACAGTATAAAGACAGCTGTGTACAGCCTATAGCTACAGTGATGAGACTGTTGAAGAGTCTTGTTTCAGCTGTTTATACATCAACTACTACGCTGCTGGTCTTACCTTTGTCTTTGAGTTCCTGAATGATCATGCGATCGACTCGCATTGGAGGTTTTATGATTTTATACTTTTCCATTCGTTTGCTTGGTTTACATATCAGTAAGAGATCAGTGAATAAGAGACACTCCACATCCATCTATAAAGGTCCAAAACAAGATAGTCAGTACATGTATATATGTGTAATATGTGCATCACATAACCCATATGTATGGCTCTGTACACTTGGCATTCAAGATAACCCATTATATGACAGAGTTTATAGAAATAATAAAGAACTTTTTATTTTTTGTAAACCTCAACGAATTTGCAAAAGTTTTAATTCATGTTTTTAATTAGGGATTCATTAAATTTTATTTAAATATTTATAAATTAAGAAATAAAACAATTTTCAAGCAACCTTTGTTTTATAAATAGAAAAAAAAATCAATTTTTTTTTTATCAGAACAACCCGAAACATCCCCTTCGTTTAAATAAACGTCAAATGAAATATCCAGTATAACACGAGTACTCACTCGAGTTGAGTCCTTGAGTTTGAGCACAGATTGCATAATTAAGGTCCGGGTGTGATCAGGGCTACACCCAGGCATAGGTGCACGAAGGTCAAAGTTGTCATAATATTCTTGAATGTACTGTAAAATAACAATATATTAAAGGTTATGTCAAAATTTTTCATTTATGTTCCTTTCCTTTCAAATTTGTCTACAATTTAATTCACAGTTTTTGGAGATCTGATCATGACTTACTCGTAGACATTCATCATTCGGTGACTCTACCGCATCATACGACTCAATTTTTGCAACAATCGCATTTAATCTCTCTTGGTCGTGCTTATGACGCAGTGTCACATTGACATGCGAGACAAATTTGTCCACCCCAGCAATCTGCCAAAAGAAAAATTTCATATTAGTTTCACATAAAAAATTTAATTGTAATTATAAAACTTTATCTTAAAAATTCAATATAATAACATGTAGCATGAAAAAATTCATCCAAGTTTTGACAAATACATATTAACTTATTCCTCAATGCACAATTTATACCGTAAGAAATTTTTCCTCATTTAGCAGTCATAAAAACAAGCTACAATATTCTATTTTGTTTGAGTGTGGCTACTGTTTGGGTGGTATGTATGTGAGTGTGGCTACTATTTGAGTGTGGCTACATGTCCCTACCATTTCTAGGAGGTCTCTTCGTTGTCGATCTTCCTCCGTCTTGCGGAGTATGGCCTGCAGAAGGAGGGAGTATTTGGTCAGACGCTGCATCGGCTTCACCAGTAGGTCCGTCAGTTTCAGCCGGTTACACTGTTTCTGGGTTTCCGCCCACTGCAAGAGATCAACAAACTTACAAAAATGCCAAACAGCACAAAACAAATCAGGTCAAAAGTCAAGCAACTGTAGATTTGCCCGAACAAGTTCCTTAAATCTGTTGTTACAAAAAGCTATAAACTTGGAAAACAAACATTACTTCATTTAATTTGAATTTTTTTGTAATTGAACAGGAGTAAAAACAACTGTAGAAAGTTTAAGAGCTTTGTTTACAACAGTTCTCCTTTCTCATATCCTGATTTTTTGTAGTTTGTTTCTCCACACCTAGTTAAACAAGCTCCTAATGTGACACATGACCTGCATTGATTGCAACAAGGGACCCAACAAGGCCCTTTGACAAGACCTTTCACACACCGCTTGCATTGTCTGGGAACACAGCGTCCACATTGACTGGGAACTACTTACCACCACAAAGGTCTTAAACAGGTCGTTATCGGCGTATCTGGCTTTCATGTACTCCGTACAGTTCTTCTGCTCAGTGCAGTATTTGGTATACGACCCAAACAGCTCTCCAAACTGTCAAAAAAAACCAAATTTTATTCATTTTATCCTATGCAAAAAAGAAAACCCCCCCAAAAAAACTTTTATTGTAGAGTGTTGTGTGAAAGCTTTAAAAAAATTGCTCCAATGAATTTGGGTGCAATCACATCTTTACTTTTTTGAATCCTTACAAGGGTAATAAAAATTTCATTCTTCTTTTAGTTTTGTCAACATTTAATTAATACAAGTTTATTTTATTTTACCCTTTTGAATCCATCCTTCATGTCTGAGGGATTGAGGGGTGTTCGGTTTTCCCTGGCTTCTAACAGCACTTTTAACAGGTGAGATTCCCAGAAGTCACAGTTCACAGTCAAGACATCACTGATGTTCCCAAACAAATGTTCCGTCTCAATCTGTTAGCAATCACAGATACAAATCCATCAATGGAAATCAAAGCAAAAGCATTCAAAGTTCAAATGTCAAGCATCAAGTGTTCAATTTCTTCTTTGTTTTTACATACTGAATAAACCTACCTCATTTAAAAGACCTTCAGCTTGTAAGTTTATCAAACAGCACATAAATAGCTGAAAGGATTAAAAGTATATATATAAAACAACAAAGTTTCATTGATGAATTCATGGATATTGATGATATCAGTGATCAATAATTTTTCATCCAAACAACAAAGAAAATGTAATCATTGCTTTTATAAAAATCACTACACCTAAGAATTGTACTGTTGCATATGTCTAGGATCAAAATAAATTTAAAGTACATGTATATGTTATTCTTTTTTTCATTTGTATATATAGACATGCATCTTTTCCCCTCTAGGTCTGTATGCTAAGGCCAGTACAATCCATAACCGGATCAAAACTGTATACTTTTATAACTAGCTGTCTCTCACTGTCTACATCATGGTAGAAAAAAAAGGTCCAAATTTTGTTGAGCTAGCTGTTATCTGTGGACTTACATCGACAATGACCCTGAGAGCCTTGATGTAATGGAGCTCAGTGTTGAGTAACTCCCAGATCGCCTCCTGTTGATCGTGCTGTCTCTTCGTCAACATCTGAAAGACAATACCAAGATGTTCAGGCTTCAGTGATGCTAAAGTACAGGTTAGGAGATAATCAGAGTGCAACATTGACACAAATTGACATTATCGGATTCCCAATCTACCATTGACAAGACGTCCAACAAAGAGTTCTTTACGGATCGCTAAGCGTTGTTTACAGCCGAGCGGACCAATCTTGACAGACATTTATACTAATCTGCTACTTCTACAGTTTTTAAAAGGACAAATGACATTCTGAGCGATACAAGTCTAATGGCTCCAAAAGGCCACCGATCTAACTAATTTAAAGATCAAAACAACAATCAACAGTTACTCCATTAAATGTTTGCTTCTTATCCATGTCATAAGAATCTTTAGTTATGGTTTTAATCCCCTCTCCAATCCCTGGGCGTAAACAATAAGGTCCTCGTCCTATATTGAGTTATTCTGAGTTAATAGTAATTCAGTTTGTAGGACTATTATCAATGTTCTTTTGGTCAATTATCTAATTCTAGTAGATAAAAAAACCCGATAAGTTTCTGTGCTCTAACAACAAATTCTTAAAGATAGTCTTAGTTATGGATATATATCAGACTGTAGTAAATTAGTCGAAAAAAGAAACAAAAAATTGTTTTTCTTGGTACCCAATATGATTGTTATGTACATTTTTATGACATCATCAAATACGCCATAATAACAATTCTTACCGAGGCATTTTCCACCACAGAACTCCAGTGAGGTTCGATCTCGAACAGGTTTTCCTGGATAGTGGGCCGTCCGAGTTTGAGGAGGGTTGGCATATCTGGGATACCATTGCTGCTGTAGTTGTTCAAAATATCACTCAGCTGGTCATGTTTCTCCCGATCCTGAAAGTACAGAAATAATCCAATTAAAACCAATCTAGCAATAAAACAAAACTTATCGGTAATCATGGATTAAGACTAGATCATTTAAACAATAATTGTCAAAATTGAAATATGTACTGGCTGACACAGGTAAATATCTATGACTTTTCTACATATCTTAGTGATTGTTTCATAAATTACGACCATCCACAAAAAACAAAATAATGTTCACAAAAGATTTACTACAGATCATATCCATTTCTATCCAATATATTTGAAAGAAATTTTTAAAATTTAAGTGAATGATCATGAAAAGCAATGGGTTGTACTGCTTTAATTTGTAAAACTGCATTCACATACTGTAGTTGTATGTGGTTTCATCATAATTCAACAAAACCAGTTTTCCTGGATTTCTTTGTTGAATTGATCCACGTACGTAATAGTATTTATCAAAGTAAAAACAAAAAGTTAATTTTTTTGTAATTATAACCATACAAAATTATGTTTCGTTTATTGCAAATAAACTTAATTTTTGCAAAAAAAAACGTGCATGCATGTCCACAAATAGCAATGACACTATAGTACTGAAACACATATGTACAGACCATTAGTAATTTTGACAAAATCTTTGTGTCAATGATTTTGACATGAAAATAAGAAAAATCAACAATGAATGCTTTCTATTGCTATCTTAATCTTAAACATCAAATATTCAGCTGTTTCTGGCTTAAAGGTCTCATTAATACATTAGACATCTGTTCCTATCTATATTCCAATAAGTAACCACTTGTCCATGAAAATTATCACAAAATAATCCATTCGCTTTATAGCGAGGCATCACTATTGGCAATATACATTATGTAAGTGAACAAGTAATTGTCAGGAAGCTTAATACTGAAAAAATCATTTGTTAATAAGATCTTTAGAATATTACGTTGTATAACCTCGTAAATAGAAAAAAATCAATATTACTAGTAATGGTCAAAGTAACAAAGCTAATTTTTCTTACATCGGATTTGACACTAAAGAAAATGTATTTGCCATAAAAGGTCAACTATCTAACAAAATGGGGGAGTTAAAAGTGTCTGCGATACAGACAATGCATCATTTACATGTAGATAATATTAAGTGAGAGACAATTCTCTACAATAAAATGCGCAAAAAACCAAGTCCCATTCAGCCTGATGATATACAGTTAGCAAAAGGGGAAAAAATGGTTTCCTTATAGCAGAACTTGACAGCAACCTTTCTGTGCCATAAATGTACCTGCTGATGGGAAAGTAATGGTCAACGTTTGAGTGGAGAGGACATCGCAGAGAACTTACTGTCGATGTCAGCGGTACACACGGAAAATTACCTTTTGACTAGACTTAACCCACATCTCTACATCTTTATGACTGCGATGTCGCATTTTCCGTCTCTGTTTATGACTAGACCGCCGAAGTCCTGAGAAATCCTTCGAATGTCCCATCAACCAAATTCCTTATACCCATCAGCTCAATTTTTCACAAAATTTAAAAGTTTCTCATCCAAACTCAATTTAATATGAGTACAAACAGAGTGTATTCCAACATCACTGGTAGCAGTATGAAGTCATCAGATTACTGGAACAATGCTTTATATTGTACAAACAATCCATTTAAACTGTTACAACATTATTTCGTGTGGAAAACAAAATCTGGCAAAGCATACAAATATGAGGTCACCAATCCAATTTAAGAAAGAAAGAAAAACAGGTTGATTTAAAGTTCAGCCACTTTTATAAATCCCCAGATTAATTAATCTTATATAAAAGGTTCACTCCGTCCAATTGTGAATTCCATACTCGACTCTATCCATCCATACACAGGAGCCTGATTAGAAAGTCACTCCACCTATAACTAGCTAGATTACAGGTGTATGTAATAACCAGCTAAAGTTGCAATAGCACCTTATCTTCTGCCGCACTTATTGATTCCACCTGATCTGACGGAAAAATCCAATATCGCGGTACTTCAGACATACATAATTAAGTCAGGTAGATTCCGCCTTCTTGCTACGAAGAATTCTATCTCATCATCTTTGAAAAAACCAGTTAAAGTAAGATCAAGTGGGTGTCATGTCCGCGTGTACGTATGTCCCAAAGGAGTCAAGTTTTCTGTTGATCCCAACGACAATGACATAGATAAATAAACAATTTCCATAACAAAGCTGGTGTGACCACTGTTCCTATTGACGTTTGGGGTATTTAACCTAAAAGTGTGTGTATTGGTTGTTGAGGTCTTCCCATGACTCAGGTATTTAGAAATGAATAGTCAACCCAAAGTTCTATAATTATAGAGGAGTAAAAAAAAGTGAGCCAGACACTCGTAAATCACAATTTTCATTTCATCAACTGCACATAATATACTTTTTTTCTTTATCTCAACCACAAGGTATGTTACCATTCTTGGTTAAAAGACATGAATAAAATATCTTAAATTCCCCACTTTCACGAAGCCATTCAATCTTAATCGATCGGAGAGAAATATTTCTCTACCATTAAAGAAAACAGAAATTAGCAAGAGAAGTCAATCTAGTTTGACAGGTGTATTAAAATTACAAGACAAGTTTAGGTTGACATTAAAGTTGTTTGGGTTTTTGGTTTTTTATGATTTATCGAATTGTGACAACATTGACAGGTAAGTATTTATAGGTCAGTAACTTCAAATAACCTTATTTGTAACAATTATATCACACACTTACCAGTGATCAACATCATAAAACTTAATGTTCATGGAAATACAAATATAGGTTATATTATTCATCCTTTGTTTTAATGTAATGGTTTTATCATAAATGATATGACCTAAAATCTATAATGAGGCAATCCGACTAAATTGGTTTTAATGATACTTACATATTGAACTTTAATATCTTAAGAATATCATGAATTTAGCAATATGAGTTACAAGTTTATATTTTCAGCGTGCACTCTGAAAAATTCTCCTGAACAACCAAGAACACATGTCCAGGACAACAAGAATCTATAGGATAAACAGATATTCCTTTCCTGACCCCCTCCCCCCCCCCCATTCTCAGTTAGTAGGTTATAACCCATGCATATGTCATATAGCCAAGCACATTATGGGCAGAGTGTCCTATTTTATGACAGTCAATCATTAGTCCATATCTAGCAATAATTTAACAACATAGATCACTAATAGAGTACTTGGGTACTAAATCCTCAGCGACAATGCCTAACTTGTGTGATCTGATCTCAGCTTCTATAGCTTGCATCAATAATTGATACCAGGGAAATGTATTTTATGTAATCATATAATAAATTCATATGACATATAATATAGCAGAGATGTAATGAATTCTATGAAAATTATTGACAGGTAAGCATTTATTCCTTTCGCATTTCCCCCCTTGTTTGTTGATGTCAACATTTAAACAGAATATTGATCAGTGTAAATCTTTGGGCATTATAGACCATACCTACATAAAAACATTTTATCGTTCATCTATTTGAACATCCTTCAGTAAGTACGTCATCGTCGTAAAATCAGTATATTTGTAGTGGGACATAAAAAACGCCCTTTTGTGCTGTGTATAATGAAGAAAGGGACAAACTTCAGCAGCCAATATTACACAGATGGTGTACACAGCAGCCGTCAAAGAGAACAATAATCAAAAGATGTCTGTCTCACAATAAATGGCCAAAACAGCATGCATCTGATTTTATTTGGAGCCATATGCATCAATACCCTCCCTTTTTATATTGACACACAATATAATGAAAAAAGAAAGTTGGTTATCTCACTGAACTAAAGCTTTTGAGATGGTAAAACCGCTTTTCATGGAAGCAAAGAGGATTTTTGGCTTGGTTTTCTATTTGTCCTGTACTTTCAAGAAGACATTATTCAATGAACGCACCTGGATCTGAAGAGATAGGATCTCTCTCACTACATAGATATATCTACCACACAAAAAGTTAAAAAGCCTTAGTTTACAATCTAGGGTTCCCCACCTAGATTTCTGATCATACTTAATATGACATCAAACCATGAACTGTAACCATATGAACACGTTTATGCATTTGATTTCTAGAGACTTTCAAGAGGGTCTTTAACTCCCTTTCATGGAGTGTGCCAAGGACCTCTTGATACAGTGCAGATATGATCAAACAATGTCCTACTAAAATGGGTACAAGAGGTACTAACAAGATGTTTTGCCAAATCTGAGTAAGGCTGCTTATTTAGAATGAGTAAGAACTAATAAATCTTGAGTGAGAACTGGACATTATTCAAAACAACGTTAAAGCTCATATTCATTTGTATTAGAAAAACGTTCACACAGCTATTATTGCATTCTCCGAGATGGCCCTAATTACACCAAGAACAAATAAAAACTCTTCTCAGAATAAAATAAAACCACAATTTGGCAGTGAAACAAACATTTCTTTAAACCACCAGAGAAATTAGGGGACAAAAATTAAAATCATTGAAGTGTAAAAAAATACATCTCAACAAATTTAATTCCATTAAACATACAATTCTTAAAGGCTCTTTCAGCAGAGATTGGTTCTTCTTTAACACACATATTATATTGACATGACCTGCATATACATGTATTCTTGTCATCTTCTGAGCAAAAACTTGCTGAGTAACTCCATCCATAGCTATACTTACATGCATGATCATCTCAATGACGTTTGTGATGGTTGTTTGCGAGTACCTCCTCATTTTGGAGGAAGCTAGGGATTAAAAATCCACGGAATTCCAAAGTATCAATCTCCAATCACATCGGAATAAAGGCCTGTGCTATAAAATAAGGCCATACTGACACACTGTCAATGACCACTGCTAATAATTCTCCTGAGGGCAAGGATTAAACTGATCAAATATCTGTTATCTCTCTCAAGACAGAAATTTAAACATTCCTCAATTAGCCTCAAATGGTCCACATGCAGAACACAATTTGTCAACCCAAGTCAAGGTACCGATCATCATAGGCACACAAGATTTTATCATCATGCCTCACAGGCTAGTCCCAGAAACATCCTAGGATCTGGGAGTCCTTATTCTCGTTGGAATGGGGGGAGAGGAACGCGCTGACAGAGAGCTGTCAAAGCCCTGACACTGTGTTATAATGGCGCTGGACATCCATCACCACAGCTCACCACAAACTCTTCCACTGGTGTCAGAAGTGAGAGATGAAAAAGACATAAAAGTCGCTACCTATACAAGCCATCTTTGCATAGATTATGAAATTTATGAAGTTATGATGGAAACGTACAAATGAGAAAAACCCTTTTCTTGTGCCAGAGTGAAACTATTTAGCAGGATCTCCCACAATGCAAATATTAAAACAAAATTCCATTGCAACAGATTTATGCAGATGACCAGAATACTGTAATGATTTCAGCTCATATGACCTTAAAACTGTGACATATCCATTAATTATTCAAGAGTGATTAGGTGTTAGATTTTCAGCAAAAAAGGGTGTTATGTAGAGAAAAAAAAATTTAACATGCCTAATCATATTGACAGTTCAACTAAGACAACACCTCTATTTGGGACTTGCATATGGTTTCTTATATTAATGAACACTATAACTTGCAAGGCTGCCATCAAAATATATGTATCAGCTAAACCATACAACACATATAACAAACAGGCTGACAATTAAATACTGTTTAATATGCATGGAAGCCACTCTTACACAATATCAAATACCTTCACCGTGTTTGAATGTAAATAACAGTGTAGGTATGAATTCTGATTAAATAAATCTAAGCTAATAGAGCTTGTAACATTCCATTTACTTAGAAAAACCCAGCTCAATATCAGATTCTCCACATACTAGGGATGACACTCACAGCTGAATGTCTTGCGTAATTAACTCTGTTCATTTGATCTAAAATCAATTGGCAATCCGATCTGGACACTAAGCGATGATTAAGTATGGATTTTTGTCTATTGTTATTGTTAGAAATTGAGTAAAAAGTTAATCAGGCTGGCTGTCACTGTAAACAGGCAAACATTCTCCGCATTTCCTGACAAAATGGCCCCCTTCCAAACCATCCCATCACATCCTCTAGCATAAGTCACAATAACTGCTCTCTCTCTCTCTCTCTCTCTCTCTCTCTCTCTCTCTCTCTCTCTCAACTTCTACTACTATAATCATTATAAAAATTCTCAAAGTGTGAAATTAATTATACATGCAACTGCAACTTAGGTTGTGAATTTTTTGTTATCAGTGACTTCCCTTTGATGTTTCTACCCATAACACTTTACACCAAGTTCTTTTCATTGAATGAATAACACCCTCCCAAAAAACACCAAACAAAAGAAAACCAAGCATCTATCAAGTTGCGCAAGTCACCATAAACTTAAATAAACCCAACTCACAAAAGACACAACATTACCCCTTTATCTAGAATGGTTGGGAAAGGCATGAGAAAACATCATTGATGCTAAGCTGCACATGCATATAATTATACAGAGTGGGATGACTAGGAAGAGAAATCCGAAGCCCATCATTTGTTGAAAGCCCTGCGAGATCAGGTTGCATCCCATTTCTCACCGGGTCCTTTCTATTGTGTGGGGTATACCTCAATGTAAAGTCACCTATGACATAAACGGTCATCTACTGAGTGGTAAAATAAAGTACAAATTTATACCGCTTACGACAAGGTGAAGAGGAACCATTAAATGGTCTGTATCCCCTCAGTTATCTAATACCTAACTATAGAGCATAAGGTCAGACAACTCAAACACAGTAAAACTTAAATGTATCTTACGAAAATACTACATAACACATGTGATACTGCGACTTAAGCTTATTCTTTTTCTGTATGATTCACTCATGACTTTCTCTCATCTTTCATTCCCTCTCAAGGTTAATCTTAAAAATTCTACAAAGATTTAATCAGTATTATTATGTTTTCTAGCTGGTTTCAGTAACCAGTATTTTGTTTTCGTTTTTAACTTCGCAGAAATACATGTATGACCTCTGATCCTGGCTGGATGATTCTGGTGTTTGTGATGTCGGTCTCTATACCTCCAAGTCATTTCGATTCAGACCAAAGCAGCACAGGAATTTCCAATAATATCAAAATCAATTTCCCCATTCACATATTAACAACATTTGTATGTATGATGTGCTGTACTCTAATACAATACAAAAGTGCCCATTAATTTTGTATTGGATATACCAACTACAGCACTCTGTGTCATTACATCTTACAGCTTCATTCATGAAGCACTGATTAAGAGTCAGATGTACCTCAATCAACTCACTTAATGTCTTAATGAACAGCAGTTCACATGCATCTCTTATATATACCAATAGACAAAGCAGTAGTAGAAAAAGCAGACACCAAAAGAATAGGAACCGGAATATTCAAGTTAATACAATTGTGGACATTATGATTGTACATACCTTAGGGTTCCTATTCCCGTGAGGAGGGGCCAGAGGCCATGACCGCCTATACAAGGGGTTGTGAACATTACGGTGGGCCCTACGCTTGACTTCTACACTGCTTGGCAACATGATAACGGTTTATCCGCGACCCGAGGAAGAAAGCTCCATCAACGACAAAAGTTAAAGCTCCCCTCCTGCATCACTCACTTGTCTCCTCCACACAGCCATTAGAAAGCATCCAAATCCCAAGAAGCATTGACACCCGAATCAATATTGTTATGACTGATGACACTCCAAACTCGGTTTTTGTCAATCAAACATGAAGTAAAACACCATCCAGAATCATAAGTGGTTCATATCTAACAATTGAAACAATGCTTCTTCAAGTCCGGCAGGGTTTAACACTGAAAGAGATCTCTGCGAATCTGGTTTAACTCGGTAAACATTAGCCCGGTAGTGGCAAAGAAAACTATCCCTTTTGAAATAGGTTTTCAAATTGGCTCACTGGTGACAGTGATCAGACGCTTGGCCATGTGACACGGTATAAAACCAATAAATGCAATTGATTTATCTCTGACAAATCCATGTTTGTCTCAATTATATCCAGTGAAACCGGGCTATGGAGAAGACATTCTTTGACCTTTTATTCAAGAGAAAGACACTTAAAAACCTTCACACAGGTAAACGTAAATTTGGGTTTTGGCTTGTTCTATAATTAATTCCGAGTTAATTATAAAAGGTCCAAGTCTTGTATCAACAAAAAATCAATAGCTACCGTTCAGAAGTTTTACACCAAGGTAGCAAACTGTCAGGGAAAGAATGCAAGGACAGATGATGGAACAAACCACAAGCATAAAGAAAAACCCCACCTTTGTAAAAAAAAATAAAAAAATGAATATTCAGGTCTCTGTATATATAGAAATAGAGTTTGAAAGAAACCTCATTTAGTCAACTATCTCAAGAATATGTCAGGTATTTCTATGTCAGTAGTTTGTGCATACATTAAATCCCTGTTGATTTCCATACATTTAATAATCAATTATTGAAGTAAAGAAAAAAATAACCCATCCTTCACAGCTTAAAGACACATTAGAAGAGACATATTCAACAAATGGAATAAATCCCTCCTGTCTTCTAAATTTAAACCGCAGAATTCATTGCAGTGTAAATCATTACTAAATTTTCACACATTGAGTTGTTCCGGAGTCATTAAACTTGTCATGCTTCACTGATTTTCCTTTTGCAATAAACGATCAAAAGTTGCTTATGATAAAATTCATAGGAAATTTTATAACCGTGTATGCATAAAATTTGAAATCCAAATTTTTAGAATTGTTTTCCACTCCTCATTTTTTTTTTTAATCTCCACAGACAAGAAGACATGTATGACACAGTTTTTGAACTTCTACAAGAGGGAACTCTGATAAAATATCAATCAAATAAAACACACAAAAAAAATTGTCTGTAACAACATCCTGCTTAGAACAAAGATTGTACTAGAGTATAGTAAGGTCAACTAACTACTTAAGTCTGTAAAACAATCGAAACAATTTGAAAATGAAGCCTTTTGAGTAGTACTCCATATAGAGCAAAGGAAACGTGTCGGTACCACCTAAACATATGCGATCCAATTTCTCTTGCTAAAAATGTCTTTTGTTGACATTGAAAGAAAGCAAATACCAAAAAAGATTTAAATAGCAAAGTGAATTCAAATATTGCTGCAAATAAATCCATCACACTACATTGTAACTTGAACTTGTAGCATATAATTAAAACACACCTGACTAAAACTGCATTAAAATACCAGTACGGCTGACAAATTGGCAGGTCTAGTCATTAATGAAGAGAGTATTTCCTCACTAGTTTCACTCATCAAGCTTGACAATTTTGTACACAACTACTGTATGTAACACTTGAAGGGGATTTCCTTTTCATTGCAAACCAGGAAAACTACATGTCCCAATCCTTAGAGAGTACACTGCTGTTAATTGCTCTTTAATTTGTTCCATTAAGACCCTATCAATACATGAATATGAAGCTTACCTTTTTTACCGGCATCCACCGAGCTACATCCCCAAGATCTGGATTTTCTCCATTCGGAATAAAAAGGGATGGGGGCCTGCTACTATGACCAGCGGATGGCTGAATCATATTGGCCAGAATAAGCCTGGATATGGTACCATATCCAGAGTCCTTGGACCCCCTCCGATTCATATTGTCGCCCACCATTGGAAACATTCTTTCATAGTCTAAATCCCTTCTTAACTTTCACACAAGTGCACGCATCAATTATTTACTGGAGTAAATTTAGTTTAAAACACAGCACACAATTAATTTTCGACCTCTATATGACAGTAGTCTTGTGTCAAGCCTGTATCAAATATACTGGAAAGCACAGGTAGATGGCAAATATCAGTCAGCACAATTGGCCAGCTGTCAAATTTATCTTTTGATAAGTATTTCACAGCACCAACGTGGTCAGACCATCAAGCGGCAAATTTCCATCAATATGGTATACAATAGGGCAAATAGGCCCCTTAACACAACAATCTCACAAATGTAGCCCTCCAATTTGCCAAATAAAGAACTTCATTACAAAAGTTACAGAAGTGCTGTTTCTTTCCATCAAATCTGCCAGATCTTCACTGCAAGCTACCTCATCTTATACCATTCAGGAAGTTAATTAACAATATATAAATTTATATATACAGAGGGAGAGAGTGCAACACAAAGAAGCCTTGACAGACTTTGCACAAGCAACTTGTTATTCAATTTCGGGGGGAATTCACAAGATCAATGCGATGTAATTGAGGAACTTGTTTGATTTCCCGTTTGCTGATCGAGGTGTCACCGCTTATATCCGTCGGATGGGCAGTGAGGACTATTTAGTCGTCAGAGACACATACTTAAATCACAATCGCTGTCAATTTGTAATTACTGTTGTCACTTCTGCTATGAATTTCCGAACCAAATCAACAATTTTGGAAATGCAGTCCTGTTTTTGGTCTGTTCATCAATTTAAAATCACTGCAAAGTCATGTAAAACTGCGACACTGTCTGCTCACAAGACAGGAATGGCAGGCCCCAAAAATAACCGAAAGTATATATATACGGACAAAATCATATCTTTTATAGCTCCCAATGGATAAATCACTATCTCAAGAATCTTCAATAGAAATATTTTGACAGCCTTTTTGGTGAAATTTAAAAATGCCGGATGTTCCTCACTAATCGCACAATCCTTTTACCTTTGTAATGATAGAGAATTATTTGTTCCACTTAATGGCCAAGTGATATTGCATTCCTATCGAGTACATAAACAAAAACTGACTCAGAGTGAAGCCAACAAGGCTAAAAACTTCTCCAAACAAAAAGTGACAAAGGAAATACGCCAAAAATGTCTAACAAAGAAGAAAGTTTCTCAAACAGATATCTTGTACATAGATACATTTCCAAAACAACAACACAAGCCACCAACAAAAAAACCCAAGCTCTCTGGTTAACTTTTGAGTAATTCAACACCCCCAGGTAAGTCGAAAGATCAACAGATTTTTGTGTGGAAACCAGCATAAATTAATTCACAATGGGGAATGTGTAAAATATGTAACAATTGTAATCCATTGTATCCTTCCATATCCTCAGGGGACCCTTTTCTTTCTTAAACACCAAATCAACTTAAAAGACTGTAATCATCACACATTAAGAGAATGAGAAAACCTCCATGTTTGTCTGATGTTTATTGTATTACAATGGGGGGATTAAGAGACATAATCAAAACCATAAAGTCTAATGTAAATTACATATAATATGCTCTGCAATTATCTAAGTTATCACAACACTTTTGTTTAATTAACTCTCTAAATTCATTTACTTTTTAAGCCAATATAAGCCAATAACTTTCACATTTGTTGAAATTGGTACATGTACTGCTAGATTATGACAAACGAGAACTAATCATATTACACCACAATTCATTATTCTACAGGTTTAAAATTTTGTAAAGCCAATTTCCAAGTCAACCTAAAAACACCTAATTTGCATTAGATTTTACTGTATTAATGTAATTAAAAGACTGTTTCGAATTCTTCCTCTAAAAAGAGATGATTACCCAAAAATCTGAAAAATTTTAGCTCAGAAAATTATACTGGCACTGTACCAGTTATCGGCTAAAATTTAACGATTTTCTTTTCGTATTTCCTTATTTCTTGATATTTTTGGAAGAAACTTGACATTCTTTAAATGGTGATGTCCTTGTTTATACATCTGTTATATTAAATCATTATTTAAGAACTCAAAACATCCTGCTTTTGTGCTTTTTAGCACGCCCCGAATTTGCCAAGTTTTACGATTTACTGTACCAGTTATCGGCTTTGCGATAATAACATACTTAAATCCCTGTACATTTTGATTTGATACTCTGCATACTGTAATTTGAATTATGCCCCCTTTGGGGTCAGACTAAAGGTCGTATGGGTTATGATACATATTAAACAAAACTCATAAAATTATTCGTTTATTTTCATACTGACTTGCGACCAGTTCTCACCGAGTACCATTTCTCGCCAGTACATTGTGATGTCATTTTATCAACACATAAAATTATAGACGAAAAATGATGTCACAATGTACTGGCGAGAAATGGTACTCGGCAAGAACTGGTCACACGCCAGTACGGTAATACACAAAATTGTAGACTATTCAATACGTAATATTATTGTGCAATCAGGAATTAAACTGCGATATGAATCTCGCAGAATTTAATGAATTCCTTTTGTTTCTACATGTTATATGTATTGATATTATATATCAATTGTGTTTAGTAAATCCGGTAGATACACCAATTCATATCCAGATGATCTGGATAAACCTTAATATTTTAAGCATTAATATGCAATCCCTATAAATGTTTATTTACCTTAGAACCAGCTGGACTGAAGAGATTGGTCAATTTGCTGCGGTCTTTGTTTCTGCGCCCCTCTGTGATGGTCCCCTGCGGACTGACCGAGGAGGACAGGGTTTGTGGGATGGGGGTCATGTCGTCTATGGACAGGTTGATTCCCCTACGACTCCGCAGACTTCCCACCTACAGGACAGAGTACTCCACAGTCACAAACAGGAACCATATATTACATAAAATCATTGGTAATTTCCAATCTTTAGGTTTTTAAGTTAACAAACTCTTTGATTATTTTTATGATTGACAGCTAATCTCCAGAAACACACAATTCTACCGGTAATCAAATTTTAAAATGTAAAGTTTTAGACTCACACGTACAAGATCTACTTCATCACATATGATTTTTAGAAATAAATACGGAAACTGAGTTATCTTTATGGAACACCTGTATATGTTATCAAGATATTTCTACAGTCTAGTACAGACTATACAGTGAGATAAGTAAAAACAAGTATAAAGCTAACATATTGGTACAAAGGTGACTATATTTTACGATATTTTTAGAGGTGTACATTATAACATACATACATAATATAGAAAATACAGATACATGTATATACAACAGTTCATGTATATATTGAATACAAATTTGTTGATACTATTACAGTATTACATAATTACATTATTACATACGATAAAATATGTAATTTAGTTATAGGGTTATTTTATGTACATAATATCTATACCAGTATTTCGTAAACTCAATGATATGAATTCTCTGGTTTGTTTTTGGTATCCATGATCAAAGGTTGAAAACAAAGGTTTCCAACAATAAAAACATTTTGTTTTGTTAGTTCATTGAAGTGAATTCTATTTCTACAAACCTAGTAACATTTCATTAACAATGAATTACCTAATCATGCTAATTGTTATATGAAACATATGAAATTGAGGACCTAATTACCCAGTACAATAAGTTGTTGAAATCTTATCATTTGGAGTATGAAGATAATGATTCAAGTTATAAAATGCAGTCCTTCTGAGCAACTCAAAAAATGTGTTCCAAAAACCTCACATTCAAATCTTACTTGAAAATCAATTTTATAAGATAGAAAAAACATCTTTAAACTTAAGCTTCAACAATTTTACTCAAAAAGAAAGACGGTACATGCTAAGATCATAAGAAATAATCTTGTATTACAGTATTTTTTCATCAGGTAGTTGAGAAAAGAAAACAAACAAATTTTTAGAGGTGCATCAATCTCTCTTGTTTTTGTTTTTTTTATTTTGTAATCAATTGATCCCCCTTGTCATTTTATAACATGAATTAATGATAAATGATTTCCTCCTCATCTTAAAAAAAATTGATCTGTACAAATAATAACATGATAAAACCCTCTCCCCTCCCCATCTCTGTTACAGATACCTAGCTCTAGACATGTCTTATCTGTAATTGTTAGACGGATTAATAGCTCTGATATACAATGCGTTAGAATAAAGTGCAGACATGTATAAGCCAAGCCAAAGCATGAAGCATTGCCAGTGAAGCGCAGAAGCAGCATAGTGACAGAGAATGCTGCTGTTAAGCATAGGGTGCAGCGCAATGCATGACAGGTAAAAAGATTGTCCAATGACAACATGCAAGAAATTGCTTGAACACATGAAAAGAAGCACATTGCATCAGACTGACTAGATATAGAAATATATTACAACACCAAAGCCCCATACCTCCATAAAAAAGATAAATTATGGCATCATTCATTTAAAAAAGTCCCAATAAGCATACCTACTACCTATCACTTTAATATTTTATAATGTTAATTGGGTTGTTCCACCCTCAAACATTTATTTATGGCATAGAAATTAAATATTTATTATAAAGTGGAATAAAAAAAAGAAATGATGGATGCAGATTTCCATACGAAAACAAGATATTCAAAGAATGGACAAAAATAAATGATAAAAAATTCAATAGCAAATGAATTTGGTTCAATAGAAGATATGATGGTGCATTTTTTTCTCTCAGATGATTGATGATTCATCCATAATTAACTACATGTATTAATAAATCAAAAATGGATTCATGTGAATAAATAAGCTGAATCAGGGACATATAAGAGCCATGTTTTGACCATGCAGTTTTTAACCGCCTGATTTTTTTTACATGCATGCATATCATGTCATCTTTCCAAAAAAAAAAAATCTTTAAAATTATTCTGTGATATATCTGTTTCAAATACTTTTACTAATATAATAGAAGTCCATGTTAAAAAAGGTGAGCTATAGCTAAACATATTGCTGATTTTCTATGCCAGGGAATACACGTAGTACGATGAATAAAATATTTCAAAATGTGGAAAGATAGATAACTCTCTGTGGCCAATGGAAATAATAAATATTGGAGATAAAAGCAGATATACAAGATATATATTCCATATATTGTATATAAAGAGATAATCAATCTGATGCAATGGAGTTGACAACTTGTTGTCAAGGTGACATGCATTACCATGACAACCAAACTTACGGGCAGATTATCGTCAAGCAACTTTGGCCCTTCACCCTGTTTGGGTGTGGGGTGTGAAAAAAACGGGATAGACAGGGAATTTCTACGTTGTTTTACCGACGGTACTTCGACCACAGGTGGCACACGCCCGAACAGAGATTCACGTCGTCCCATCTGTATGGTAACCAAGGAAACACATAACATTGAGCAAGAAATCGACATAGACATGATATAAATATAAGTATTAGGCTTAGGACACATACAGCATCACTTGGCATCAGTCCGTTACAGTATTTAATGTTAGTGCCACAAAGGTGCCACCTCTGCAGGGTTCTTTAAAGCTTTAGATGCATTAGTGCATGTGTTATTATATCTCCACTGCATTTTTTCTTTTCAATTTTTTTTAAAGAAGAAATAACAGTTTTCAAATTTACTGGAATGTGCTTTAGTCTTTAGACAAACTGTAGATATTCAAAGTTACAATTTTTTTTTTCATTTAAACAAATGAGCCAAATATCAAGATAAAAATTAATGAAAATCAAAAGATGAATAAAAATGGTGGCAAAATAGAAACCCATGTAAAAAAAATCTAGCAATAGAATTAAAAATAGAGAAAGAAAAAGAAAGTTTTATGATTTAAAAAAAAAAAACTAATTAAAATCAGATAAAGGGGCTTTAACTTATATAAGAGCCTCATGCTATCAACTGGAAAAAAAATTCCATGTTTTTCTTCATCAGGCCTAGGCTTATTAACATGCATTCATATTAAGGTGCTAGAATTACAGACAAACAAACCAACATGCAGCTGCTCATGCGCCTTGGGTGCAGGATAAGACATGCTTCACCCATAGGTAAAAAAAAAAAAAAAGGAAAAGAAAATACTAACAAAGGTACATGGATGATTAAACCTAAACTGATCAAATTAGGTAGTTAGAACTAAAAGGTTAACGACTAAACCTGATAACAAAATACAGTCTATAACTTTAATTCCTGCAGAAAATGTTTCTGTTTGTTTGGCCACAACCTGTTCATTAATTAATTACATGGACACCCAGGTACAACATTATTTTACTATATGTACAACCACCTAAACACGTTGACAACTTAATACAATGTGAATACTAGACCCGTTTCTTGTACACATCATTTACCCTCAAAATGGAGTCCCTTCTCTACAAGAATGCAGGTAAATCATATCATTTTAATTTTCATTTCAGTTTTGTTTCGTAATTTTATTAACACCTTTTATACTAATTTCTAAATATTTCAAATCAAAATTTTACATTACACAAATTTGATGGTTAGATTTTCTTTGTTTAAATAATTTGATAAAGCAGATTTGAAAATTTTATTCATAGATTTGTGATTAAGATGTAGAAGTTTGAAGCAACATGTAAATCTAAGAAATGAGAATGAACTGTTCCTCGTTCATCAATAATAAACCATTGCTAAAAAAAAAAACAGAGAAAAACAAAAAACTTGATCCGTCTGATATCAACTACATTAATTACTGCTATACCAGTAGGTAGTATTAATTATGAAAAAAACTTAAATTCGAGATCAGAAGCACTTTATCTATAATCTTGCTGGAAGGATTTATATATAAGATCTTTTTAATTTTTTCTTTATAATCTTTTCATTGACACCTGTGGGGGATCACAGCTGCAATCTCTCATTTATAGTGATGGATCCTTCGGAGGATCCTGCAGGTACAAATTACACAAAATACTTCGATTGCCAGGTTATACTTATTACTAAATTATTACTAAAAATGGATGTCAGAATAATGATAGGTATCATTTCATTAAATTTATCATGCTGTTTAAATGAATTAAATAAAACCAAATATCATCCATTAAAATACAAGCTGGGAAACTACCTACCCCCATCCCCCCCCCCCCCCCCAAAAAAAAATTACAGGTAAATGAAACCTTTAAATATGTGGCTTAAAGGTAGTCCAAACCAGTATGAAAAATAAGAACTCAAACCATAAAACAGGATAGAAAAAAAATCAAATCAAAATAAAATAAAAAGAACCTAAAGGGAGGTAATTTAAGACAGAGTTACACACCCCTGAGTTCTTCTTGCTATTCTTTGTTCCACTGCTGGGCCTTGATTTGCCTGAGCCACCTTCAAAGTCCTTTTCTATAAAAAAAAAAGAAATCAATAGATACTATATAAAATTTAGTTTGATAAAAATTATACAAATAACTAAAGGTGCAGATATGTGAATACAAGTCCATATGCTACCACATAGCAGGTCCTTTTGGCCTGATAAAAAACGATGCAAATTTAATAATGCTAATTTTAGCACATACAATGCAAAGATTTCCCTGAAAATATTTACTGATCATCAATATCAATTGTTCTGTAATTATTTTACAATATTCTTCAATCTGTTCAATTGTTTGGTCAAGTTGTCTTGATTTGAATCCAATTTACCGGTACTTGCAACAATATCTAGATTAACTTCAAATACTAATTTTCTAACATTTCTAATTCATATGCAGTTGGACTTCAATATCTCGAGCAATGATATCTCAAATACAATGGATATGTCAGAGTGATTTGTAAGTCCCAACCAGTTATTCTTTAAGCATTTTATCCAAGATATCTTAAACAGTCCCATCTACAGTAAAACACGGTTATAGCGAACACGCTTATAATGAATTGACGCTTACAGCGAAGTGATATTTATTCCCCATGACTGTATTACAAGTTGTAAACTTGACGGATATAAAGAATTACGCTTATAACGAAGTAAAATCGCCCGTCCCTGGCACTTCGTTATAACCGTGTTTTACTGTAGTTTGAGATAACAGTTTTGACTGTATCATGTATCCATTTCAGATACATCAGTAAGAAAGTGAATCCTGGACATGAAATTAATATTGTGTTTCATGCAAACACCTAAAATCATTAAAGCTATTTTTATTTCATCCATTTGGATAATTACTTTCCAATAGAAGCTATAAAACTAACAAAAGTTACATAATTCATTGGCATCGTCTGGATCAATTTAAAATAAACGCAATACCTGTTTAATTTTTCACATCTGTAAAGGTTTTATTGTAAAAACAGTACACAGAAAATTCGGATAAGATATTTCAGTTACATTAATCAGTATTGCATCTGATTTTCCTGTTATTATATAAGAACCTCGGGATAAAAAAAAACATCAAGAGGCAGAGAGAGCTAAATCAAAGCAGTAGTATGGATGCCAACTGACTGATTCGAGCCTATCTCAATTTTCCCATAGAAAATGCTGACTCAGGAATGAATTAGATCAATAAAAATTGTACATATTTTTATCCGAGGTCTTTCCTGACAAACAACTTTTCAGCACACAATGCCCAGCTGGAGTTTTATATGCTTTTCTTGGCTGAATTTTTACAATACATACACTTTTTATTGGAAATGACAATGTATATGATTAGCCCTCTGAACAGGTATATATAGGCAATCTAGTTGAATAGATATGGTCAAGGTATACAAAGAATAGCTTTTTAAAAATTGATATTCTAAAGGTTCTACAGTCCTCAATTTTATACTACAGGTTAGCAGATAGTGGGTATTCAATTTGCATGAGCAAAAATTGGGTAAATTGATCATCTGCATGATTTGAGAGAGAGAGAGAGAGAGAGAGAGAGAGAGAGAGAGAGAGAGAGAGAGGGTCAGTTTAACATTTCGGGGAGTTGGGTGGAGATAGAAGTAAATATTGTTGGCTCCTCACTTTTAAACAAAATAATACATGGTCTCAGGGTGTGCTAATGGGTATAAGATCAGTCAATATTATCCTGCGCAACAAGTGAAAGTAAACCAGGACCACCTTTAATCCTGTTTGTGTTTGCTCAGTTGGTTTCAATCTTAATCTTCAATTCCAACAAAAAATATAATCTCATTCTTACCACAAACCGATCTTCGACGGAATCCAAATGCCATTTTCACAGTTTAGGAAAAAAATTAAATCCTCTTTTTTAAAGCAAGGTTGTCAACACTCAAATTCTGCAAACATTTTGATATGGAGTGTTATGTGTATTCGTCTCACAATGATCAACAGGCATAGGTATTCTGAACATGATTTGTTCAGGTAAATGCAAAGTCTCCATATCTAAATAGCCTTATCATATTAAGGTGACAACTCGATCTTGAAGCATGTACTCCTCAATGTACGCAGCCTACACAAATCACCTTCATCCAAAACTACACACAGAGAGAGGGAGAGCAGATCAACAAAGAGGGGAGGGGGGATTTAAAAACCAAAATATCCAACATCAATAAATTTTAAAAATTTGCAGAGGTGTACACAAATCCTCCACATGTGCTCATTTTAAAATAGAGGATCTTCTCTCAGTGGGGAGGCATGCACAAAACTGAAATGTTAAACATTAATCTCAAATGTTTTATCCATGTGAATTAACTTTTGTGCTTCCAATTATTCAGTAAACAGATATGAGTTCAAGGTCACAGCACCTATCTATTAATTTCCAAACATTGCAAGTTTTTATGTTCCAAGTCTAACAACAGATCTCATCATGCTGAATACTTCCAATCATCAACACTTTTATCCAAGTTTGGAATATCAATGGATCAAAAGGCTTTTTTCACAGTTCCATTTCAATTGAGGAAAAAAAGCTTATGGCTTCCACAAGACTGCATTGCCAACATTAAATCTTCATATTGAAGTCTATATGAAATCAAGGGGGCAACTTGCAATGTCAATATATTCATGGCAGTCAAAAAGCCTTTACAACTTTAATAAACAGCCATCCATCATTGGGTATACTCAGATAAAAAGACAAATATGACCTGTACACACAATGATGTCTATCCTCCTACTCTTCACTCAGAAAGCACTTCACAAGTTAATGGCTCCTAATTTACTTTTTTCTCAATGACTGATTGAAATCCCCCTTTTAATACTGGCTTTCCATCACAGTGGGGTCCCAATGCAAAACTAAGATCGACTAAACTCAGCACATTCTCTAATGGTGTGATAACACTATGACCACACCGTGGTTTTTGATCACTTTCAGGGTCGCCTGTCAATCGCCACAAAGGGTCCTCAGCACCTCCACCCCACCTGCGATTGACCAGTAATCCCCCGCGAATCGTTTCTTATCGCCAAACACTGACCACAGTTTACCTACAAAGCCCTATGTTTGTTTGACAACTACATACCAAATTTTCAGCCCAGTCTTTAAAGCTGGACCTAAAATATTCTAATTTAATTTCATTCCTTTTAAATTTCTAGCAAAGCTGATAATCTTTGTTGTAAACTGCTTATGATGCTATAAGCAGGCTGTATTATAGTATTCTAACAAGGTCACTTGTCGCATTACCACGACCCCCCAAACACTTGAAAGGTATTTGTCAAAATTGTTTCAACCTTCTGAAATGCTTAACTTAACAACATCAAATGCTGTGGCCACACAGTGAATTTTTTGGAAAGTGTATAGTCCGAACAAGCTTAGCAACAGCTGTTACGGTAGATTGAAAAAGGTGAAGATGATTGTAGTATAAGTCACATATGTTGTTGGGAAAAACCGCATTGGTATTGACTTCACATAAAATAAAATGTCAAAAGAGGATTTGAGTACATTGAGGTGTTTTTCACACATCTTATCATTTGATCTCCCTGGCAGATATAACTAAACATTGCGATCATTTACTTCCTAATCAATGAAGTAGGAAGCAAGTCTAAGGTTACACAAAAAAGTTCTGATTTTTTTTTTTCAGACTCTTGATTTTTTGGCTTCCTAGTAGAATGTTTTAAGCTAATAGCTTTTTGATAATCCAGTTTTAAAAAATCACTGTATTTTATCTCCATTTTCTCTAACGGTTTTTTAGAAGGGCAATGGGTGGTTGTCTCAACTGGGTAACACATCAGGCCAATAGGGCTGGCATAACTTGGTAATTAGAGGATGTCTGGGCACACACAATGAAGGAATGCTGGCCCTATACTGGTCTCTTATCAGCAGGCCCACAGGTTATTAATGCAATCGCTGAAGGTTAACTAAACCATGTGCTACCAGTTTGTGTAGCATAGTCCCCTCTCTAAGAGACCCTCCTTTTCAGCACTATTTGGAGACCATTCCACAATAAAAAAAACACACCTTACATGAACGTTTCATGTTTCTTCTTATGTTTAAAGAATGATGTTCATTGCACTTTGATTTGAATTAAATGCTGGAAAGAAAGCAAAGGAAATAGTTCTTGCAGCAATTTGTAGCCATATTGACTTTCATTTCACCTCCTCTGATACATGTCTTTTATGCATGTCAGTAATGAAAAAGTTCAAAACAAAACATTTAACAGGTATAATCAAGCTCCAATACTATAAATCGACTAAAATGCAAGCATTTGCGTCCTTCTTTGGTGTCACTAGGGATGGGACGATCCACCGATGCATCACAGTATTTATTTTGACGATATTTGGATCGATACATTTACCATTAATACAACGATACCTAAGCGAACTTTTTTTTATTTTCAAAAAATATCCAAGCTTCATATATCGGCTATTTTTAGTCCGCGCGCCTAATATGAAAGTACAAAGATGGCGGAAAACCTCGTAAAGTTGTCAAAACTGTTAGGAAGCTAAATCTGGAGTGTGGACAACTTTTGGATTACTTGTTTATGAAAAAGTAGTGTATATGAGACTAAAGTAATTTGTAAATTGTGCAACGCTCACTTTAAATATATCAAAATAACTTTTGACATGCGGTAATACATCAACAGATTGAATAAATTTTTAACCCTTAATCATGTTTTCATTCAGTTGCAATGTATCGTGATACGTATCGTATCGCATCTCATGTATCATGATATGTACCGAATCGGCTAAGTACAGTATCGTCCCAGCCCTAGGTGTCACTAAGCTTACTTTTGTTGATAGTCTGACATTTTACCTTCAGTCATCCTATGGTTAGGTTAGGACTTTACTGATGAAACATAAGCATGTGTATCGAACATCCATAGGATCTAACCCAATGCAAGTGAACAAACTCTTAGTTTTCATTTTAAAAAAGTATTGTACATGACATTATAATTTCATGATAATTTGTTGTATACCAGTTCTTGTTGATATCAAGAAAACTTAATATGAAGAACACATGCACATAAACCTAACCTTGAGATAATTTAATAATAATTGCAGTATTGCTCCATCATATGTCAAAGGAATTTCACAAAACATCTTTAATGGCAGGCATGGGGCAAACTTTTAGACTGTGTTAATCATATCCTTCATGGAAAAGGTAAAAGAATCTCAAAATAAGTATACCTTATTCAGCTGATTGATCTGTCCTACATATTGCAATATTAAGGCATGTCTTATTCAACTGAATTATTAGACAAGATCAATGCCATTTCATCATTCATTAACACGCACAGATGCGACCATCAAGTTTGACTTAACATTGCATGATGAGACTCTGAAATATCAATGAAAATTCATCTTCTTGCCAGAATCAATCTGATGAGAGATTATTTCTTTGAACATACCATTGCCTACAGGTAACATCTTTTTGGGAAAGAACATAAGTACACATCGCTTCTTGAAGGAAAAGTTATCAGACAAGTGTACAAAGATAAAATCTTCTGGGACAAATTCACTCCAATCAATACGAGTAACATATCTAGTGACATATTCAGGAACAGGTACATGTACACTTATAAAAGACAGGATTCTACATGTAACTCCAGAGATCTCAATCTACTGCAGGGCAAGGGAAAGCATAATTAAGATATATGACTCGCTCTATCCTTTAAGTTCAAATACACATCTTGTTAAAGTGCAAATATAATTATACAATAAAAAGGCTATTTCAAATTCTTGATCTTAAGGCCTAATCAGGAAGACAAATTCTTAAGTCCTGTCAAATTAGGGCCATTTTGAACTGTGAATAGGGGAACATTCCCTTCAAAATCTAATTTATGTGCTTTCTCAGACCCAGTTAAATTGAACAAGGTAAGACTCTTTGACAGAACAAATTGCCTGATTTTTTCTTTATTATCTCCTGGCACACGTTTTCGGGGAACACTCAATTTATACTGCCCCCAATGGACCTTATCTTAGTTTTTATCTTGTGCACACCTTGACACCTTTCAAATGCCTTGCTTGTAATCATAACAATGACCAAAGTCCTTCTTATTGAATGATTTTCGTCCTTTTAAAAGTTAAAGATTTTTGCTGTTCATTCCAAAAGAATTATTTATCTTATTAACTTCACAGTAGAGTTATTATAAACAATACTACCTGTGAAAATGTGGAAAATTTATCACCTGTTTATTGATTGAAGTAACTTTGTAAAAATGGCCTATATTTTTTTAAAAGGTTTTTAAACTGTTACAAACTCAGTTAAATAAAAATATAACAATTCAATTTAGAGTAGCCCTGATTCAACAAAGCAACACTAAGTGAAACTAGAGAAAAGTTGTTTTTGGAATATCTAAATCTCAAATGAATTTATGTTCTGATGAATGAATTCTTTACATAGAAAAATTAACAGTCAATAGCAAGATTCTAAAACAAACTAAACAGTTATGTGAGGGAAAAAATATTGATGGAAATTCAACATTCTTCATGGCCTTAAAAGCAATTTGTCCATTTTATAACGATCAGGGTAACTTTTTAATCAATTTTCCTATAGCTTTTACAATGGAAAATAGTTGATAAGCAAAACATAGCCAAAGCACTAGAAGTAATTAGAGTAAAGCATTTTGCAGAGGAGATTGAGAAAATAAAAGATTGTTGTGGCAATATTACCTTTCCAACCAAATAGCTCCTCCGCAACATTAGCAAAATAAGTTGGTCTGAATAAATCCGACTCAGATTTGCGACTTGCTCTGGATCTTCTTCTTTGCTTTGACGATGTATTCATCTTTTTCTCCATAAAGTAATCCGTTATTATGAAATTTTTTTTCAATACAATTATGGTTCCTCCATATTGAAATACATGCACCTCATGTCTTCACATTCCTATATATTTCCACTGTTTTAAATGTGTTCCTTATCATAAAGATCATTATATCTATCAAACAGATTTACTTATATACATTTCAATCAAGTGTGCTGATAATAAAAATCCTTCTGTACGTATGACTTTAAATATTTCATTTGGCTTCGAACACATGCAATATGAGGAGCAAACTGTAAAAGATCACCAGAGTACCTCGGAACATTCAATACCTGTTCAAAAATAGTTCGTCAAAGCCCATGATCAGAGTAGTCGACCCGTAAAATTGACTTTAACACAACAAGAATAATCAAAGAATAATGGCTGACCTACAGAACTTTGTTCCTGGGCGCAAAAGAATTTGTCATTATTTGCACAATTCTGTTGACAAAATGTATTAGCAGAAGGTGATCCTATACAATGCTAAATCAATTATCAGCTCCCTTTAACTGTGTACTGGTATAGGATAGAACTAGTCAAAATCGGAACTGCTACTGAAAATCTGCTGAAAACACACACTACATACAGTGATAATAGATTAACTTGGAAGTTTCTGCAGTAGAAGCCAATCGCTGCAGAGGTAGAGTGAGTGGGCGAGTTCCAATTAATCAGTCCAATTAAGCTTCCCTAAAGGACTCAAAATTTCACTCATGAACCAAACATCAAAAGGTAGGAGTCCAGATTTAGTCAAACACCATGATCTGGATAGTACATCACACTAGACAATCGCAGATCAATACAAAGCAGGCAGCAGTCTCTACAGATCTTATATACTACCGGTATACTAAAGAGCTTGAGTCATAGTCAAACTCTCACTTATAGAGAACTGAAGCCTTCCTTGTCTTTAACAACTGACATAATAAAAACCTTTGTCCTCATAATTCTCATGGAGACCAACAAATCATCCCATTTCTTATTTCTGGTAGACTTCCAAATTCATCCTCTTTGCAATTTTTTTCCTCATGAAGAAACAGGTTTTAAAGCCAACTTAATCAGTATGGTTTAGATTATGATACTTGCATTATCAATATTTGGAACTGTCCATACTATATGCAAATGGTGTGAAAGATACTCATTACAATGATCGACTCTTCCCTTTGTTTGATTATTACAAGTGCATTTATTCCTGCAACTTGTTTAGCCGATTTTCTGCTGTTTTAGCTGGATGATACCTTAATGACATTAATCAGTTACTAAATCTATTATTCTAGATCATTTTGAGCATTGCTTTCCAGGAAATTCTCAATTCTAGCGGACAAATTAATTTAGCTCTTTTCTGCAATGCAGATTTGATAGCTAGCTATCATTGTTAGGGTGTTAAACAGACCAGTCAAAGAGCAAGAAGGGTGTGAGGTGGAACTGACTGCATGTAGACTTCATGCCAATTCCATTCTAGACTAACATTTGTTGCACTGGCAGCATGCAAGCCGCTTGCTAAGCTAAGTGGTTATGTTACTGCAAATACACAAATCCCTTCCTACCTCAGATACTGTGATTTTGTTTCATAGGGTTTGATAGGTTCAATAAAGGCTTTACAAAAATTAGGTTTTGAGAGAGATTAATACAAATCATATAACTAATTTGTTTTGCTTCATCATAAAAAAATGTCATACTCATTGAACACCCCACTTACCCTACCCCCATTTATTCTGTTGATGCATGAAAAGCCATTGCAGGAAAACTGATCCTGATCTTACCTGGGCATGACACATGGCGTTTGTGAAAGTGTCTGCCAGCTTGCTGGATGAAACTCTGACGTGCTAAATCCATCTTAAATCTTCTTGAAATAGACTACATTAGACCTCATTAGCAGTTCCATGTCCCTTCAACTTGCGAGAGAGTAGGTGAGATAAATCACTGTCACACAGACGCAGCAGCCATCATCGCACACTTTTCGTGAAAAGTTAGTATTTACTGGGAGCCTAGAAGTTAAGCTGTAAGTAATACCAAGAAGGTTTGATGAAATCCCTCACTAGACAAGATTTTAAGTATGAAAGAGCTGATCCATCTTTGGAAATTAAAATGATCGGTGTCAATCTTTAATCCTTGAAAGGGAAGGAGAATGACCTCCAAAACTTGAATTAAATCTCGGTTTCTTTTTTTCAAGCGACAGGATTTGTCTGTTATATTTCACAAATCAATGAAATAGATCTATACCCTGCACTTGAATAGTTTGACATGGTGTTCCTGAAGACCATTGAACTATGTTAAACCATGGTATAAAAATATTTTCAAATGCACACACATCAGGCTTTTGTTGTAATATCAGATTTCTGACTGAAATTTACAGATAAGAAACATTTGCAATGGGTGACTATACCCTTCTGTTTCAGCACAATCAGTCTTTAATCAAGGTAGTTCGGAATGTATGAGTCTACAAAAGGAGCACCACACCAAAAAAATTACACAAAACTTTCACTCCTGTCTTTTTCTCTTGAAAAATTTCCATTTCAGTCAATCTGTCTCCAAGCTTTAATAGTCCATGCTGACAAGGTAACTAAACACAGATCATCTAGTAGGTTTCCTCAAAATTTCTCAAAAACAAAGGCAATTCTGAGATGGACAACAAGAGTTTATGTCTTTGAGGAATTTGGCCAAATCAGGTGTCAGAGTATCATAAGCCCTGTGTATAATTACAGAAAATTTCCATAGCACGGTAAACCACAAGGAATTGATGTATTCACCATTCTGAATATTGATCAGCACCTCTGTGGAAAAGAGCAAAGAACTTTTCTAAAGGTAAATTCACTCTACTGCACAGCTGAAACCACCTACATCCAAATGGTATGAATAGCTTTTTCAACCAAATACTAGGATTTCTATTTGTATCTAGTTCTCCAGTTAACTTATGTTCCAGGTCCCAGCAATGCTTCAGAGTTTCATCAATAGTCCTTGGACCCCAAGGCTTCAGGCTTAATGTTAATCTTTGATATCTCAGACCAATTGGTTGGCAACATGGTCTAGAGCACTTCGATGTAACTGTGAAAAGGTAATGTCTGGTGACCATTCAGCCATCTGTTGTTTTTACTTGTAAGTTTATTCAATTTCACTCAGCATTCTTTCTGGGCTACAACTTGCTGACTCAGGTAAGTCTACATACATCAGATCCTCAGATAAGTCACAAAGCAGACTGAGACACAAAATAAATTAAGGTAAAATGTGGACCTTTACCCCTCATTTAACAGATATTTACCACTAGACCCTTGATCAAGTTGAAAATAAAAATCTACATTTGCTTAGCATGGAACAAAAGTGAAAACAGATAGTTATCTTTGACAACGGACTGAGGAACACACAAACAATGACTAGCACCAGAGCCTGGGGACCATGCCATTACAGAACTGTCAACAGAAGGTGTTCAGCTCACACCTATGGCATTTATTTTTTATGCTGCTTGACAGTTATTTATGGCTTGTCTTATGAATCAAATACACAAAAGTATGATGTTTAATTTGTCTGCCACATGTCTTCTGGTTCATTCAGAATAGCTTCTTATGCAAACTGCAATTTAAACGTATTGGTATATCGTTTTTCCTTATTTTCATTTGCAAACAGAACATACAAAAGATGTCAGTGAATGCATTTGGAATAAAGCATAATGTTTACCAAGACTTCTGATTAAACACATCACTATTTACTTTAATCAGAATATTTAACCCAAAATGACAGAAATGGCAACACCATGACAAAACCTGTTAAAAAAAAATGAGATGAGCCCCAAATGACAATTATAGACTTTTATAGTGATACTATATTTTTCAGTGCAACATGCAAATTTGGGTCAAGGTGTAAACATATTGGAAATAATGAGACACTTACATAAAATAAAAAAAAATACTCTAGTTCTCAAAATGTGTGACGAGAGAGAGAGAGAGAGAGAGAGAGAGAGAGAGAGAGAGAGAGAAAGAGAGAGAGAGAGAGAGAGGTATGAAAAATTTACCTTTAGGTTCATACTCTGCAACCATGTTTGGACACAAACTTAGGGTGACAATATGGTTTTCTAACTGATTTACACATTTACTACAGAAATCCCTTCTCAAATGCACATACTCAATGTACTTCTAATATTACAATGTACACTCAATGATTGTCAAGAAATACAGTTGTGTTTTATACAGTTGTGTTTATATTATTTGCCCTTAAGGGGGACCTTTTTTCCTGAGACAAACCAGATCAGTGAATGAGGTCATTAAGATGTAGTGATCGGTCAGATAATTACCCCACACTCTGATGTAATACTGTCTATCATAGCCCAGTGAACTTGAAGAAGGGACAACCTGATATACTTATATATCCATGCTGATGGTAATTTGTTAAATAAGGTAACATAAAGTTGGAAATGTATATCAATATAATGTTGGGACTTGTACTAGTAATTGTTACAAGCTCAGAACTGACTCAGACATTGCTATTTTTTCCACAGTTATACATGTATAAGACCTCTGCAAGCTATATATAGTAGGACTATTGGTAATACATGTAACTGTATGTAAAATACATTTTCCTCCATGATTGGCAGACAGAAAAACAGAGAAGAGACACAGGAATCCATGTGTGGAAAATTGGAATTTTTGAGAACAAATAGATCATCAAAATAGATAGACCTGTGCAATAAAACAAACTATCAGGTATAATATTCCCTAGAGGATCGCATTCAGGTGGCTTCATAAAACTCACAATAGCTCCACATATAAAATTACTAAGTAAATATCAGCCAGAATCCTAGAAAATATTCATTTAGGTCTTTATTTGTTCATACACAGTCTGTCAAAGTTATCATATATCTGTCATAATCTATAATTATACGCTACACACTCTCAACCTTACGCCCACCAGCCTGGGTCCCCGGATACCTGCTGCGTTACGTTATTCAATCTATTCATTCCTCTTCTACTACGACTGGATATATCAATATTAATGCTATTGTCTGTGACTAAATTAAATTACAATAGCTTTGTGTATTCAATAACTACAATAAATGCCTTTATTGATCATGCGATTGCCCACGGAGCAGAGATATCTTAGATCAGACATGTCGTAGGGTCAGTAACAGGGGCTGGTCAGTTGCATATCAATCATCGTTAACCATAGCCCCCAGAAACAACCAAAATACTGGACTCTCTGATCCACTAAACAACTATCTTTTTATGGCCTTACTTTGTCCTTCAACCCAGTCCCTAGACTCCCTACATTTCCATATATCTACACAACAAAGTGATTTGTGTTCTAATGGGTTTTTTGGTGGTATTTATCTGGAAGATATAGGTTTATATCATCATATGGTCTATTTAATTCAGTGTATAGGGGTCAGAGCATTCAACTTTTACCTGTCAAGTATTATGACCTTTAATATTGGGAATACATACATTATTTCTTTACACACTGTTTGAAATATTACAATCAAATCAATCTTTGTTCATGGCTATAAGTACATTATTGCATATATGGTGACCACTAATTGGGTAAGAATTAACTTCTGTCAACCAATTTAGTGAATTTCTTCAGACTTCAACTAATTAACAGGCATGTATTTAATGAATTCTTTAAAAAAAAAAAATTTAAGTGTATCTCTCAACCTTCATTCCAGTACTTTGTCTGGAGTTTTTTGGTTAACATATTTTTTCTCACCTTTGATATTAAGGGTGTTCCCTCCCAACAGGAAGCACTCACAGTCCAGGGGTAGGGGGGTGTTGGAGGCCTCCACAAATACATTGACCCTGTGGATGTCCATGCCACGCCTCTCCAAAATGGGCTGAATGGACGCTCTACAATTAGAAATAAGTACTGAAATTACTCTAAAAATATTAAAAAAAGTTTGATAATGAATACACTGTCAGTGTAGGGTAAAAAACCTACCATTTATGCATGTAGTTTTATAAGTTTACCATTTTCAGTATTATAAAAGAAATCTGCAAAAAAATATTTAATCATGATAAAAAGTCATTTTTGCTGGCTTTTATGGCTTGTTGGTACTCATTACATATCGTATTGGAAAAAAATTATCCATAAATCTGTAAAATGTTTTGCTGTGGATAAGTAATTATTGATTTTGTGCAATGTCCATTTCTATACATGTACCCCATCTGAACCATGAATGACATAAAATAATACAGTAACAACTTTTTATTGATTCCTGAGGTATAGGTGATCCCGCAAAATGACAATTTTTTTTTCAAACTTACATGCATGTACCATAAAAATTAATCGTTTTATAGTGATATAAATCGTGTAGTACCACAACCAGCTGACGGAGTGATGTACCTTAAACTGATGCCGCGAACAGCTGCCACTACTTCTACCTCGTCTACATCCACAAATCTCAGAGTAAAGCATTCATCGCTGATAGCAGACTGAAAGAGAAGAAAAAAATATTGTCATCACATACAGGCACACACTAGAGATCATCATAAAATTATTTGTTGTGATCGTAATCTGAAACAGAATTGCGGTAAAAAGAAATGCCACAGGAAAATTTTGGTCATCTTAGGTGTTTAACTTAAATACAAGGTGTATTTCTATTTGTATATAGATTTTACAGAAATTAATTATTTCTGTGTAATTTGAGAATGAATGAAAGAGTGAAAGAAAGATAGAAAGAGAGAATAAAATAAAGTCTGCCTGGCAACAAACAGAACCATGTTTTAATCCTTCATCATGTCGTGTGATGTGATTTGAAAATCAATCCTGCTGAACACTAGATGATATAATCTGTAGGTGTGAGTGCACTTCACAATCAATACATGTACATGACGTAAAAACATTTATAACAATAAATCTCAGATTTCCTCTCAATATGATACAAATTAATGAATAGTCTTTGTTTTTTTTCAATGATCCACAGACCCTACAACAAAAAACTATTACTTAAAAAACTTTTTGATGATTAATTTTTTCGACGAAATTAATTGATTGCTTTTTTAATGTGATGCACTTACACTGCAGAGTAAGCATAATATCAACCCAAGATATGCATACATGTATATGTATTAATATGTAAAGAATAAAAATTAAAAAGTGCAACTGGCGTAAAATTGTTAAAAGGAAAGTAACAGGTTACTAGCGGACCCAGATTGTTAAAGGGAAAGTAACAGGTTACTAGCTGACCCAGTTAGTAATTATGGCATAAATTAGTTTTTCAAAACAAACCCTGCAGCAATAGGTTAACCAGGGTTATCATTTTCTGATCAAAAAAGAAGCCTATAGTTCTGAAGATCTATTTGTGATAAACATTTCACTGGTACACTTTATATGGGTGATGGTATAGTAATGATATGGTGTACACATTAACACAATATTATCACAGTGATTTTTTCCTTTCTTTTAAAGAACATTAAACAAGAGTGAGATGTTACATATATCAGTACACTGTATTTTCTTTCATGAAAAGTGATATGATACACACAGAATACTGCTGTCCATTTCTAGGAGTGTAACCTATGTGTATATATATATATATATAATATGTTATTTAGATTTCTACTTTCTAGACACCTTCAACTGTTTGCGCAATCCTCCTGAGAGGTCCTCAGACATTCGTCTGAACTCGAGATCGCTCTCCTCCTCGTCTGAGTATAACTCGCTACTGCTGTGGTGTGAGTCCTAGAATTAAGGAAGGAGTAGGGATCAGACAGAAAGTGACGGGGTGTGGATCAAAGTTCTGTGTAGGTGAGGTTAGTATCAAACAGCAAAAGTATCCACACCTTAGAATTGATATAAACAACAGGATAAATACAAAGTATGGTCACTTTAATATACCCATTATAGATAAATACTGTCTAAATAAAAAGCCTCTTTATTGCTTTATAAGCTGTCCCACTAGTATTATATGCTTTGTATATAATAATACTGAGAAATTGTTTCAAGAAAGATAACTCTATTCTGCCATCATCCTCTGTGCTCATTAACTCACGTCTGTGTGCCGTCGTTTTAACTTCAAGGCTTTCTTCCGCTTCAGTTTCAGCTCAGCTGCTGAAGGGGTTGGGGGAGGTCTAAACCTGAGAAGACAACAAAGATGGAATTAAACATGTAACATGATTTTTTTCTATCCTCTTGAAGTAAAATACTTTCTGTAGTGCCTCAAGGCATAGGTTTTCCTTTAATATTGTGTTACTGCACCTCTGTTGTGGTCGATATGCAAAAAAAAAAAACTGTTTGTCCCACTCAGCAGGTTTCAATAGTGTTGCAAGCATGCTTAAGCAATTGATTAATCAATTTATTATTTTTAAACAATGAATAATTAAACTACTATATACATGTAATTAAAATATATGAATGGGTGGACTTACTCCTGGACCTCTTTTTTCTTGATGTAAATCCCGTCCACAGCATCATCATCCTCATCCTCAGGGGCCGTGTGTCTACGATTCAGCTCCGAGTGGGACTCACTGCGAGTCCCGAGATTAGGAGAGGAGGACCCTCGGCCGAGCTGAGCCAAACCTACGAAATCATCCCCCAATTAATTTTAGCCTGACAGCCGCCATTACAATGACTTCATGCCCCGGCCAGATCAGAGTGGGAACCCGAGATACCCGACGGCCACACTTGACAGCCTGGCCTCTCATTTCAACCCAGAAAATCAACTGGATAGATTTACAGGGATGAAAGACGAGGTAGTGGAGCTTTTGTACACATGTACACTACCAAGTCTGATTCATAGAGATATGGTTTACATGCTGAAGGACTCCAATCTGATACTAGATATCCCATCATTTCTTTTTTTTTCAAACCAATTAAATTGTTTCGGTAAAAGTGTCATATTAGAAAATTTTTTACATAACTAGATCAACACACAGTTTAGAACAGGTTATCCTTCTAAATATCAGACTGGTTCACATGATGTACATTTGTAGTGCTCTATTAGGCCTGCTTGATAAGAGATTGATATTTAAACACTGACTCCTTGTATTCAAACAAATTTTCACCCTATTCCAGCAATAACCACACATTTGAGGTTGGGTTGGCACACAAAGCCACGTTCTTTTCGAGCAAATAAAGGCAAATCTTTTACTTCCTGTCTGACTAGTTTTGACCCCCCCCCCCCCCCCAAGATGTGCAGACTTCAAAATATGACATGTATAATCGATATCAAATCAATTATCATTACTTTATCAATTGGAAATTTATCTTTGAATAGAATATACATTCCCAATTCCAAATATAAAAGTCAACTCCCAACCTTTAAAATGCAAAATTGGTGTCACAATAATCTTGTACATTATATCTTATCTCGATAAATGAGCTTATTAATTACTTAATATCATAATTTTGCAGTGAAATATCATAAATTAAATCTACTTAGTAAATCAACCTAATGCTGCAATCATTAAATTCCATCAATAATCCTTCTTAGGATCTCATCATCAGTATATGTGTCATTGAGTCTCTTATATTTCTACCAAATAACTTATATGTTAATTGCATCAATATCTAAAAATGAAATAATGATTTTTTTTTCATTTCTAAATATCATGTCAAATATATGTAGATATATGAAATAAACTGAATATTGTATCAATCACGTCTAATAAAACTTTGAATATTTGATAATGAAATTTTCAATACAAATTGAATTTTAAAATTGAATTTTAACTGCCAAACAATTTAAATGCATATCAAATACACATTACACCAGTAGATCTGCTAAATAATTACCATAATATAATTGTATATCTATAGTTTTATTTATCACAAGGTATTGTGTGTTGATGATGTGGTAAGTAGGTAAAATAAGTACTTAAGTAGGTCATACCAAGTTTCTTTTTGGGTGCATCAAGGACCAGATGGTTGCTGTTTTCGTTGCTGCCATGGATACGCTTGTCACATGGTTTGCACATGAGCAGAGGATGGCCTCCATTGCTCTCTGCACAGTCTGGGTGGTGACAAACCTATAATGATTATTTAGATAAAGAGGAAAATGTTCCACACGAGTTGTTTCATGAAAAAGGATAACAATCTTTATAAAAAATTGGGCTTACAAACAGATCTCCATACACTCCTTTTTTTGTACTAAATGGCTTTAAGTATTATTGATATAACTTGATTTTTATTCTGGAGTACTTACAAGTACATGCAGCAAAGTAAGCATTGAAATGAAGTTTAATATAAACACAATTAATATACTTCACAAAGATTATTATTTTTTGGCTGAGCTGAATCTTAGTCAAGTTAAGATGCACACTACATCATTTTGGAATGGCTGCTATCCAACCATATTTTGCGACTCAAAATATTAAATTGTCTGTTTCATCTCAATCAATAAAGATTACTATTTTTCATCATGAATACCGGTACTCTACAACAGCTTTTTAGGGGTGGGGTGATGCTTTTGGAATTTGGCAGTTTATCATAAAAATTACCTGAATAGCCAAATTCCAATTTACCAAAATTAAGCTTTCAATTATATAATCATATAGCGAATAATATGGGAATTGCAAAAATTAAAATAAAGAAAAATACTTCACATAATCACCAAAATAACCCCTCATACAGTATGTCAGAACTAGAAGAGGAGCAGCCTGTCGGACCAACTTCTTCAAGTTGATCTTTTTCATTGTTAAATCAATCAGCCCCAAAAATCTTTAAAAACTTTGCAAACATTTTTTTTTCATTAGTAATGTAATTGTTATTTGTATTATGAAAGTTATATAATGTGGTCAATTTCTTTAGACCAGTGACCTTTAAAATCCTGATTAAATAAACCTGTTCAACCAGGATGTTTTACAAAACCAATTTGAAAACGAGTAGGAGGTGAAAATTAAAAGTCCTGGTGCAAATATTGTTTGCACACAAAAACAATTCTGTAGAGGGACTGGCAAATTATGTAACAAACAAACCACTGCAGCAAAGCAATCTGATAATTCTAAGCAATCTGATAATTCTGAGACATGCTGATGACAATTAAGATGACCCTCATTATCTGATTGAACTCATCTTTGACAACATGATTCAAATTATCAGGAAAAAAATTCATGTACAATTAATCATCATAAAGGGACTATGACTAATAATGACCAAAAGCTAAATCATTATGTGAAAATCAGAAAACCATAGAATTGATAAAGGGTCTTTCTCTAAATAGTTTCAGTATATATATTGGCCGCATATTCATCCCGAAACTTTTCATCAATTACAGTACAGCTTATTTTTCTCCTTTCTGACCACCAGCTCTGGAAGAATATTTTATACAGGTTACAATTCTAATGAGTACATATCAATACATGTATTGCTATACTGAGGGTATACCTACCATAGCCTGAAATGTCTCTTTGACAGTACAGCATTCCCCTCCCCCTTCCTGAGGCTGTATATCTACCACTGTCACAGTGATTCCATACAGACAGGGCTCACTCAAAGCCTTAACAATATCCGAGTTCCTGCCTTTCTTAATCTCTGCTGAGTTATCTATGTTAAACCTAACTCTTTTGGACACCGATCCTTTACCATCTTTTATGATTCCATTCAAGTGTTCCAAACCCTTTGGTGATTTACTGGGTGAATCATATGAGTTACTAGGAGATTCGTTATTCACCGAATCACTAGTGTTGTTTGATGAATCCTGATTATTATTCAGTGTATCACTAGTGTCTTCCTCATCACTGGAATCGTGTTTGATAGTGGTATAGGGATGCTCCTTGTCATCGTGTTCACGTTGTATCACATAATCTAATGCCTCCAGCACTGACCTCAGATCTTGATTCTCTGTCTCTCCATCACTGCAAGAGGATGAGGAATTGTGTTCCAACACCATTGACAGTGGGGAGGGGTTTCTGTCAGGCTCTGGGAGGGACAGAACCTCCTTGTTCTTTTTAGTCTCATTAGGTGGGGAGAACAAATCATCATACACAGAGGCTGGAGAGTTAGGTAGACCGCTATCTGGAGAGGAGGACAACAAAGGACTCCTGACCCTCTTCTGATCCGTGGCCAATTTCAGCGGACTTTTCCGCCTGGGCCACGAGAACCCATACTCCAAAATCGGGAGAAAAAAGTTCAGGGGTGAAGTGGGCCTACTATTGCTGAGTGGAGGTGTGTCCACATTGTCGTCGTCGACACTGCTATTGGTCTGCAGCTGGTAGATCTCCGAGGACGAATGAGACTGACGTGTTAATTTGACTTTTTTCTTGGAGGCTGGTTTTTCCGGAGTTGACAACTGGCGGGCAGCTAGTACTTTGATCTTCTTTGGTTTGCTTTTCTTGGGCATCCTTATCCTGAGAAATATTGGCTATTAGCAGCACCTGAACAAGATCCTTCAGAGGGGATCAACACATTCCTCACATTTTCCGATAGTATTGCATTGAGTCACCCATTATCATCATCCTGGACTTATTGAATAAGGAATTAACATCACATTCTTTGTATAGAATCCCTTCCTTTGGATTCAACTACAAAATAATTTTTTTTCAACTTTAAAAGCTTTAAAACTGATAAAGAATATTAGAATTATCTTATGATAAGCTTTCACTTGAGGATTTATAACTCTTTCCAGCTGATTTATAACCTATTAGTCCATGGGGGAATGTCAACTCTAACAAATCACAACAATAACTATAATCCATCAAAAACCAATTCCTAATGATAAGCCGTCAATGGAAGATTAACAATCCATTCAGCAGGGTCAGTAAGTCAAAAAGTTCATTCTATTACTTACAACCACGTCAAGATCAGAAGAGACACATTCCACCTAATCTCAGGCCTTCCATAAACATATCAATATGTCTGGACCTTATATCTCATGCTTGCCCATCAAAGAGGCATCCACTGTGTTCATTTACATAAGGACCTCTCTTCCTTAAACTTTGAATGCTTAGCACTTACTATCTCTATCGGATTAGTCCCCTTCCTGATTGACCAAAAGTCTAAAGAACTCTTAAACTATAAATACAGAAAATGGAAAGCTATTACTTGTTGAATGCAAAAACAAAAATAAGGCCAGTTCATTGAACACCATAGATCTCTAACCATGCATACATATAGAATTTCTTCTATTTCAGAAGGAACTACAGATAATATTTTGTCCTTACAGCTCTCCTTTCTAATTATAAACCTTCATGAATAAAGACAAGCTGACACATATAAACTTGATACCAAACCTTCAAGTACCTCAAACAAAGACTGTCATTACTTGGGATTAAAAATTTTGAATGAAATTTGAAAAGCAAACAGCTAGATCTTACATTTCCACCTGCTTGAGTTGAAGTAGCCTGCAAGGATTAATTATAGAAGATTTTAGGTGTTTTAAAGGGCAAAGTGATATTTTAACACTTGATAATTCAATTTTCAACTCCAGCTAACTCAAAAATATCACATCCTTTAATTCCTAATTTATTGGGCAAATTTTATATGAAATACATCCTTGTATATATTGACTGATAAAAAATAAATCAAAAGTTGCATATGAATGACAAAATTTTATCCAGAGTTAATTTAAACCATAGTGTCGGCACCTCATATATTTCAAACATATCAAAATCATAAGGCCATCGAAATAAACTGAAAACATAAAATCAAACAACAACAGCATCAACTCAAAATAGAATACCTACAAAGATTTCATTTACATTGTGTCAAGGTTAATCCATAAATTACTCCATCTCCATTTCATCACTGGACACATCCAAATTTAAACCTACAATCAAGTCAAACACTCCTTTCTAAAACATCCTGAAGAAAAGGCCAGATAAATGCACTAATTTTTTTCACACGATCCCCCTTGGTAAAAAAGCCTGATATTTCCTACCTTTTCCAGTCAATGATACTGACCTGGAAAAGAGAGCGGACCCCTAATTACCACACCTACAAAGACATGTGGCACCTGCTTCGCAATACATAGTGGGATCTCTTAACGAGTTACACAGGCATAAAACGGTTTGCTAACCTCACTGATCAATGTTGAATAGGTTCTTATCTTGTTAAATCCTCTTTTTTCAACATCTTTATTGCTGGTTTGGAGTTCACCAGATGCAAACAAAAGACTGTGTTTTGGAGAGATCTGCTTATTGTTCCATATCATAATAATCGCTGTTCACTCTATAGAAGACTCCCCATCAATTGCTGTTTTTCTAGTGAGATTTGTAATCCTTCTACACCTATCTGTTGCATAACCTAGAGGATCTCAAAACCATGCTACTTTTGTTGACAGTCCATGCTAGTCCACCAGAAAGATGACTAATTGTTTGACAGGGCTCATCTTGTTAAGCAAAAGTAAGTACTACCCTGCAAAAGAGGAGGGGATTTAAACTTAATAAATAGCTCCCGCTGGTCTCCTTTATAGTTCTCCAAAACGGTTCCATTTAAAGCTGGGGTTGTGTCATCGAAGAGGAAACAAGGTGTGGTATAGGCCAATCTCTGATCTCACTCTCATCAAAAGATTGGTTGTCCAATTGATATCCTGATATCCAGAAGATGAATTTTGAATGATCGTGAATCAACAATCAGATAATTTTTATGTACACTTCAAAAGTGGTGAATCGAGCAGTTATGGTAATTGATAAAACACATTGGGGGTAGTGGTGTATGTGCTGATTTATTCATTGCCAGCCAACAGCAACTTTATTTGAAAAGAAAATCTAGGATAAAAAGAGCCACTGAGTCGTGGCCATACACGAGACAGTCTATGGACGAGGAGGAGAGGTGTGGTGCCTTATATATGCAACTTAAAGAGACACGGGTGTTTTACCCCGGCAAACCTAATATTTGCTTTGAAATTACACTTTAAGCAAACAAATAATAAACAACCTGCATATTCTATTCCCTAGTTGTTAGCGTTTCAATGGTTAGAGTGCCTCTTCTATTGTCAGTAATCTTTCATCTCATTTTTATTTAAACAAGGCATGCCTGCCAACAGCTTTTCAGATATATCAAATTATGTCCTAAACTCATTTCTAAAACATGATGATATCGAACTCATCATGGTGCATCTAAGTAAACACCCTTATCTTTGACATCATATATAAATACAAGTATTATTTCCTTTAAAGCATTCAACGCAAAAATCCCATTCTTTACAGCGAAATCTCAGATACCATCTTAACATCAGTATTACTGCAGATAATCATCTATAAATTTAAACTTTATCACATTAGCATAGCTTATCAGCTATTAACAATTCAAAATTTTATAGAGAAAGTCTTTTAAGGAAATCATTAATATTCAGGAGGCAGATGCCATCTTGCCAAACCTTGCACCTTTCTCTGACTCACTAAACAACAGTCTGTGAGCAAACTTGCTGACATAGATAAATATGAACAGAGGGAATAATCTCCAGGCCAGTTGTCATTTTTAAATACATTCATCTTTTGTATACACAAACATTGACACAAAAAAAACTGTATACAAACAGTGACACAAAAAACTTCATTTGGTTCAGACACTTGTTTGCCAAGATCTCATTTTTTGTATACACTAAAGAAATGAATGAACACTCAGAGAACAACAGATAAGAGTATTACATGACTGACCCTGAGTGTCAAGGAGAGATGGGAGGAGGCAGGAGTTTTGGGATCATTTAGCTCACCAGAGACCTGTTCAGGGATCATTTAGCTCACCAGAGACCTGTTCAGGGATCACAAGCACTCTCAATAATCCCCTATACCCACAACTTTTGGCCACTGCAAGTGATCACCCACTTTGCTGAACAGGCATCAAGTAAAAAAGTGTCACAAAATTGCTGAACAATGGATATGGGGTCTATATAAGGAGAGTGAGAGGGAAGTTATAATAATATTATATATTACATTATATAAAATTATTTAATTAATTATTATATATTATATAATAATTTCAATAAGCTTCCTTTGCATACCATTTACAGAAGTAGAACTACAGCTCTAGCTATGGTGAAATATTGGGTTGTCAGAGCTACAGTCCTGTACAATACTACTACATGCAAAAATCTTGCAACTGACTGAGCACAACTGCAAAAATGTTTGCTAGTTTTGGACTTACTAAGTCAGTAAATAAACTTGAGATGTGAACTCTAAGTACCAGTACAATGTATATTGATGCACTGTCTCAAAATATTAATACACTATGCATGTTTATGTTTCAAACCTGATATTATACCTCACAGATGTTGCTTCTTTCAAGAAACACTGACAGATGTTGCATAACAATAGCGGTCAATTCATCTATCATGATCATATATTTCTTAAGTTATTCATCATTCAGGACCTTTAATTTTCTACATCAACACCACATATGGGTATATTGGTGAATGATGTCTTTCCTTTTATATAAATATGTCACGTCATACTGCCTAGAGAAAAAAACCTGTATCAATTCACATCTATGGTTTCAGAGACAGACACGATTAATAAAATAAAACGCCATGTGAGCTAAAATTACAGCTTGATTGAAAGCTTTTCATGGAGATCAAAAGGAACAAGTTGTTTTCCTTCACTGAGCTGTTTGGTAATTGGACAAATCTTCACAATGGCAAGGTGATCATGCTTACACAGGTAAAACTCTAGAGATCTCACACCTGACAAACCATCAATGTCATGATCAACTCATACACACACAATTTTTGGCTCCCACTATGTTGCTAAAAAACACAATCTTTATTATCTTGCATACATTTAGTTTGCTTTCATCTTTAGACAGTGTTGCACTTTTTCTGTCATGATAAAAAAAAAATTTACAGCTTTTTTACGCATTAGAGTGAGAATATACTCATTTAGAATTAAAATTATTCATAATCAAAGAGTTGTCACGATACCTTAATGTACCTGGAATTTCACTCCTGTACATTAGCTGCCCCATAATACAGTAAAGATAACTCTATTGGGTAAACATGGCATACCCCGGTATGTATAATGTAATGAGTCTGTTTACTCCATTCAGCAGGTCTTTTTTTGGTAGTCTCTTACAAATAATGATAACAAAACATCTTTACATTTAACCAGTAAGTTCTAGCATTTAAGAATCCTAGCTGGCTACAATGTGCCTTAAATTAAGAATGTTCTGCAATTCTTAACAGTCCTGAGAAAATTTTATTTGGACTTAGAACTATGCATTTTGTCCAAACTGACTTTTCTGTGAGGCTAGCATTCAATCCAGCAGTTAAAGTACATGTATAAACTAAGGGTCACTGAGATTTCAAAACCAGATTTGTGTCTCAGGCCCTCAGCAGTAATCAAGACTACCCCCATACATGGTAAAGTGTAGTCAGAGTCCATGCTTGTAGGCATATTGTCATATCCAGTTCTTTGTTGCTTTGCATTCATTTGGTCTGAATTTCACTTGCCATACCCTTGTCTTCTTTCAAAAAGATGGTCTACCCATCACTTCAATATGAAGAAAACAGCATGAAGTTGACATGTGATACCATGGGACCAGGGCAACCAGTCATTTTCATTCTCTAATTTCAGCCCACTTTTGGTCACAAAGTTTGTAACCATACTGTGGCCTGTCAATAAGTGTGTATTCCCTATTTCAACGTCAATGACCTTATTGCATTTTATTTGAACTCAAGAGTTCGGCTCTGAACTTTTCTACCTTGCATTTCTGCCTCAACACATACAACTCATTGGCATTCTTCTCTTTGTTACAGCACTCTTTGAAGTATTCCTTATTTAAACACAAAATTGGCAATAAAGTTTTAAGTCCAGAGAGGAGGCTGACTGATGACTCCTATCTAGCTGTTCTCGTATTACATGGCTGATGGCTTCTGCTTCACATTGCCTTTGAAAGTTCCAAATACAAAAGAATCATTTTTATACCAACTCATGGATAGGGGTATTGGCAACAAAACACTTATGACATAATTTTCTTAACTTTGAATGGCTGAAATTTAATCACTTTATCTAGTTTGGAGTAGAGAATAACAAGATGAGATTGGAATTTATGCTTCATTACAGTGTACACTGTAACACAAATACAGCATTGTTTTGATAAATACTTTGATGCAGAGCTGCCATGTCCCTTTATGAGGCAGCAATGACTGGAATAAAAAACAATTTTAGACTTTGGTCAGAATTCTGAGAAACATAACTTAATACATTTCCATTCCTGAAACGTTTATGGTGATTTTTTCCCATGTGATCCTGACTTAGTACTTTACAAATGTACAGCCTTCTTCATGGAGTGTATTGCACAACTCACAATTATCTTCACTGCATATCTAAATAGCACTCACACTAAAAAACTCATCTTTATTATATGTCTTTGCACCATCTATACCATCCCATCTTCATGCTGTTTCTTTGCACCACTGATACCATCCCATTTTCATGCTGTGTCTTTGCACCATACCATCTTCATGCTGTGTCTTTGCACCATACCATCTTCATGCTGTGTCTTTGCACCACTGATACCATCCCATTTTCATGCTGTGTCTTTGCATCATTCCATCTTCATGCTGTGTCTTTGCACCACTGATACCACCCCATTTTCATGCTGTGTCTTTGCACCATACCATCTTCATGCTGTGTCTTTGCACCATTCCATCTTCATGCTGTGTCTTTGCACCATTTCATCTTCATGCTGTGTCTTTGCACCATACCATCTTCATGCTGTGTCTTTGCACCATACCATCTTCATGCTGTGTCTTTGCACCACTGATACCATCCCATCTTCATGCTGTGTTTTTGCACCATTTATGCAATCCCAATTTTATGCATTTTTGTGCAATTTAACCCACACCAACTTCATGTCATGTCTTTGAACCATTTGAACCATCCCATCCTCATTCTGTGTTCTTAGTCCACTCACAACCATCCTTCATCATGCTTTGTCCTTTAACTACTTAAACCATCCACTGTACTGCTAATAATCACAATAATTCATCTCTCTTTTCACCACACAAAACCATTCAATTGGTTGTGTTTTCCCCAAAAGCAACCATCTATAACCACTTGTAGCCATCCAGTCACATGGTGTTTTCGTTCACCACTACACTCACTCATCATCATGATCGGTCTTTGCACCACACAAACCAAACATACCATTCAAACACACCACTTGCAATCAGTTAGTTCTGTTCCTTTTTCATTGCACCACCATCTATCTGTCATACAATCATACAACTGTTTCATGTTTAAGCACCCCTGACAATATCCTTCACATTGCATCTTTGCACCATTAAATTTACTCACTAATAATTATACTCACTACCCAAGGGTACTCACTCTCAACAGTACCCATATAGCTAGAAACCTACAGTTGATTATTATCAAACTGAGCATAATAATCAACTGTAAAGGGTTTCTGACAGTGCCATATTCAAAATGGGTGTCATTGCATTATCTACTAGCTGGTAAATGCCGTCACCATCTCTATAATAGGTAACTCCTGTCTTACCCTTATGGCTATGGTCTTGTGCTGACACTGAGGACTCTGGCACTCCATATCGTCTAGTCCTGCATCCCAACCATCAGTATCACAATCTGAAACCAACAAGGAAACGATTTCTCTCAGTTCAGGTGAATGCTTAGTTCACAACCAAATTTACACAACTCCAAACAAAGCATTGTGGATTAACATGCAGGATACACATGTATTATTGACTTGGTCGAGAAAAAATACAACAATCTGATTAAAATTGATTACCAGTAATATCATGCACACCTGTTGAAATTGATCAGCAATGAGCTATATGACAAACTAACAGTTTAGTGGTATGTTATTTTTTAATGTTTAGTTAGATAACATGCAAGACTTGATATAAATACTGTAATAACAAATTGATTCATGTGGATCAGTGGGTTTTTCCATATAATCTAAAAACAAACTTGATAACAAATATTGCCACTTATTTCACTGATGTTCCGTACCTACCTTTTAAACAAAAAACTTTTTGTTCACTTGAAATTTAATGTCCTGAACGTACATATGCATTCTTGAGCAATGCCTTTATTTCACCTGTGCAAAATTATTCATATTGCAATAAAAAAAAATATCCAAAATGACTAGCATTTATATTTTTAGCAAAAAGTGCCACTTAGTATATTGCTCGAAAATAATAATCATGTCATAAAATCAGGCATGTCTCTACATAAAGTTTGTTACACTTCAAGCTGCATAAACCACCTTCCTTAGAGGGAGTCCTTGTAGATAAATTCCTTAATAATTATCGCACTTCCAGTCTGCCACTAATTGCGAAAACAACAATCCGGTAGTCATAAACCAAAATAGCCATAATATAAAGAAGAATTCATGTCAACGTATTTACAAACAATTCTGGTGAACAAGATGGTAGTGGGGGGCATAAGGCAGAACAGTTCCTTGTGAATAATGACCTTACAAGTAAGGGACAGTGTTAACACATAAAAACCAAGAGAACTTCATCTTACAACACAGAAATTAACACTTTTCAGCTGTTCATTAACGATTCCAAACAAAAATGTGTAATTAGGCTACACAATGTTCCACGGCTTAGTCCAAGTAAATGCATGCAAGCAAAGACAAGGTGCATTCAGGTAAGTGACCTAGCTCTTAAAAGAAAACATCACAGGCTTGATTCTGTCAAGTAACTGAATGAAAATCCAGCATATATGAATAAATAAAGTAATTCAAAGCTGCAAGGCTTTCATTATGACCATCCAAAAGAATTAATATTCCAGGTACTAGTGAATAATGCACTAGTTTTTTTTCTAAGACATATAATAAATGGTTATGGACAAAAATACAAATTAATAAAAAAAAATTAATGACATCAATAGTGACAGTTAGGAGTTTATTACATGTTCGTACAAATCTGATAACTTTAAGTCTGACTCATATTTTTGTAGAGAAAAACAATATACATTGTCAATTTCAGGTTAATGTTGCATTTCTACATAAGTATTGTTAGCACAACTGTAATACTGCCCTGCAGTGTTTAAGCAGACTTAAAATGCATATTGTTTACCTGGGCAAAATTGATACCTTGTAACTCATAAAAGAATATGCAGGACTCTTCATAGATATTATAATTAACACTTGTTTTTAAAGCTGGCTTTAACAAAGTTTTTATAATGCTTCTAGGAAAAAAATACAAGTATCTTATAATCTATAAAAGCATCAATAAGTGCAAAATCCACAAAAAGGAAAAAAAAAACACCTCATAAACAAAAAAGACAAAAAGCCTTATATAAAGGTAAATAATAATTAACTGGGAGCTTAAATGTACCTTGGTGTGAAAATCCAAGTCAAAGGGTTACCAAAATATCCTCTTGATCAGTAGATCCACTTAGATTGACGCGTAAAAAGCCGACACTTTGAAGATGGATGAAGGAGTAGGTCAAAATATACTATCATGGTAAACATACCAAGTGATGGTCACGCCTGACTGCCTCACAATATAGTAAATAGATCACCAATTGTTTCTTTCCCGTACTCTATAACCACTGACTGTCACCAAATCTACCAATGGCATGCCTTAAAATCTGTGCAAAGTTTTGTAGTGCCTCGGTGAGTTTCCCACAACCACAAGACAATCAGCATTATAAAACTAAAGGCTACAATTTGCTCTCTAAACAGTGCGAAAAATGTTCAATCACTGCTGAATTTTCTAGCGGGGATTCAAATAGGTAAATAACAGGTGAATTCTTCGCATACAGTGACACATTCCTTGTGGGCAGGTATATATATATATATACCAGTATTGATGGATTACACACACAGTTCGATGTAAATGAAGTCATAAACCACAATTTGAATAAACATATACCTGTTTATCAATCCCATGTTCAATTTATTACAATCAAAAAGTACATTTACACATGGAGAAACTTTCAAAGGTAAATCCTGTTATACATGTTATATGGCTCTCTATGTCTGCATGTATATACAATTTACATACATTTTTGAAATATATTGTGGGCTAACAACAATTATCATACACTCAGTTGGAAGAAATAATGATCAATTTTTGTCTTTAAGCGGTTGAAGAATATTAAAGATTTAGTAAGATACTAAACAAGGTTTATACTGCATAGAAAAATTGTTTACAGGTACATATTTCATTAAGCTTGAGAAACCACAATAATTCATCAAGATTTTAAAGGGTTGTCGATCGTTTCTAAACTCACAGAATACCGAGAAACAAACTCGTAGAATACTGAGAATAAAACTCACAGAATAACAAGAATAAAACTCATAGAATACCATGAATTAAACTCCTAGAATACCAAGAATTAAACGCTTAGAAAACTGAGAATTTAAATCCTAGAATACTAAGAATTACACTCATAAATCTTTGTTAATCTTGGTGTCAATTTCTTCATGCAAGCAAAACTTATTTTACATGAATCAATTACATTTTCTTATATGAATTATAAAAAGATACAAAATATGAAATTTAAACATAATTTAACAAGATAAGTACATGTATTAGAGATGAGGATCAAAAAGAAAACAGTAATCAAGAGTAAATAAATATAGCATATTATGCCGGTATAATAAGCATGCTTACCTGGCTAATGAATGCAAGGCTTCAACTTTTTAGCCACACTGACACAATACCTGCACACACAATTCAAGAAGGAAAAATATTGCATGTAACCTTTACTGGACACACACCTACCTCTGATGTCCAACTCCTGTATAATAGCTTCCAACAGGCCCATCATTTCTCAATTATCACAATTTACAAAGCTTCAGAGATGTCAGACTGTACTTAAATATTCCAAATATCAACAGGTATGTTGTTAATTCCACATAATGAGGATGGTCATCACTGGATGTGATTCCAGTGTTTGTAATGACTGCATTGATAATGCTCAATCTTTAAGTCCCCCCTTTGCAAAGGGCCAAGTATATATAACTCTCAACTGACCATAAAGAGAAACTCAAGCCACCTTGACATTCTAGTAATGTTCTGGCCCTTTCACAATCGGTATTATTTTTGGCAAAATTTCTTTTAAACTCAATACCTGCCTTAAGCACAGAGAGTAGTGACATAAACAACATCACCTGAAGTTAATACATCTTTAGCAGTTTGTACCAATGTTGGTCACTGTTGGTCACAAGGTCAAATTTTTTATCCAACTCTTATGTGTGCCTTAATTCAAGTCCATCAGATTACGAGACAAAAAACTGATCTGGAACTTCAACAAAAATACAACACAACTGCTATCAAGAACTATAAATATCCTACAAAAATTAAGAGACAGCGTGGGCAGAATTCTAAAAATAATTGAACTTATATACTTACAGGACTTTGGTTGAAAAGAAGGCATTATATCAACCTGCTACCTCCAGGTCAGAAACCCTGCTAGTTCTTGTTCTAGGCATTCGGAAGTCACAAGTATTGCTTAACGTACAGGGTCCAATATTTTAAAAAGAAGAGTCAACAAATGTTAATACAAGTCCTACTGGAGGCTTTACATCTCAATCAATAAATCATAGCATTCAGTTCATTGGAGGGCAAGAGTAAACATCCCTATCTGTCACTAGCCAGAAAAAAGCTCCGAACTATGCGACACCCTCTTCAATGGGGGCATTCGCAAAGATACACGACCTTAATAAAGAGTGATTGGAGTTAAAGGGATTCAAATTAACAAAACGGCTCCCCAATAACAGGTGCACTATCTATAACATTGAGGATTTAATCAAACTCTTTTTTAGATAAAAACAGTGATTTCAAGTGTTGTAAAATTGATTGTCGAAAGGATTTACCAGTATTCTATTACATCCCCTGGGTAACATTCGTAGGGATTAGACATAAAACATAAAAATCCTGATAGGCTATACCCTGGATTAAGCTGGATATGCTCTCACAAATGTTTGAAATATCAAAGGATAAACCTCAATACAATAAAACTCTAATAAGATGCAAAGATCTTTCAAGAGGATTTCACATAATGTCACCCATATAAATTCCTCCTCAGTAAAACATTATATTCCTTAGCCGACAACATCTCACTTCCAAAAACAAGACTTCTGGTAATTTCCGGCCCGAGTTTCACACAAAATGATGCTCTCATCTTTATAACTCCATCACCAGACATGCATCAATAGAAACAACGTATCAGGTTCCAGATCCAATTAGAAGGATTCCCAAAGAACACTACATTTAAAAACTTTTTTCAAAGATCCTTTTACAATAATTGTGCAAATCTCTTCCGATCATATTTTCTATCTTCTTTTTTTTTCTTCCAAAAATTTTAATCATGTCATATTTTCCCACAGCATTATCAAATTCAACAGGCAGAGAAATGCTGTTTTTATGTCATAACCTGACATACACAATGAACACAAGTAATGTGGTTTCCTTTACTTGAAAAACAAAAAAATGGCAGAAGTCAGAGCAATTCAAAAAGGGATTAGTAAAAGTGAGACATCTTCTGCAAAGTTTGAACCTTCTGAATTCCGTTAGCAAACATACTTGATCAAAAAAAGTTTTGTTTTAAAATAATCTAATGCTAAAGTCGATTTGAATACAGAGAGTAGAGAGAAGGGAGGCAAATCTTACTATAGAGAGAAAAAAAGCAACTACCGGTAGTAGACCAAATAAATTTTGTACTCATTTTAGAAATCAAAAAGAAAGCAAAAGCATCAAGTACAATTCATATACATGCTTCAGTCTAATTATTAATCTAATTTGAAGTTAATTCATGTATAACGTTTCTCATAACTGAGCAAAAGTACAGTACTAAGGTTACTTGATGCCTTCATCAAATTGAATTCATTCTTAAGTAAACTTAAGACAGTCTCTTACACAAGGGTCATATGTATTTGCATGACAAACAGAGCATTTCATTTACACAGCTCAGATATATTACATCTGATATGAGATAGTATTTCCTAGTCGACGAACTGACAGGTTAGATCTTAGAGCCTCGGAATGTAGCGATGCACTAAGGTGTCCCACATTACAGCTAATCCATCACGCTGACGAATTACACATCAACATATTCGTCAACCACTGTTTGATCAGATGCAAGTTTTTCCCCCTTAAAAAAATCCATTACCAAATACAGAGCAGTGGATTTTTTTTTAATCAATTAACCTGGCAGTTGATATTTCAGGAATATCTTCAGACTTACTGACACTTCAATGGATATTTTACTTCTTATAATGGTGTACCAGTGCATGCAATGAATTGTATCAAACATTTTCAAGAACAATTCATTTATGTTAGTACAATAAACATGATGGTAAGCTTATTTCTTATCAAAAGACCTCACACATTTACCTCCTGTATATGACACACTACCACATTCACTGTCAGAAGTTTCCTGACTCCGAAAACTTTCATTATCCGAGCTGCATCTCTGAGCGTAATCAGGAGTAAGGGAATTCTGACCATCACAGCTGTCTTCATTCAAAGTCTTGTGATGATCTTCCACACACTCTTTATTGTCTTCCTCCTCATCCTCCAGACTCAGAAGGGTTATCATCTTTGGACCTGGGCTCTCGGGAGAGTTCAGCCACAGCACCGTGGATTTCGGATCCATTTTTGGGGGGTACACCAGGCAATTTATGCATAAATTACCACAATCTGACTTTGTCCACCCCTTGAAAAATTCTGAGCTTCAGTGGGTATATTGCAAATTCCCAATCGTGTTTAAAAACTCTTCTCTAATCTGCCTTGTCAACAGTTCGGCATAAACAAATTCCACTGGATTTTAGGAATCTTATGTGGACAGAATGGAATAACAGGACAAGGTCACTTAATAGCCCAATACACAAGCTTGCTAATGAAGTAAAAGGTATTCCTGCCTCATTAAACGTCTAATCTTCTTATAGACATGATATCCAGCAGACAAACGCTTTGTGTACAAACTTCCATAAATAGCTATTTCTAATTCTCTCACAGTTGTCAAATTTGCAAGCCAATAAGAACCCCATAAGCTGGAAATTTCAGATACATGTATTTGTTGAACCCTGCTCCTCACGGTAATAAAACCTCCATAAAAGTGTTCATTTCAATACCCATGAACATATATTCATTTCCATTTTCATTGTTCACATATAAAGATTAGGGGGACATGCTCCACTGACAAACCAGGGGCATACAAAAACACATCTAAAGGCTTTACTTTTCAATACCTATATATTATTACACCAATTTAACAGGCATGATAATCATTATATATGTGCATATTTTAAAAAATTTGAACAACTTAAAAGCGTGATAATCTCTCCATCTTCTATCCATGCGTATAGGAAGATGCCAGCTAGAAGATTCATGTACAGCATACATGTATATCACATTAAGAAAATATACACTATAAAAAATTAAAAACCATAATTGCTGATAAATAAGCAGAGAAAATATTACCAATATTGAATTTTAATAAACTAATTATCATTTTATAACTTTATCATATGTGATACCATATTGAGGCAAGCTGGAAATTGGGTAGCATATATAAAACTAGTTTTTAAATTTAATTGAGCTATATGCATGTATATATTTCATCTTTCAACCTCTTTGCTAGCCAAGGGTTTTCCATCCATCCAGGGGAGCGGTGTGGACCAAAAACCAATGGCTATGTGAAAGTTGTCTTTCAATAACTTACCAGTAGCTTCTTAGATCTGCATGCAGGCAATTTTAATTCCTAACATCTAGTTGTCACATTATTCATCAACTTTATTTAATATATAGACTGCTGGTTGTCTAGATAAATAATTATATAATGATACATGCATGTAAATATGTTAGATGTTGCTTTTTATAAATACTTCCCCTTCCAAATAAATCTATATGTGTGAAAGATGAACCTTATATGTAATGTGATTAAAAATTAATCAGCTTAATCAAATATTGGACATATATATAATACTTTTGGTGTTTTATACCAATAAATCATCTGTTGAACAAATTATGCTGTAATTGTGAAAACCCACAAAAACACTTTCATCAGACATGAAAGAAACCATTCTATATCAAATACTTGTACAATATAAAATTCCAGGAACCTGATGCCTCAGTCAATGCTAATTGCTGAGAGTAGAAAATTGATTGATGTGCATGTCGGATGTCCACCATGCAAGGTGGTCGGTTTTGTTTAATTCTCTGGGTGCCTATTTGTGACAAAATAATTTTCATGCATTCATTAAACTACCGGTACAAGATCTAATTTATTTAATTTAGAGATTAAACTGTTAAATCAATCATTTAACTGTTTAACAGTATTATCTGTAAATTAAACTTAAAGATAAAACTATCAAATTATTGATTTAAACGGTTGTATCTGTAAGTAAGAACTGCGATTAGCTCGAGTGGCAGTGAATACAAAAATACGGAATTGTTTCACACCTGTCAGACCTGTGGTGTACCATATATACCTTAATAACCCGAAATGGAGAGAACTCAAGAAGACTAAAAGGTCGTGACAGGCTCTTTCGGGTTGTGTCTCTCTTTGACTGTTTGTCACTGTGTTTGAGGTGTTTGTAAACATTGAACAGTGAATGATAAACAGATCAACTTTCTGAGAGAAACCCGAGAAATTAATGTAAATGAATTCAAAATGGATAATCAATTATATAACCTCGAACTTCCGATTCCTCCGTCTCACTCATCATCCACCACGTTAACTACATCGCTGATCAGATTATAGAACTTTAGAAGCCCCCAGTTAGGCAGTTTTCATCTGGACATTGTTTTCTATTTTCATAAATTCTACAATTTCGCGCCTCCGTGTTTCATGACGAAGAGTTCTAGTCTAAGGGAAAGAACTCTAACTACTTTTTCGTTTAAAAAAAATCAAATCGGTAAGTATACGTTCATAATATTAAAGAGGTGAATACATTTATTCACATTTAAGTGGAAGTGACTCTAAATAATTCATTTTGTATTGTAAAAAATGATCTATATACAATACACTTTGAAAGGTTCATAAGCACAAAATCAATTATGCATGCGTGGATCTAGAAAGGGGTGCCCCCTAAAAAAAATCCATTGGCTAACTTATCAAATTAAAATAGTAAAATTTTTACATATCTGTCTCGCCCCCCCCCCCAAAAAAAAAATAATTCCGGATCCGCGCATGCAATGCATTATTTTTTTTTAATTATATGTTTTCACGATAACTGCGGTATCATACATGTAGCTTATATATATAAGATTATGCTCTGGGGTTGTTGTTTTTTTGCAATCAAATCGATCGCTTAAAACTTTTTTTTAACCTTTTTTTTTTTAAATTGAAAAGGCATGAGAAAATTTCTATTAATAAAGAGTTCCAATTCAATGTACATATATCATGCCTTTTAAACACTGGCGAAAGAGCGCTATTTAGTGGACTCTTATTTATAGACACATAGGCCTCATCCTATCAACAAAATCAATTTTAATATTTCTTTCTTCGAACACAAATAGTACAAAATCTACTCTGATATCAACCGTTCCCCGTGTGTTTCCACTCCTAAAAGAAAAAAAATGCTTTTTGGCATACATGTTAATTTTGCTAATAATATTTATGGAACATTCAGCAAGTTTTCCTTGTTTTGGAGGATAAGTTTATGTGTGTATTTGACACATAGGTACTAGATACAAATGTTTATTGCGCACCTTGAGCGATGTCCATTAAATTGCCAGTCATAAATACGGACAACTGCTAGCTAGCCTACGTCGTTTACATAGATCTGCATTTTCCATTCATTCACCGGCACGAATATCAACCCAGAAAACACGAAATTAATTTCTTTCTCAGCAGTTCATGGGACGAAGACAAATTTCTTCGCAAAGATTAATTATAGCTTATCTCATCACATCTCATCACAACGTCAGAGAGAGAGAGAGCGAGAGAGGGAGAGAGAGAGAGAGAGAGAGATAGAGAGAGTTTCATTCATTTATTTTTTAAGATATACATGTATCTACATAACGCATTGCTATAATTCACAAATTTATTATACATGTACATGTACCAATAGAACTGCTCCACTAAACTACAATAATTAGATAGGACATTAGTGGTGAATTTTAATGTATATTAATTAATTGTGACAGGATGAATGCAGAGGAATATGTGCGTATAATAATTATATTATGAGTTAAATATTTAGGGATCACGTGAACCATAAACTAAAGTAACACATCGGCTAATAAATAAAAACAATATAGACTTACCTATCTGGTTGATGGTTTTGAAGTTGGGGTGCGATCGATGTACCCTCTTGAGTACTACCCTGTCCCCCAGAGCCCCTGCTCGGACGAGAGGGGTGGGCTGGGCAATTCCTGCTAGAATCGACTTCATATCTAGTAGTACTGATTAAATACTGAAACCCTCGGTAATGTGTTCCTCATGTGTATGTTAATAAACTTCACATTGGTATGTTGATCGTCAATTAAGTCCTACTTTGAGAAATTTATGCTACACACATTGACGACTCCGAAGTAATCATTTACTAACGGTTTATATAATTATTGAAGCGTACGGTCTTTCCATGGTCCAGAAATAGCACACACCTTCAGACGTTTTAGTTAAGAATTCAATACACGTTATGTAAAGTCTATTTAACCGTGAGCCTCTAATAGAATGAAATGACCGAGGGTTGCGTTCGATTACGTCAACTGAATACAACCCCGACTGTCTCGATTTAATCCCAATACAACAAGGCGAGAATCTTCACAAGTTCTCAGACGAGGACAACCCGGTTCCAGTCCCCAGAGTCGGTCAGGGGGACACAAATCCCCCTGAAAATATAAACACCTTTAAACAAATATAAACAAACTACTGAAGTGATCCAGACGGGGGGATATTTTTTTTCCCTGCAAGCTTCTGTGCGTTCCTTTATTGAACAACGTCGGCCAAAATCAAAGGGAGGGTCCCGTATATTTTCCTAGTGTTAGAAGTAACGCATAACAATCATAATATGTGGGTCCATACCAGGAAATATGACATCTTTATATGGGTCGTAATCCGGGCCATTAATTAGAGCATCTCGCTTCGTTCCCATCCCCGGGAACAGCAGACGTTAATATCCATTTGATAGGACAGCCATCTTCTTTGGTTCTGGCGTCACTCTGGACGTAGTATATATACATATATGTATTTTGGACGACACGTTCTTGACTTAAAACGTAGTGGGTCAGGGAATTGAAAGAGAACAATTACTTGATAAGAAAGTCCTATGGTGAACGTGATGGCTACCCCGATAAGAGAGCTTGGCTGTTTTTAGAAGCATTCAACAGTTATTATTGTTCGCGGTCTATCAAACATGTCCACAGACTTTTCTTTTTCCCACTTTTTTATTCCCTCGTTTAAAATCATTTTTTCTGATCGAAAAGAAATTATCCATGATAAAAAAATTTCCTCCAATTATCATTTGCTATAAAGATGATTATATCTAATTTTCACTACTAAATGGTTATTCCACTAATGTCGTAAACTAAATGGACACCTGCAAAACCAATATTTGCTAAGTAGTAACCAACATTGTCAACATTCCAATTATAGGTTTGTGGGACAGCACTCGAAATTAATGCAAATGTTGCACAGGTAAAAAAAAAACAAATTTGTTCAATCTACACTACAGTTTTATAGTTAGAGAGGCATTTTTCTTTCTCCCCAACCAATCAACCTTTATTTAACCTTTTATATTTCAAAGGACAAGCAACTGTTTCTTTGAAAGGAACAGGAAAGTGGGGGGGGGGGGTTGCTGGTAGTATAAAATGACAACCAAATGAAAGATTACAATAACTACAATGTATTGTCATTTATACATTTAATATATTGAGAATATCGAAGTGTGTCAGCCTAAATTAAATTTAATATAACCTTTAATTGCTTTAAATAAAAATTTGATTTCGGTAGGTTAATGAACGTATATCCGTTAAAAGGTGGTTTAAATCTTTCCTTTAGTCAATACAAAAGTGACTACACTTAAAATGTGCAATTTAATTGTATTAACTTAATCTTTTAAGGGGATCATTTTTTCCTTCCTAATAATATAATATTAAATCGATTTTTCCGAACCCCCCCCCCCAAAAAAAAATATCAGTGAGCAAAACTATACTTCCAAGATTGTTCTCCAAATACCGTTACATTCCCACGTGTAGAAAAGCAGACAGGTGGTTTTTTTTTTAGCATAAACAAGATGCCTAAAGGTCACATAACTTACCTGAGCAGCAATACCCAAAACTGATCAAATAAGCTTTATGGTAATATATAAACATATCTAAGTAAAGAATTTAAGGTGGAATAACACACATAGAAAAATCATTCATATTTACAGTAATATTTTTTATCATGAAAGATATAATAAATAAACTATAAATACATATGTCAAATAAGCGAAAATTTGCAGTTTAGGGATAAAAAGCTGTCAATGTGACAACAAACCGGGTTTTCTTTTATTTGAACTGTATCCATAATCCATGTCAAACCTGAATTGATAAACACTACCTACCGTATCGATGAAATGGAGTACCCTATATGCAATATTTTGCCAAAAAATGACAAAGTTGAAAAGCTGGTATTTTTTTCATAAATTATCAGAAATCAAAATCCTAGCAATATGCATACCTCTGATATATGTGCAATTGATCTGCAAAAGAACAACTTCCTATCTTGAAAACTGTTGGAGGAGTTATCCGTACAATGAGGGTTACCCTATATGCAATATTTTGTCCCAGGATTCGAACTCGGGATGTACGGGTCACAAGACCGAGACCTTATCCACTCGGCTATGGAGTAAGTTACATTTTGCCATAAAAAATCTTTTAATGAAACGAAATATCGTTTTTGACCAGAAGTCAGCCTTAAACGTGTACAATTAACTAGGAGAATCACTAAATCTTATGCATATTACTTCTGAATGTGAAATTCTACATGTTGTACAAAACGTATAGAATCTATAGTAACTATACGGAGATGAGAACTTAAAAAAAATAAAAATATAGACTTAGTGTATATTAAACGTTGTTTTACGTAAAGAAGGACGATTGTGGTTTTGGTTTCATCGAAGTTATAGAATCATTCATAAACAATGAGAATAAGCTGAACATGTCTAACATATACGCGTACACGTGCAGTTTATTTTGGTACGTGAACCTGTAAACATACATGTACTTGTAGTTCTACACGTAAAAGTAAACGTACACGTTCAGTTGCTTAAACTAATCTAGTAGAGTAGACCTGTTTTTATTCTTGTGTTAACCATCGAGCTTCTTTTTTTTTCATTTTTTGAGAAGATTTTCAAAGATTTTTCTTCATATATTTTTATGTAAAAATACAACCCCTCTTTGTAGCCCCACCTTACCCTGTGGGATCACAATTTGAACAACATAGAATCTACACAACCTGAGGTTGTTTCCTTACATGGAGAAATGGTTTTTAACATGTTTAAGAAGATTTTTAAGATTTTCTTTTATTTATTCCCATGTAAAAATTCAGCCCTTATAATGACCCCTCCTTACTCCCGGGATAATGATCTCAAAAAAATTGAAAAAATTTGAATCAACACTAGTACCATAGGATGCTTCCACGCAAGTTTCAGCTTTTCTGGCCAATGGTTTTGGAGAATGATTTTGAAAAATGAAAACATGTTTGCAAATATCTCTCCTTGAAACAGGGCAAAGCCCTTCATTTAGACAAAATTAAATCCCCTTTATCTAAGGATGCTTTGAGCTAAGTTTGGTTAAAATTGACCACATGACTCTGAAGAATAAGTCGAAAGAGTGACACGTTTACAGATGGACAGACAGACAGTGGACTAAAGATAATCAGAAAAGCTCTCTTGAAATTTCAGCTCAGGTGAGCTAAAATCTTTCCTTATGATAAAGCCAGACAAAATCACTTTCACTAACATATTGTGAGGTCTGTTGGCTATAATATGTTACTGAGCAAACTTGTGTACCAAAACAAACCCTTTTCAGTGTGCAGGTAATCACCCAAAAAATAATAATGTTAATCAAGGTTTTTATGGTTTATTTAGCCTGCCTTTGTATGAAACCAAGTGGCCAGCTGATAATGAAAATGGAGTATTGTGACAATGTAACAAATGCCAAGAGTTCTCTCCCTTCTACACTTAAGTCTGTCATACATGAAATTCTACGCATTCACCTACAACACGCCCATAATCAATAAACATCCTCCTCTCAGACTATAAAAATATATGAAAATCTTTTGATATACAAGGACATGATACCACATTGGAATGTGAACATATAAAACTTTGTATCATACAATGCATACACATGGATTATATATAAAACACAATATGATCATGTTTCATCTGATGTACAAGAACAGTTTAAAGCACCATAATTAAAATACCCTCTCACTCAATAGAATCCAGTACCAAATACCTTTCTAATTGTATTCCTTCATATGCCAGCCTGTATCTATTAATTGGAAGACATATGAAATATTGCTACAAACAATAGGTTTTGTATAATTTTTGTGTGCTAATATCTGCATCTGTCAAGAAGCAAGCATTAAACCGTAGCATGCTAGAATCAACTGAATATCTATTTGGATGTTTTTCAGTGAATATTATGTGTTTGTCCATGAATTAAAAAACAATGAGCATTCATGCAACAAATTTGTTTACATTGTTGGAATAATATATACAATATGAAAGTAGAAGTTCTTTTCTAAAAAAAAAAAATATTTTTCCCATTACATATATACAGTCCTGTAAATTACACTCCAACAAAAATGACCGTGTTTACAGTAGTTTTGTTCATTATATTGACAGCAATAAAGAAAGTAACATGTTAATGCATAAACAGAGGCAACCCCACTGATTACTAAAAAAAAGAAAAAAAAAACCCAAAATAACAAATCTAACAACGACAGATAAAAATGATCAACAAATTAAACCTGAGCAAAAGTCATTACTGACTGCAGAACCAATGCACAAGTACGCATGAGATGGTGCTACATGGCACAACCATAATGAAAACTGATATCTAAGTAACTAATTCATAAAGCTACAGTGTCCATAACATGAGTATACCTGTTAAAGTCTACATACTTATAGTGTATACATGTATATAGCTAATAGAGATCACAGATACCTGTATTTGTATTAAATCAGAAAATCAAAACTGACAAAAATACACAATGATGTCTGTTCTGTATTTGTTTCTTTGTTGTATATGAAAAATTCCCTACTGTAAATGTTCAAGAAATTATTTCAAAATTCAGAAGAATTACACAATCACAAATATATCTCACTTGAGTCACTTCCTATTTCATATGAATGTTTTTCCTATCTGTTCAGGAATATATAATAGCAAATACCTTACATTGTCAGGATACGAGTTTCATTATCACTGGTTAATACCATAACGAAGTAATAGCTAATAAAACTTGGTTTACAGTATTTCTATTATATGTTACTACATAAATAATAGATATGTAACAGATATATCATAAAATCAGTGAAATAAAATGATGAACATTGGTCTCAAAGCATCAGATATGTGAAACACATTGATATCATCATAACTTGACTTTGCTTATAAAATGCAGTTACAGTAAATGCTTATTTATGAATCAAAAGCACTGCAAATCATGCCCAGTATATTAGAATATATTGATCACCTCAAAACTTGAAATATGTATTGCATTGCACAAAGTGCATTTGTCTTTAAAAGAATAGGAAATAAATAAAACTTAATATCTCAAGGTCATGTTCACTTAAAGGCCTAAACAATGATAGTCATTTTAGAATATATTCTCTATAAGGAGAGCGCTGCATAAAGATAGAGGAAAATATTCAAATTTTAAAGCTAAATTATATGGAATTTTTTTTTACTAAATAAAACCCGGTAGTTTACTTACATCTTTAAAAAAATCAACAACAAATTAAATTTTTTCTGAAATGATCAAACGAAATTCTTTTTTTTGTTTATACTACAATTATTCAGTTTAATTTGATGCCCTACATGTCTTAACCGTGTAATAAAATTATAATCGTATAGTTTTCCTAAATCTACAGTTCATTGAACAAATAAGCACCAACAGAAAAATCATAAAATAAGTTAAAGACTTTCGGTAAAATAGAAAAGAATTGGAATGACTAAATAAAACACAGCTTTATGCCTCATCTGTGTAACTATTAAAAAAAAAAAAAGAGAAAGAATATCACATTTCCTTTAAAATGAAAACAAATAAAAAGAAGTTGTATTCTAATTGTGGGGCGACAGCTTCCCTTTCATGTACCCTTTCCATCTCTCTGCTGTACTGGTAAACAGTGGATCACTGTCCACTTCACTCAGCAACTGTACCTGGTTGATATGAACTTTGTGATAGTCCCACCTGGCTCGGTTCGGCGCTAGACCCGCAGTGATATGTCGTAGGTCATAGAATGTACCTGTTCCAGAATCAAACAATAGAAGCATGGCCTTTAAAGTCCTCATCCCTCTGTTGAATAACTCTGATGCTTTCTCTCTGATTTTTCCTGTTGCTGTTTCTCTTAAGTCGTAAAGCCCTATCAAAGAGTACATGAATCCATTGAGCACAAAACTACTAGGCGAGGTGGGGTACTCTTCATACCACTCATAAGTGTTGAGGTATTTGGAAGTTATTCCCCCTTGGTAACTTGGAATGTCAAAAACACTGAGGGCTTTGCCTGCTGCGTCAATGTACTTTACGTCTTTTGAGACAACATAGGCACGCACAAGGAGAGATATTGCTTGACCTTGACCCATGGCCGAGTACCAGCCAGAGTCAAGCTCCATGACCTCTGGAATGAGTTTGCGAGGAACCATGACAGGCCAACCGCCAATGGAATTTTGATGCCGCACTAAGTAATTTGCAGCATCGAAAAACAGGTCCATATGAGCATGTGCAGAAAGTGTGACATTGTCCATAACACCACGGCCGCGAACACAAATGGCTGTAATACGAGCACTATTCTTCATTCTAGCACCACGAGTTTTGGAATACATCAAGTTCATTCCCTTTTGAAAATCAACCAGAAGAAGTCTTGTTAAATGGAACCACTTCCCTTTCTTGGAAGATCCAAGCCCATAGTAAAGGTCTCTGTTGCCGTCTTGCCTCATGACTGTGTCACTGAGCACATAGTGAATACGATACAAATTCCCATCCCCCATCTGAATAACTACAGTTATACTGCCATTGTTGATGAAGTTGAGATCCATAGAAAGAGTAGACAACTTTTTCTCTCTCGTTGATATGCTGATTCCTGGATTTTTCATGCTTGCTGGAAAAAAAGAAAACAAAATAGTTTAGAGATATTTGTCAAACATATCCTTAATCCCTTCAATTCATATTTCAATAATATTTTAAGTACAAAAGTTTTTCTAAATCTTGGAATGTTTCAGAAGTCTCAATTTACTATTACAATCCATTAAATCTAAGCAAATTAATGCTATATCCGTTTTATATAAAATGTCTTACGAGATGTTTGGAATTCCACCACTCCATTATCCAGGTAAGTACGGTCATCCAGTTTGCTGCGGATTTCCGACTTTTGATCTGGGAGTAGCCAGTCTGATAAGTCTGTACGCTCTCCATCCTCCAGTATTTTGACCTTGTTTTTGGGCTGGATTAAGTGTTTACTGTAGTGACTTAATCCAAACTGTGCAATCTGTATTGGATAATAGTGACCTTTGTGATCCCATTGTGTGGATATTGGGACACCTAAAATAATATCATGAAAGAGTTATTCCCATTCAACTACAAATGTAACCCTAAGGTAAGTTTATCTAAGTGAAAAATTTTTTGTAAGATAATATCCATTGATTATGAAAAATATTCAATTAACTTAAAGGGGCATGGTCACGATTTTGGTCAAAATTATTTTTCCAATTTTAATATTTACAATGCCTCAAAAAGGCATTTTTAATAGGCAACCGAAATTTGAGAGTCATTTGCTGAGTTATAAGCAAATTACAGAGCTTGAAATTCTTCGCTATGTAAACAAAGCATTTGTTTATATTTTGAACGTTGAAGTAAAAAATTAAGTTTTAAACCTAAACCAAATGTGTTAAATGTTAGGAACTGTTTATCTATGCTTAAAATAAATTAAAAGATAGACAAATAAGCTGGAAAAATATTTTTTACTGGTATATTGAACCTATGTAAACAAAAACAGGGCACAAGCCTTGTTTACATGACAAAGAATTGTGAGCTCAGCATCTCGCTTATAACTCTACAAATGAATCTCAAATTTTATTTGATCATTAGGCATGCATTTCTAAAGCATTGTAAATTATAATAAAAACATAAAAATAGAATTTGACCAAAATCATGACCATGCCCCTTTAAAGGGAAACCTACATGAAGTGGTTCTTTCAAATATAACACTAATGAACAAAACTGTTTTGCCATAATTTTACATGGCATAGCCCATAAACATTACACCCAGTGAGGTTTTTGCCAAGACAGAATGATTGGCCCTAACTTTAAATAAGACAGGTCAGCCCATATATAAAAGACCCCTTGCATGGTCAAATGGAAATTTCATTAGGAAATATATTATACATTTTCAATAAAATACAATTATATTAATTTAAAAAGGGGAAATAAACTAATGATCAAAGTTATAATTAAACAAGATAAAACAAAATAGACCTTCAATGAGTGAAGAGTAACAGATCATTAGAGAAACAATGCTACATATAACAGGTACATTAAAATTCAATTCTGATATTGATAAAATTCTGCTAAAATTAAGTTTCACTCAAGAGAATCATATATCATACTGGGCATGTTGATAATTAAATTAATTAAGGGCTTACTGATTTGATGTGTTAGAGAAAGAACTATTCATGAAAATGAAAAAAAAAAATGTAATATTATATGAAAGAAATAAAAAAATTAATTTTGATGCTATCTTTGATAATAATAAGATATCAGACTCCAAGGATAATTTTTCCATTCCTGAACTGTGTCAATAATCTTGGTCCAACCTGTCAGGGCCAAGGTGTCACATTTAACAAACCAACGTTTTGAGGCGAGACTTCTGTCTACCATATAACAGTTAAGTATGAGAATTCAATCCAGTCATACCTTCTATCCCACTGACACATTTCACTCTGTTCCTGTCCTCTACACTGTAAAGGTCAAAGGACATGAAGACTCCACTGGGGGAGTACCTGGGCTGGGGACCAGTGGGGAAATCATCCTGGTAACTGTGGTGGAAGGAAAACCTCTCGTACCCGTCCGACTTATCTATATCTCCATAAACCTACAGTACATATGCACATGTAACAATAAATTTAATTATTTTCTTCATATGTATGCTGTAATTGTTGTGTCATATAATATTTTTAAAAGTTAATTATTATTTGCTATGTTAGTTACATGTATTAATCAAAGCTACCAGTTTAAGCAGTTTTTAAATGTATAATGTCCATTATTTATAGAGAACTTTGAAAAGTCTCCGAAGTATTTGAAAAAAAAAACTGCTACAGTATTTTAATCAATATGTAAATATGGTGTCCGGTCAAGTCGTACACAGACCAACTCGTATACAGGTCAACTCGTATACAAAATTTCCGCATAAAAAAACCGAAAGTCAACTCGTATACAAAAAAAAAACCCGTTACAAAATCGAAAGTCAACTCGTATACAAAAATTCCAAACACTTGGTTTCTTGTAATAACATTTCTTTATATATTGCTTCCGTAATTCAGCGTAAAAAGGACATATATAAGAATAAAATGGATGTTATCAACTATTACAAAGATTGCAAAATGCATACATGTATAATTGTGCATTATCATTAAACTCGGTAACGATGTGAAATTACAACATAAAAATTAACGATAATTAATTGTGTCAATCCAATCATTATTATTTGGTAATTATTTCTACACATCAAAACAATAATTGTTAAAACATCAAGCGCGGTGTTTCTAGCTTCTCCAAACGTCCGATGACTTCTCAAAGGCTAATTAAGATACTCCTTATTATTTTGTTTAAATTTTTTTTTATACTACGTTGACTTTCGGTTAAGCATACCTATTTTATATGCGGAATTTTTTGTATACGAGTTGACTTTTAGTTTTTTATGCGGAAAATTTTGTATACGAGTTGACTTTCGTTTTTTTAGGCGGAAAATTTTGTATACGAGTTGACCTGTATACGAGTTGGTCTGTGTACGACTTGACTGTAAATCGTAAATATTAAAGTCAAGGTTTTACACAATTTTTTTTTACCCAATTTGAATACATGTATTTAATATCTCTACTGGTAGTCTGGTACATACCTCAAAATATTTCTGTATGAATGAAAATGGCATGTACACTTCACTGCCCTCTTTTCTCCCTTTAACTGTATAATCCTCATTTATAATACAATCTATTTCCTCATATTCTATGGGTTGCTTCTCTTTAGCAATGTCATATGAATGAGCTACTCGTGGCTGAAAACCTTTAGTGCCACCAAAATTACCATCAAGATGTGGCAATTTTTCTTCCCTGCAAGAAGAATAAAAGTAGAGTTACCCCTCTTTCACTAATTGGCAAACTTGTGAAAGCAATGATCAGAAGGTGTTGATAAAACTTTCAAAAATTTGTACACCCAATAATAAACTCAATTGTCTGTATCTCAAAAAATATTATAACTTAGATGTCATTTTAAATAATTAAATAAATTAACAAAGAACAGTTCATATGAAAACTTACCGATAGAAGTTACTGTCGTTTCTGGCAATATCACATTTTCCAATATTGTACACAGTTACCAGAAGTGTGGTGATGCCCAAAAATACGAGCAAATGTTTTAAGCTTGCTCGGGGCATTTTTGAGATAAAATTCTACAAAATAAAAACATTTTCTATTATAATATAATGTCATTCAAAAATATTAGTAATAGTATCTTGCATACACATTTCCTTTTATTAATAAATCAACTGGTGTTGAATAAAAACAATTCAAAACATTATATGAATAAGAATTGAAGCAAAAAACCAATGACAAAATACATGTATAACAGGTTTCATTGACAGATATGACTAACCATGCTAACACAGGTGAGACATAGTTCCAGAGTCCATCGAAAAACTGGGTCATTACCTTCTGATTTGGATTAAAAATGAATTCATATAGTTTTACCTGCCACCAGAGCATTAATCCATAAGTTTAATTCCGAGATGTCCTACATTTTTTTCACCCAGAATGTGTATTTTTTGGTTCACCAAAAATTACTTCAGAGATAAACATTCGTCAGATAACATGCTAACCTTTCAACACAAAAGAGTTCCAGCAAGGGGGACAACTAAGCCAAGACAAAAATGTAGTAGATAGTCTCATACAAGTTGCAACTTCATTCTAAAGAACACCTGGTTAAATAAGTAGAACCACAATACGACTAGAACAGACCAAATACCTTCATTAGATCAACAACAGGTGTACATCCCTGCATGGTAATTATCATTATAGATGCATGATGATAACGTTATATTGCACAGCAGAACATTCATTGTAAGGGGGGTGTATCATGACTACAAAATTGTATATATATTGGATACCTCAATATTTTTAAGAATTTACCATCTCTTAATATTATTTGATACTTTTTTTGGTTTCACAACAATGATGTCTTACAGCAAAAAGCAATAAGTTAAAATAAATTTAGGGGTGTAATGGGATGGGTGCATGGCCATGGGAGAAATAATGATGGGCCAGATCAGGATTTAGTCTTGGCCCCATGAATCTGTAGTCAGGTGCTCTACTAACTGCATGAACTATCTGGCGCTGATATTCAGACTGGTCTGAAAGTCAAATTCCTCCCCCTTAAATGATTTTTGCCCTCAAATGAAGATCACCATCCTCATGCAGGCTCTTTCCTTTGGGCGGAGTTAGAACCATTATTACAAGGCCTTGGACTTTCCGTAGGACGTAGCTATCATTTCTTGCGCCAAAACATGTTAAAAATGATGCTGGATTCAAGTGAAATATGCACCGATTGCGTAGTCTTAGCTCAGAAGCCAGACAAATCGTGTTGATTTCAATGAGCTTTCACTGAGTGGGCAGCAATGAAATAGACAGGCATACGGGTAGACGGACATCTCGGCCCAACGACACCTTGGCCAAGGGCGTTTGACACCTCGGCCCAGACGGGTCGGCCCAAATTTATTGACACGTCGGCCCATGTAAAAGACACCTCGGCCTAATGAAACTTTAGGTTCTTAAAAAAAATAGGGGCAGATAATTACATTCAATCTATTCATTGATTTCTTCTTTCTATCTCTTTTTTAAAGGTAATGACCAACGACATGAAATATTGAATTGGTGCTAAATGTGATAAAATTGTCAGATGATATTTAGCATCAAAATGTTCGTACAAGACGCGCACATGACCATTATATTTAATGTCTATTGTTTTTAAATTTACATCGATATGTACATTAATGAGCGCGCATAACTTCGGACATCGGGTCACACTTGCATACATGTATGACTAAACCTGTCAATCAAACTCTGTGTATTTGTTTCATTGGATGGTCACGCGTCTCATTTTTTTTTTGGTCAACAGCCAATAGAAAGTTGATGAATTTAAGGTTGTCGAAATCTTATTACTTAACTTTTTACACTACAATAATAATAGAATATGTGATTTTTGTAGATCGGAAATTTCAGGAATTGATGACACACTTAAAATATATATTATAGTTAAATCTAGGATTTAAAGATTGCAGTATTTAGATATTTTCATTTTATTAAATCTACAAAGATTGACCAGAAAGTGGACACAATAAAAATATATTTACATAATAATGAAATGAAATGTCATGATGTGTTGTTTCTCTGACGATTTTGTAAATCTGATATGGGGTGGTAATCATTGAAAGGATATATATGGACTTCGGTGATTATCGTCTTATAATTAACTGCTCGTAATTTAAAAATCTTCATTGTCACCCGTGACACGCATTTGCGACTCCAAAGGAAAGTGCTGCATCCTCTTGTTTGTTTAACTATTAGTGTCATTGTCGTTGTCGAAATTGTCGTCAATTTCTTAATTTTACTCTCTTGTTTGCTTAACAATTAGAACTTAATGGTCTCATTTTTCTATTAATCAATTTCCTTTACACGTCTTTGATATGTAATATTTTGATAAAATATCTATGTTAATAAAATAAAAACATTTAAATCAAATATTTTTGTTTTAATTTTGCTTGAACCGAGATGTCTTTTACGTGAGCCGAGGTGTCTCAAATTTTGGGCCGACCCGTCTGGGCCGAGGTGTCCTGGGGCCGAAGTGTCGCTGGGCCGAGGTGTCGTTGGGCCGACATGTCTGACATTCAGAATACGTCACATTGCTGTTTGACACAACTACCCAAAGTCCAAGCTCCTGTTATAATGGTTCTATAACCTGTCAGTTCCAGGGGGTTTTCATAGCACCAAATGTATGATAATGGGATAGGAGAAATAATGATGGATCAGACCTGCATTTCAACTCAGGCCCCTTGAATCTCTAGTCAGAGCTATCTGGCATAGTAAGCGTCGGTATTCGAACCAGTCTGATCATTGCAAAAACAACATGAGCTACTCATCTACATGATAACCCAGCCACCAGATAGACTTATTCAATTTTAACTTTTCTAATAAAAATTAAAATGCAATGTTTGATCAAATATTCTAAAATTTTTCAAAAGGCGATTATATTTTGAATATAGTGTACTTTTATCCATATTAATATCTCAAGGTGTCTCATTTACCACTCATACATGTACAATTAATATACCATACAGAAAAAGGGATGATGTGTCCAAGAGCTACAGAGTCATTCAAAGAAGGCATTTTCCTCCCATTTTGCAAATATGTTTGAGTGTGCACAGGTAATTCAATAAGAGCATAGTTACCTGTGGGGGCTGGGACATCAAAGATAGACACCTGTGGCGACCTTGAAGCACTGGAGAGCTCTGCAGTCTGTGCTGATCATCTCATCTCAATCTGAAAAAAAAGAGAAAATAATTACCGGTAAGTTAACAATTAACTTACAATTCATTCAGTGCATGCTTTCATTGATATGCCCTTGAATTTACTTGGAATCCCCAAATCATTTAAGTTAAGTCTAGGAGGGAAAAAATTGCAAGCACATTGATTAATTCAAACTGTGTAATGCAATCCAAAAAGAGAAATTATCTGCTTGAATTAATCAATTAAAATGATTCTAATTGCACTCGTAAAAGCATATTGTGTCTAATAGTTATATCAGAGGTTCCACCTTGTAGTATAACATGCATGGACAGTTACTAATTGACTCTTTTATATTACCATTTAACACTTCTACAAATTTAAGGTTGCAAGTAATCACAGCTAGTTAATTGGAAATTCCTTTATCTTAATAAGTATGCATTATTATTTTCACTCAATCATCACCGATAAGGCAAACATTCGGAAGCACCCTCTCAACTGCATGTATAGATAAAAATTTGTCACGTACCACTAGCTACGCACTTGAAAATTTAAAATCTGTTCAAATAATGTTCCAAACAAGCAGAAAAACATGTACAGGAAGAAGTATTCAGATTACATCAGCACAAAAAGGAAACTTGATCATTCTGATATTGTTCTGTACATTTTAAAATTCTACATTTTTAACTGAAGAGCAAGCATAACGTTTTCTATACAGATCACAAATCAGGGACGTACCGGTATATAAATATAACAAGAGCAATTAAGGCAACAGGGAGTAAACTCCACTTATCTCAATCAAATAACTGTATCAAACATGTCCCCATCCATGGAAGAGATTAATGTCCATAATCATACCTTTTTAAGATTGAAAATGCCATCACTTCACCAATATATATCTTTGCACTCAATCAAAAGATGGTCAAGCAAATTTTTTTTTGGGGGGGGGATCCCTGTTTGCCTTTGTCAAACTTCAGTTTCCTAAAGTCTTGAAAACTGTATGCAACGACATCTACTTATCTTCAAGGTCTATTCAAAATCCGAGTCTATATATGCATATTAACATGTCATAACACACATGTCATGATGTGTATATGGCAGGAGAGAAAATTTGAATCATTGAATTAAAAACATGCCACCATTTTTTTCTTTTGTATGTGTCCCTTCTATGTATTTCACCAGTATAGAGGCCAAATTACAGATCTGCAGGCAAGAAGTATGAGGGATAATTTGCTTTTTTTCGGACTCGCAGAATACCGCGGCAGTGGAAAGGAGAACTGTGCAAATCTGATCAACGAGTTCTGTGAAGCAGAACTGAACATTGTTGGCATTAAAGATAATATCGAGCGTGCCCATAGGATTGGACGATTCCAGTACAACAAAACAAGGCCTATTGTTGTGAAATTCTCGAACTTCAGGGTCAGGGAAAGTGTCAGGACATCTGGATACAAGCTCAAAAACAAGCAGTACAACATACGAGAACAATTTCCTAAAGAAATCGTTGAGAAACGAAAGGCTTTAATGCCTATATTGAGAAAAGCATTGGAGGAAAATAGAAGGGCTGTATTGAAATACGACAAACTATTTATTGACGGCAAACTATACATGGGAGAGACAGGAAACACCATTAACACAGAGGCTGGCAGAGACGATCCCGAGGATGACGAGCCTGCGGACATACTTACAGAGGACGCTGGAAACGGCAGAGGTGAAGCTTAGGGGCAATCGGAGGATGATTTCGTGAAGATAATCAGCTGGAACATAAACGGGGGTTTTGCCAGTAAATTCAGTGATAAAAAATTCCAGTGTTACATTCTCTCATATGACATCGTTCTCCTTACGGAATGTTGGATAGAAAATAATTTCTCAATTGACGTGGAAGGATTTCATAGCTTTGTTTTTCCAAGAATGCGCTCAAAATCAAAACAAGGAGGTGGTTGTGTTATTCTAATTCGTGAAAAACTTAAGCATTATGTATCTTTTCTTGAAAATATGTGTGACACTATAATATGGCTTAAGCTTGATAAATGTCTATTAGATAGTTCTGAAGATTTGTATTTAGCATGTGTGTATATACCACCAAGCAGTTCAACTTTTTACCAAGCTTATGATTGTGATATATTTAGTGAGCTAGAAAACCAAATTGTTAAATATTTGACTTTTGGAAAAGTGATGTTGATTGGTGACACTAATGCAAGAACTGCAAATGCAAATGATTTTATAATGTATGATATACTACATGATGATGTTTTGAGAGATTTAAGTGAAGTTTTATTTTATGGTTTAGACACACGTCTTCAAAGTAGAACTAATCCTGACATGGTCATCAATGATTTGGGTAACAAGTTATTATCATTATGTAAAAGTAGTGGTTTAAGAATTTTAAATGGGCGTCATAATTTGGGTATGGATAAAGATTATACATTTGTTGGCCCAAGGGGCATGAGCGTTGTGGATTATGTTATAACTACACCTGATGTATTTTCAAAAATTGATCAGTTCATTGTAGCAAATTTTACTATGTACTCTGACCATGCACCTCTTCATGTCAGACTGAAGTCTAAAATAGAAATTATTAGCAATTCAACTGTGCTTAATGAAAGTGAAAACCAATTGTCTTCGAAATTCGTCTGGAACCAGGACATGATTCATCAAGCCCAGTCAGCTTTAATAGAGAATTCTGATGACCTTGTGGCATGTTTCCAGAATACCCTGTGTGATTCCCAGTCTAGTATTGACGAATCGGTCGATTTGTTTACATCACGCCTGAGTGACCTTATGCGACCCTTTTTCGAAATAAACAAAAGGTATCCAAACCCAGTTCAAAACTCAGGTGGAGCGAGACCTCATTCATGTGTGAAGTCACCTGACAAACCTTGGTTTAATGAAGATCTCCGAAAAGAGTACAGGATATATCGATCAGCACTCACTCGTTTTAATAATACAAAAAGCAGAGTTAACCATTTGAACTTAATCGAAGCTAAGAGGAATTACAAACGTTCAGAAGCAAAACTTAAACGCCAGTATTTACGAAAAGAAGGCAACCTTCTTGATCATCTCCGTAAAGACAACCCAAAAATATTCTACAAACATTTCCGGAAAAGAAAACCTAAACATACATCAATTGAACTGGACCTATTCCGAAAACATTTTGAAGATTTATCTACATTTACTACCGATACAGATAACGATCCCCCGGTGGACACTGGAACTACCGTGTTTGAAGAATTAGACACTGAAATTAATGTAAAAGAAATATCAGATGCTATAGACAATCTCAAAAGAGACAAATCACATGGTCTTGATTATATTTTGAATGAATATTTTATAGAATTCAAGGGTATACTTATGCCATGTTTACATAGTATTTTTAATCGTATATTATCATCCGGTTATTTTCCTACACAATGGTCAGATGCAGTTATTGTTCCTGTTTTTAAAAAGGGTGACCCAGATGACCCCAACAATTACCGAGGCATAAGTCTTATCAGCTGCTTTTGTAAATTGTTTACCTCAATATTGAACCGTAGACTAATATTATGGGCATCTTCCAATAGTATTGTCACAGATGCACAGTTTGGTTTTCAACCTATGTTAGGTACTACAGAAGCAATTTTTGCACTTCATTGCCTGGTTTCACAAGCGCTGCAAACTAAAAAACGGTTTTATTGTTGTTTTGTTGATTATAAGAAGGCCTTTGACTCTATCAATAGGGAGAAATTGTACAGAAAATTAAAGTATTATGGTATACAGGGAAAGTTACTTACAGTAATTCGTTCAATGTATTCCAGAATTAGAACGTGTGTTAAATCTTCTGGTCATATTTCTAATTTCTTTGAAAATCATGTTGGTCTTTTACAAGGAGAAGTGTTGTCTCCCATGTTGTTTGTATTATATGTTAATGATCTTGAAAATGAATTTATAGGAAAAGGGACTGCCCCCACTGACCTGCAATTGCTAAGTCTTTATCTTCTTATGTATGCTGATGATATGGTATTGTTTTCTGAATCAATTGATGAGCTACAGAGCATGTTGAATATTTTACAGTTCTATACAAATGAATGGAACCTTGATGTAAATGTATCTAAAACTAAAGTGGTTATTTTTAGAAATGGTGGGAATTACCGCACCAACGAGAAATGGCTTTATAATGGTGAAAATTTAGAAATTGTGGACCATTTTGTTTATCTAGGTGTTATGTTCAATTATAACGGTAAATTTTTTACCACTCAAAAACAATTAGCGGCACAAGGTCGCAAAGCCATATTTGCTCTCAAATCAACAATTAATCAGCTTTATTTAAACCATTGTACTTTGTTTTCTGTTTTTGATACCTATGTGTGTAGCATTTTAAATTATGGATGTGAAGTTTGGGGTTCCCACAAGGGACAAGATATTGAAAAGGTCCACCTTGAGTTTTTACGCTTTGTGCTTGGTGTCCGGAAAAATACTAATACAACTATGTTATATTTCGAGACTGGGCGTCTACCCTTATATCTTATTCGTATATATCGAATGTTTAAGTTCTGGTTTAAATTATTACAGACAGAAAATTGTATATTAAGAGCTGCTTATGGCTGGTCATATTGTATTTGTGAAAACGAAAAGCAAAATTATCAAAGCTGGGCAAAATTTATTAAGGACCAATTATATAATCTGGGACTTGGCTACATGTGGAATGGTCAAAATAATTTAAACAGTCGTATTTGTTTACCAATTATTCAGAAAAGACTTAAAGACAACTTTATTCAAACGCTGCATGGCAAGATGCAAATAGAAACAAAATGTTTTATTTACAAGCACTTAGTTGATAATTTTTGCTTACAATACTATTTAGAAAAATCAATACCAAGGTTGTATAAAAAATGTATTTCCAAAATGAGGTTGTCCTCACATAATTTGCTTATTGAAACAGGTCGACATAAAAATATACCAAGAGACAAAAGATTTTGTAAAACTTGTATAACAGACATTGAAGACGAATATCATTTTATACTTGTATGTCCAATGTACTTAGCATTACGATCAAAGCTCATAAAAAAGTATTACTGGTGTAAACCATCCATGTACAAATTAATACAGTTATTAAGTGTTAACAATATTAAAGAATTGTGTAATTTAGGAAAATTCATTTACAAAGCCCTCACACTCAGAATGGTTTGACTATATCAAGTGTCATTTGCTGATTTCAATTGTTATTACTATCAATATATATATAATATATGTGTTATTTCATTCTCCAAATACAAATTATTCTATAGATTTGTAATCTATGTGACCGTCCATTATTATTATTATTTATTCATGTATTGTTCACATTTATACATGTAAGTGCTATAAGACGTATGTCTTTGCAATAAAGAAATTGAATTGAATACTGACATTATAAATATAAAAGATGGACAACAATAAATGTGGCAAAAACTTTGAGATATCATCACCTCCACCACAATAAAACACTGTTATTTTTCTAAGGGGACACCAATTAATTGCTGTCATTAGTAATTATGATATGCTTATCATAACACATACACAATTATGGACAGCCTAGGGCGAAATTCCAAGTTTGTCAGCTTGAAAATAATAATTATCAAAGTAAATAACGATGATCAGATTGCTATTTAACAATTTTTTAAAATCATTTTATATATGTTGTTAAATATTAGGGGCTATGAAAGTAGAATAGAGTATGATTATCGTGTGATGGGGGGGGGGGGGGGGGTAGACAAATTTGTTGGTAGTTTATGGGACATATATGCATGTGTAGTACATTGGTATGTGAGTTGGATGATTTTAGATCCATCATGAAACATCTGTGTACATAAGTTTATTATACATATGTGTATAGTAACCATTCAACACTGTCTCTAATAGTAAGATAACAGCCTGACATTATAAAAGGATTGTAAACCAAGCTCATAGTCAATGTACTTCTGATCAAATTCTAATGCAGGTATTAAGATTTTTAAAAGAAAAATTCCTGGATGATTGCATGCCACAAGTGTTACTTGCTCAGTATTATGCAAGTTGACAATACATATAATACAATATATCACATCCATGCATGCATATTTAAAGTATCCTTAAAGAGACAAAAACAAACCTAAGGTACACTAGCTTATATATGACGATATGAAAAATATCTATGTTCACCACATTCTTTACCTCTCATCACTACAAACCTTTTACATTCCATTATCAAACCTCCAAACATTATCAGCGGAACAACATACCTGTATTTGAATCAATACATTCCATGCTGAACTTGTTAAGTACAAAAAACAAGGCTCTTCTTCCGACTACTTTTCAAATACTCTGTATTAATATGCAAAACAAACACACACACTAAAGGTAATAAGCTGTATTTAGTTCAGACAGCCGTTTCATATCTAACCTTCCTTTTTCCCAGAAGTTAGCTAGCCGACAGACAGCTTTCATGGCCATGAGGACAAAACTAGTTTGATTTATGGTACCTGTAGTTTATCAGTTTCGGTATCATTTATTTTTGCACATTGACCCTTTCATTTTAAATGTAAGACTTTAGGATAGTTCAATGATCATTTCCTACAACTTATGTTATTAATGATATACTATAATTAAAATATAATAACATAAATTAACAGAAGATGTTAAATTTTAATGTGCACGCTGTATATTAATTTCCCTATTTTGATAATTTTTTAAAACTTATTATCGCACATGTTTGGTTTTTTTGATTTTCAAAAGGAACTTGATTTAAAAATACATGTATTAATATTAAAAGAAAAGATTAAATATTAAATTGCAGTGAACAACTCATGCAACCAGAACATATATATATGACCTATTTAAGCACACTCAAATTGAAGATCAAAAGGAAGTTTATAAGTGTATAAACACAGTGCTACTCACATGACAGACACCACCACTTTAAACTTTTACACAAAACAATAATCACATTTCAGCCTAGCATATTTATGTGATGACCATTCTTATTTGCATAAATGACAGAATTAGAACAAAAAATCCAATAATATTTATTACATGCCCTTATAGTTGGGGTGGGGTTACACTTATTAATTTTGTTGTCTGTTCATGGAATACTTAGACAATCCAAGATGCATGATTCTATTAAACTTATTTTGTATTTGAAAACTAAATATGCACAGAATTAAAACACTTCTTATCTTAAAATGTCAACACCTGACTGCAATAAACAATTTGATAGTCTTAACAAAACAATTCTTGTAAATCTTTTCAGTTACACTGATTCTAATTCACCTGGCATCTTCAGACAGCCTTGACACATGCTAAAACAACAAATATTACCAGAGCTGTAAGAAGCTTCTAAAGAAAGACAGGTGAATTCCTTCACCTGAGTTTGACACCTTTATGAAAACTGCAGTGAAAGGGAAACAACTCTGAGGAGTCTATTGGCTACCTCAGGTACCATGTAAATAATTTTTTTTCTTGCAAATGAAATGATCAGTAACTTTTATGCATCAAAGTATTAGTGATGAAATTTTATACCAGCTGGCATATATATCATAAGTGCAAAAAAATTACATTAAATAATGCAGTAATTATTTTAAACAATTATGCATGCATGCAGGTTTTGGTTATTATTAGGATTAATTCACAGTCAAGATTTTACAAACGATACATGGCTTTTAAAGGCCTGTGGTTGCATCATATGACAATCATTATTTTGGTTGACTGTTTATGATGATGGCAGAGAGACACGGATTATAAACTTAAGGAGTCAAACTCAGCAAGTCACTTGAAGAACGTACACTTCAGAACAATGTTATTATTAAGATGCTGGTTAAAGAATGAAATGGAAAGTTCTTAACAGAAGTATTTTAAGAATTAAAGTAGATGTAATGCAGGAAAAATCTTGAAAACAGCCCCTTAAACCAATACATTTTCACTTGTGGCTAGTGCATGGAATGTGTCACCACTTCGCAGTACAGAATTACAAGAGTGATGATGGGACTGCTTGATCATCAGCGGACCCATATTACATGGCAGTGCATGCAATTATTTAACTTTTGAGGAGGGATATGATGATGTAATGAATTTTCAGTGAATGTTTTGTTAACTTCTTTTTTTTTACTCCTATATGTTAAACACCAATAGAATTAACAAGTTACATTATGTCGCTTTTCATCAAAAGCAGTCTTGTTTTCTCTCACAATTAATCACTTCATCAAATTTAATTTAAGAGTGACATGAAATCTGGGAACAATGGTCATTTTCCATGGTACTTATTTGGCCAAGGACTACTTATAGCGAAATCTCATTAATAAATATCAGTTCAACTACGAAAACAGTCTTACACAACACTTGTCAAAATATTTCTCTATTGTGGCCATTATAAGGGGGCCAAAAGTGTTTGGACTAAGAAAACACTTTGGACTAATCCAATGTACTGAAGAAATGGTTCAGAAAATGTTTTCAAAATCCTTGCATAACGGTTCAATTTGAGAGGCACCTGTTTCACAATTTATTGAGCAAGACCCCCATATCTAACAGTTGAAGATCTCAAAACAATATTTGGTATGTCAACAAACAGTGATTTTAACACCCACAGAGAACTTTTTCATATCCATAAAAAATATTGACATAACAAAGATCCCAAGGAAGTAAATAAATGGCTTGAAATCTGTAATGGCCAGTGTGCAACTGTTTGTCTTAATTATTATACATTAATGTATTTGAATTAAGACATTACAAATTTATGGTATATAAAAAAATTCAAGGACCAATTTAATTTTCTTAAATTTAACAATTGTCTAAAAATCATGGAGAGAGAGAGCAAGAGAGAGAGAGAGAGAGAGAGAGAGAGAGAGAGAGCAAGAGAGAGAGAGGAGAGAGAGAGCAGCATGTGTGCATACCAGAAAGGGCATGTTCAACGTCCTCATGTCAATTATCAATAGAATTTCTCCACATTATCTCTCTCATATCACAAATACATTACATGATGCATATTCCAGTATGTCTGGCCAACACTTTTCTTGTTAAACAGCATTTTGGCTGTTTATATACATGGACAACGAAAGCACCTGCCATGTACATCCTCCCACTGGCAGGGAAGTGGTACAAGTTTGACCAAATAATTGCCTGTTATTGCTTTTCCCTAGTCCATTATTGATTTGCTGCAGATGAGTATTATTGGAAGTTAATTTGTCCTAGCCCATGTCTGCAAGTCGCTGGCATTTTGATTGCTGATACAGCGAGGCTATACAGCTTTGTGCATATATATCTGTGACGTTCATAGCAGACATCTCCGATGAAGATGTACAATATTATGTTTACACTAAGTACTCCATTAATTACTGACTTAACGAAGATTAAATTAATTATTTATTCATTAAATGAAATGTTTTATCAAATATATAATGTAAACACTTATTCTACAATCTATTCATTATGAAACTTCCATCTTACACTATTATGTATCAATTTAGGTAATTTAGGAGAATGCTTAGATTAATTAGCTGCATTCAGCTCTAAAGTCCATATACTGGTAAAATTGAATTTCCAATTCTGATACAGCATTAGATTTTCCACTAAAATACTTGCATGTTCAATTAAATAAAGAAGTGAAAGTCCTGTGGAATACTTACAAATTGATTTGATCTTTATCGAAGGTGGTACCCCTTTTATGTCCTTATTTCTCTCCTCTGTCAATCAGGCCTGGAACTGTTTACAAGGACAAATATTCTCTGTTGATCTCTGTCAGTTTGTGACCCTAATGAGCTGTAACCAGAAAATAAAGCAATCAATTATTGTCAATTAAAGTTTCAAATTCAAGTTCACAATGGTCCTGTAAAAACATTGTGACCAGGTCCGGCTGTGTGAGTGGGTATACCTGAATAACAATTAGCGCTTAATTTTCCAGGTATTTATTGACCAACACGGCAGTATCCTTTTATCACACTGATGCTAATTGAATTAAAAATTCAGAAGAGAGGCGACTTCCTTCAGTTTTTTAATCCTTAAATTTACAAAAATAATTTTTGGCATATAAAGAAACACATCAAAGAAATTCTGCTAGCAAACAAAGTCATTATCTGTCATTATACAATCAAGAAACTTTGATAAAATTTCCATGCATTTCAATTAAATTAAAAAAAACCATATTGAAAAAGAACATGAAATATTTGGTTATTTTGGGAAATTAAGGCTTTTCATCAAAGTTCATTTAAGCTCCTTGATAAACTTCAAAGACATGTTTTTCCATGACCTCAACATGCCTAACCTTCAGGAAATGGACATATCCTGTATTGGTAGATACTTTGGTATACTGCCAATCCCTAGCTTGATGTTATACATGCATTTTCAACTTTGAATTTATCTTTGGAATAAAAATAGGGATGTTTCATTGATTTTAAGGAATGCTGTTGAGGGAAAATCCCATTTGATTAGAGTTATTCCCCTTCATAGGAAAATATTGATTTGAAAATATTCTAATGTGTAATTATGCAAGAGGATTGGAAACCAGTTCTTACAACTTATGTGTTCCTCGCCTAATGATAATACATACAATATACACAATTATCACTTTTATATTACATGTTACTTATAGTTATTAACTTTATAGAAAAATATTGAATGTTCATGGCATATATTGAACATTCACATGGATTATAAAATATAAGGATCTTCTTGAAATCAGTATGATTTTGATACATTCATTAGTATTCATTTATCTATATATAATCAAAAAACAAAAAAGTTTTCTGTGCACTCATGGATTAACTGATATTGGATTTATTTAATCCACATTACTCTGAAATTCAACCTTGTACATGTACTTTAGAAAACAAATCACAACTTTTAAAACTTTTATAATTGTTAAATTTTATCTCATTCAATGCCCTTTAGCTGTTTTCAATCTTATCAAGCCGACAATCACATTGTGTCTGTACCAGACAGATTTTTTGTTAAGGATCAGGTACAGCTAGCCTATAGGAAATATGAGAAGACTACTTGAAATCAATAGAAAATTCTGGATGAGCCCAGTCCAACATGAAAGTCTAATTTAAAGTGATAAGTGTACCAATCACGGGATGTTCGAAATGGCAGGCCCCTTGTGTCATCAGCAACAAAAAGATCTTGATTATCAAATGAAAAAGAAGGACTATAAGGCTATAGCTCTCTTACCCCCTCATTGATAAGCATAGGGTCACCATAAGTAGACAAGTACATACTAAAGTCTGGAAACAAAAATCTAACGATATTACATAATTTTGGTGGATGAGCCACTGATAGGATATATGCTGTTGGTTTTTTGTTAAATTATCTAAGTTTAACTAGCAGCCAATTAAATTTGACAGCCATCAATTTCAATCATTACTTACTCATAAATAAAAAAAAACCCCACTTTTCCTCAAACCCTGTTAAATTGGGTTGTTCTTTTTTTATCTTAAAATGTTTGAAATCTTTAAATCACTGCATGGTCTCAAATCGTCCCTTCTCCTATATCAATCATCAAGTTGAATAAAAAAATAAGTTTTCCAGTAAATTTTTCCAAATGATCACATTTTTCTGAATGAATCACCAAAGTTGTACTTTAAAATTCTGGAATTATTTGGCTATTTCCTTTTGAATATTTCATTAACATCATATCGGGCAGGGCAAAACATGGCCAAAATTAGAAAGAGCTGGATTTGTGAATGGGTGTCACCATGCACCTCGAGACAAAGGCTGTGTTCTTCATGTGTCACACCGCCCATAAAATTCACAACAAAATACCGGAAAATTATTGGTAGCTGACATCTTGCACAGCATTTCGTTTTATTTGAGACACATTTATTGATATTCAGCTTCTAATGCTTCATTTGTATGGCGGATGACTCGATATCACTCAAATTGTTATAATCCACATAAAATGTATGCATGAACGTCATACTTGAAGGGAGGAAATACTCTTTATTTTCCAATCATGAGGTTATCTTATAAGATGAATACCATTCCCTCAATTTTGATAGAGCAATTCAGGAAAATTTTAAAAAAAAACATATGTCTGCTATCTTGAATATAATATCTAATATCTGATGAGATTTCTTGAAAGTTACAGCAATTATCTAAATGATGTTGCAGTGTTTCAATTGAGGCTGCAATGTTTCAAGCACGTTATTAAACATATTCCATATGTGTCGTGTGTTACTGACAGTGTAAAAAATTACAAAACCTAGTGCTCAATTTAACAAATGGGTTTTTATGTTTATTTGATGGTGTCACGCAATTAATACTTGAGATTTTCTCTATAAAAAAAGCAATCTTTAAAAGTAATAAAATAACATAAAAACCCATGATAACAGTTATAAGCAGAATTTCGCAATGAAATATCTTGATGCCTACGAAAGTACATGATGCACATGGCCTATATAGGCAGTGCAATGCAGAAAATGATTCTTCACAAAATTACATTGTTATCTCTCTGAGATTTTTATTCTCTCTACCCTATATAAAAAAATAAGTATATGAACATGTCTGGACTATTATTTCACAACTTGAATGTTCTTTAGATGCATTTCAACCCATTATTTCCATACAATTGTCTACAGCACATTAACAGCTTTAGTTAATTGTGCATGAAAAGTCATCATACATGCACGGTGAAGCAAAAACTTACACAGCATGAATGCATTACATGTATATTGTTACTTCATCAGGCTTTCTCAGCCCCTGTGCAGTTTACTGAAAAATGTGAAACACTGTAGCCTTTAAAAAATGACTTATACATGCATGTATCTTAAAAATCTTTTAATGCAAACCAGTGTATATTTAAGAGAACTGTGCGTAAATATTAATGAGATTTTTAGACTCCATGGGGGATTTTGAAAATTGTTTAATTTGTCTATATGCTGTACATATCTTCTGGCTACTAAAATACAAATGAAGCTGCCAAATTAACAAACTGATGGACTGTTGCTATGGCAATTTGCTTATTGCAAAATCATTTACAAGAACTCTTGTTCCTCAGAACCCACAAAGACATCAACAGGGAGGCCGTTTTGATGTTCGGTCTTAGGGTAATCTACAAATGTATTTTCCTAAGTACTCCCCTTACAGTAGCAAAGAATTACTTTTAAAGAAGTGTGTTTTACACATGCAGTGAGCTTCATGTACAATGACGATGTAACCCAAAAAAATTAACAATTGAAATCTTGTTCACAAAAAATTGGATACACAATATGGCATTATAAGAGCCCCATCTTCGATAGCCAAGGGTTTGTGATCTGCTACTTCCTTCATGAGGAGAGTAGCATAAAAACCCTTGCTTAGCAAAGATGTAACACCCTCTACCCTAATCTTTTTCACATAGGATATTCAATGTCAAATTAGAAAATTGTATCAAGTTATAATGAGCTTCAAGGTATATGTGCCCCCCCCCCCCAATCCACCCCAAAAGAATAGTAGATTTTCTCAAGATTATTTAAGCAACATTAAATGGAGTATATTGCCCCTATTCTCTTTTGAGAAGTGGACAGGCATAGCCTACATCCAGGCATAGCCTACATCCAGGCATAGCCTACATGCAGGCTATGCCTGTCCACTTCTCAAAAGAGAATATATTGCCCCCAGTGTGATGATGTGTTGATCCAGCTGATGAAATCATTCTGCTAGCAAGTTGAAAAGTTCATGTACGTATATACTATGCCAAGATATGAAATATTCCCTGCACTAGCTTAGTGCTGTATTTCTATAAGCATACAAGAAAGACCATTCTTTTAGAATTAACATCATGTACAGTTTAAATACATGGTCTACAGAAAAAGGATGGTTAAATATACACAGGCAAAAACAGCTGCATCTTTTATCTTTTATTTGGACCCAATGATATTGATAAACATACTTTTCCATTCGCGGTGAATTAAAAGGGCATTTAAAGTTCACATTTAGCCCCCGCTGCACAAACCTGTGTATTTACTCAGACAATACACACTTCTTTGTCAAGCAATACACATACTTCTACTTTGATAATAGGCACACGTGTATTGACAAAATCACAACAAAGCTTACCTGTCTGCAGGTCAGAATATTTGGAATTCCTCTAACCACACAAAACATCAAAAACCGAGAGCTAAAATCGTAGACCTAAATCAACCATCGCACACGCGTTTTATAAATACATACAATATCAGATGATAAAAAATGTAAAGTTTGTGGTCTCCTGTCAAAACGTCAATACACACGCGGTTTCTACACAGCGCTCTAACGCCGAGCAGTTGCCGAGTTGTGAATGGACAGCCTATGAAATCCTCTCCACTATAGCGTGCAGCTTTTTCCGGCTAGCTTCCATGAAAAAAAAATATTTTGTCTCGCGTCTGCAGTTGAGCCGTGGGGTAATATCGCTGATGAACTTAAAAAGAGTTCGTCTCGTTTCAATTCTCGACCTGGTTATGAACAGGTCTAATCTTCGGGAATCCCCGCATTATACCTTCCAAGGCCATCTATCATTTTGTATAGACCGGTGGAGTCTTCTCTGTTTTCTATAGCCCCTGCAGGTGGTATTCAGATACAGTGAAAAGTGCAATATACCAGAAGAGAATCATTTGAAGATTTATTCATCTAACTCCCGAATAAAGGGAGTCAGTGCGTTTAATATATTTAGATAAATATGGAGATAACGAAAATCATATTTACCCATAAAAATAAATACCCTATATCTAATAATATAGGGTTTTTATTTTGAGAAATATATGTAACGCCAGGTGCCTGTGTGACAAAATACAGTATGACTCTAATGGGCGGGTATAAAGGTAAATTTTATTTATATCAACTTAATTATTTCCAATGTTAAGAATAGCACCGATTATGAAACAGCTACACTGTAGTATATTGCACTCTCGAAGAACCATTCAAGAAATTCTCATATCTCTATAATTTCTGAACTTCCAACAAGGACTTGAGTTGAAGTGATTGACAATACTAACCCAGCAGCCACTCTTCATAGACTGGTAATGTTATATCAAAAAGAAAATTGCATTGGTTATATCGTTTACCTTCTCTTTATTTGGTATCACACATTAAAGATGGTCCAATTTGTATTTTCTTGCTAAGCCGGAAAAAGCGCCCCAAAAACTCTCTTTCCGGATTTCATTAACATTAACCGGAATATACTAGGTCAAACACAGGCATCTACTATTTCAAACTTTGTATAAAAATTTCCTTGTACTATATTGATAATTATATTATTATAACACACGGAATATTTTTTTTGAAAAAAGTTACAAACAAATTATTAGCAAATGTTACTTTTTTTAAATTCTGATGATTAAAAGTAGAACAAGAAACATATTTGAAGAAGAGAGAAATTTGTGCTGTGCATGTCATCTCCTGTGAGTAATTTTTTGCCAATTCCACATTTTTGGAGAGGGAATCTAACACGTTTTCCGTATAAGATAATTTAAGGAAGAGAAAAATTATAATTATTTCATATTCCTTTTGAACCGTTGCAAAAGACCGGACTACTCAGGCACGTAGCATCAGGGGGGCCGGGGGGGGGGGGGGGAAAGAATATGAAGAGTGAAATTGAAGATATATACTACGCTAAGCCCCCCCTTCCGGATTAGGATTTTGAAGATTTTGGAAAAGTAAAAATTTCCCCCTTTTTTTTTTTTTTTGCTTGTCAAAATTTTTGGATGAGTCTGGCCCCCCCCCCCTTTCAAAAACGATGCTACGTGCCTGCTACTAAATCAACAACTTACATTTAGAGAGTAGGCACAAACTATTCCGTGTAGAGCAATTATCTTTATCAGTGAAATAAGTTCAATGGGACGTAGAAAGGCAGCTTTTGTTACGCTTTTGAATATTAGTATATTCTAACATTTTTGTTTATGTATTATTACATTTTCCAGTATCTTTATCAGTGATAACACTGCGAATCTAATATGTAATATATAACCCAATACATTTCATCAGTGACGCAAATGACGTATTGTGAGGCGCAAGCGGGGTTTGCATAATTTTAACGAAATTATAACGAAATGAAAATAACGTAAACATCTCAATAATCTAATATTTATTTGAACATTTGTAAAAGTTTTATGAATAAAAGTGATAAGAAATCACTGTTTTAGTGAGGTGATCAAATAAGGTCGAGAGGGGGGGGGGGGGGTAATGTGTGATCAAATCTACCATTAAGCCCTTTTGATCACCCCGACCGATTTGATGATCACCTCATAATGCTAAAAGAACGATTCCTTATTCATTAAATAATACCCCATTCCCCACCGCAACAGTTTGGCATTAGGGTCCAGTAAAATGCATGCGCATTTTTTTCTTGATCCCGGTCATAAAGTGTGTGGTAATGTATTTATAGTAATAAGTATAAAAAATACAATAAATCTTCAGTCTATCAACCCAGAAAACACGATAGATTGAACCCCATGTCTTGTTTCATTGAAGATGATGAATTGACCGTTTTGTCCTATATTCAATACACAGATGACAGGGGGTATATCAAATTTACAATAAAGAAAGGACAGTTTGTCAGACTCATTTGCTAGGATATTGAGACTGATAAATTATTCAGATACACCATACATTTTCACGACCTGTATCATTTTCCACCAGTTTTCTCTCCCTAGAAAGGGATTATTTCGAACCATGTGTATAAAATAACTGTTACCATACCTTATACAGTTTCCAATGCCCAGAACACCTCAGTTGAACCACTCTGAAGCCCCTCTTAACATCGTTTCGTCTAAACATACCTTATTCAGAGACAGGCTCAATTGTCATCGGTAACACGAAACTCTTGAAGCTTACACAAAATACCAATCATTCTTATTAAAGTACGACCGAATCCCCATCTAGAACAATGAGTCCGCCATAAGGTACAAGGTTACTGGGTTTCTGCTGGGACTGTGTTATCACAAATTTGAATCAACCCTCTGTTGCAGTTTCATATGCACCGTATTCTACTATGACATTGACTAACCGAAATTCTACCAGATTAACCGTGTAAACCGTCATCCAATATGAAAACTACGATACATTTGCAAAAGAGATCGAGGTACAATGAAGCCACGTAACCAATACTGTTGATTACAAAATGACGCAAAACATGCGAATTGTCTTCTACAAAGTATTTGGTTTTTTAATAGTAATATTTCATTGTTTTGAAATGGGCAGCGTACTGATATCTGATATTATTAACAAACAAGAGAAGAAGAAGAAGAAGAAGAAGAAGAAGAAGAAGAAGAAGAAGAAGAAGAAGAAGAAGAAGAAGAGAGAGAGAGAGAGAGAGAGAGAGAGAGAGAGAGAGAGAGAGAGAGAGAGAGAGATTTTTTTCATTTTTCAGGATCATGGAAAATATTTCAACTTTGAAAATATTCACATCCATGATCAAAAAATTAATCAATATCATATATACCAAAGTAGATATTTCGTCTATTTGAAAGACATCATTGTATGACGACAGGCAATCAGAAATCCGCCCCCTAAATACTAGTACTTTTATAGTAGCTTCTTCAAGAGTGTTGTTGGGTTCAAACCCTCTCGATTTCGCAAACGGTGACAGAGGCGTAGCTTATAGCCTTTTCTTATTCAATAATTTCCAGATAACATCCCATTGGCAGGTTAAATATTTTTAATTAAAATAATAACATGACATATTCCATCAGCTTTTAACCAAACTTTACTACAAGGTTCTGGCTCACAAAAAACAATGCGCGCCTTGGCATGGTGCTTACGTCATTCGAGTATAAGTGTTCAATCAGTTTGAGAAACAAAATATGCGTCTCGGACATAAATGGTGATAAATTTTACAAGGAAAAAACACCTGGAATTCAAGATACAAGATTGAATGGTTTTCGGCGCACACGTCCAGTTGTTGAATGTACTGAGTTTACGGATTCAGAAGAACTGCATCTTTTTTTTTTATCGTTACAAGCCTAGGGTATATGTAAATACAATCTATATAAAACGAAACCAATTAAATTTAACCCCTTGACCAACATTTGATGTTCTGCTTCGAAACATTTATGCTAAACAAACGATTTTCCTGTTTATTTACGCATAAACCTGTGTATAACTACATTAAAGACGTCCAAGTGTTTGAAGTTCTTTCATTTATTGCAACACCAAACCTACAACCCCTAACGGCAGATGTAAAACCTATTTGTTAAATGGCACAGTCGAATGTAGATTATTACCTCAACTATAAAGTTTACGATCCTCGTCTTTATAAAGATAGACCGGGTTTATTTGTGTTTCTATAAAGGGAGAGTGGAGTGGTCTTATAAAAGTGGTTGAAGCTGTTGCAAGAGTTGAACGAAGAGACCTTATTACACTCTTGAATATTCATCCGCTGTTATAGACCGTGTCACAACCTTGCACCGCCAGACGAATGCACAGCAATTGCAATAAATGTATCTATGCTGAAAGATATTTAGAAACAGACGAATCAAATGCATAAAAAGTTCTGCACACGGATGAAAGAACAGGTAAACCAAAATACAAGAAATGGGTCAAGGTGTTGTTATCGGTAAAAAAAAAAATGATTGCATTGCAGTGGTAGGTTTTCGGCAAAGCACGTATACAGATAAAGATAAAATGTGGAGAAAGGTAAATCATTGTGTGGGATTATCACGCTATAAACGACTTTATCTCTCTTAAGTCTCTGGTAACCACCATATGTATTAGTTTATATCGCCCAATGGGTCTGATGTTAGGGAAGAGAACGTTATTGTGCACCTAGAAACATCACTATGTTGATAACAAACCACCAGTAATGTCATTGTCAATTCCAATTTATTCCTGTTTTCATTGAATATACATTTAAAAATTTTAGTAATTGAATTCTTTTTTTATGTATTAATTACCTGGTATTAGAAATCCATACCTGACGATTTCAAAGGTTTCGATAATAGCCCTCCTACTTTTCATTCACCCACAATGGATGTACAATCAACCATCTTCTCAATCCATAATTATGAGTTAACAATCAATTGGAATTCGGCTAAACTTGGCAAAGATTGCAAAAATGCTCAAACCCGTAGAAGTGGCATGTACTTCACAATTCAATTGTCGCAAAGAATCGTCAGTAAATATTTTATATATGTACACACATTGCGGGTATTTCTTTTTTCATTGTGAGTAGTGTGTCCTACAGATATGATCTTTGGGAGTTCTTTAGGAACATTTCTGCGCCATACAATGAACATATTTTCCCATGTATTATGTCTTTTGTTTTGCAATACAAGACAGTCTTAAACACCAATGCCAAGATTGATAAAAGCGATTTCTGTTATCTGAAAGATTCCAAGAGCAGTATAAGATCGCTTACTCAAAACATGTGCAGTTTAAACTGTTTGAGGACAAAACATTTGTTGGGTGAAGGAGTGTCGTGAACAATTAAAGGAAAATGACCTGTCCAGGAATGTGATTCGTATACATATCTAAACTGTCTGCAGTTAGAAGTCATTTGTAAAATACCCTATTCTGTATAGAATTATTCTATTTTCTTTTCATAAAACAGGCATAATTGTCATAACTACTTCATAATCATTTTAAACAGCCATCATATTTGCATTTAAAGAAAATAATAGTTTTTCAGCTTGCTCGTCTGAATCAAAACCAGGAATGACGATTTAGAGATAAAATATCAACCTCTTCTTGTTACAAGTTTAAGACCTTTTATGACTAGACAAAACAATACACTGCCTGAAACTCCGAACTATAAAACTACCTTTAATCTATCTCCAGCTTTGACAAGAAGCTATTTGCATTCAGATATCAGATTTATTTGAAGGGGGATTTATTAACTATGATTTATAAATACAGTACCTACCTCGGTATAGGTGAGAGATCATTGCCAGGTGTTCACAAGTCAGCGGAGAGACGAGACGGGCCAGGTCTTTTATTTCTAGACGATTGTTTGAATCTGTGATCAGAAATGAACCATGTGAGATCAATGTGATAGATTTAGTGAGCTGTCACAGTCAGTTATTGTTGAACAAATTCCCATATGAGATCATTCAATATCCCGTGATTGTCATTTATTACAGGAAAAGACGATGACATAGGTACAACTTCATCTATAACATAATTATGCATTTTTTCTAATGCAGCGTATGTGTGAGTGAAGGGTGGGACAGTCAATATTTTATTCGGATTCAGATAAGAAGGGTGTATTGTGTATTGTATCATTTCATATGGTCGACTGTTAAAAACTTGGGTGGGTGGGGGTAAATAGCGAGATTGCGAGGAAAACACACCAATTTTCAACGGTCCTGGTTATGCATCAAATTTATCTATCTTAGTAAACTTTCAATTAAAACTTTTGTAAACCAATATGTTTACGTAATGGTTCGAGTATATACGTTTCCTGGAAATGGTTGTTGTGTACATTGTATTACGACACCAATTTTAACATCGGATAAAGGACCAGTCTTGCTTTACTTTGAGAACTACTGGAAGCTATAAAGGTGACATTGGTTATTTCTATTAAGTTTTACTCCTTCATAATCTCCTTGACACTCAAATGCCTACATTATGCCATCATGCAAACAACCATCACTTTTCAGCAAAACATCATCTGACACTTATACCCCTCCGTCTCTACAGCGGCCTAAGAAAAGTCAAAACAATTTCCTAGCTCTTTTCTTACAGGCCAAAAGTTCCCCGGGCTTCAATGGGTTCTCCTGTAGCATGAATACTCCAGAGTCAGGGGTTGGTATTCCAATCATTGCCTCTTGTTCAAAGCTTCATCGTGACAGATGTGAAATCTGTGAAAACGGAGATAAAAGCTTTAGGAATCGCCACGAGAGTTACCGGTATAACGTGTTAAAAACAACACGTGCAGTTGGCATGCATTTATATTAACAGCCACCGAATCATTTAAAGATTATTCAACACCGAAATAATTGTTAACATAATAACATTAAATTATTACATGATACGATTTGATAACGTTTTTATTATGTTTCATGAAGTATTTAAAAAATACAAATTTCTAGTGTAAATCTTTGGTGATATCATGCAAAAATTTGAATCAAGATGTTCCCATGAGTAAATTTATGTTGAAACTTGTTCGACATCTAGTTCACACCATTGTGAACATGTACTCTTGCATGTATTTCTCCTTGGGGAAAAATTTGGTTTAATTGGAAGCTATTTGCCATACGTATTATAATACAAGTAAATGGATGAAAGGATATAAAAGATTGAGTTGGCAAATGTTAAAGTGTGAAAGAAGTGAGTACAACACATTTCATGATGTCAGCCAACTTCGTTTGATTTCCGTGACAAGAAAACATTTCGCTTACATGCCGAGGAACAATAGTGATCAATTGGCACACAACAGCAGCTGTTATGGAGATAGACCATGCTATGGGTTGAAAGAGAAACTCCTAGACATAGATGAAAAAAAGATCTTTCGAAACACCCACTCTTCCAGATAAATAATTCATTGTCAAGACAAAAGCACGTATCAGATTAGCAGTCGGGATCGTGGATTAAATGAACTGAGTAAGGAACCTTTAATTTTTGATTGATAAAATAATGCACGTTTACTACCAGAATTAGTAACCTTGTTATCCAAAGTTATTAGGTTTGATACACAACACGAACATTTACTGTACATGTCAATGAATGGAAGAATGCCCTATTTTTATAATTAGTTTACGAATATGTTAGTGCTTTCGCAATGATTTAATGAAACTTCTCAACAAAATGATAAAGATGAATGCAATTCGATATAAAATGCAGAATTTAAATCTATAGTCAGGCCAAAAATTTATTTGTCCTTTAAAATACAGAATCATCTGGTTATATTAATGTCTACTCGATTCATTTTCAGTTATGAAATTAATTTTGCTTGTCACATTCTATAAAGGAATCGGTGTCATTTTACCATCCTAAGACTCTTATCAAATTATAGATGCTGGGATTTGGTGAAAGTCTTTATCTGTCTATGTCCAAACGAAGACAAATAGCTGGGAGGAATGACAAGTTCCTTCGTTAGGTCTGTTATGGAGGCGCACTTTGAACGGGCTTGGGAATGGTATTAGAGACCTAATAAAAGTGACGGAATATTGATCAGTTTGCACATATTCTTTTTATTTAAATTTTTTTTTTGCTTGGCATTTTATTCGAGATATGAATGATCTAGCGCCGCGCTTTATAACGGTCACTCACGGATAAATAATGAATAGACGTCATTTTATCAGTGTTATCTTTTTGTATTTTTTTTTTATATATAATTATCGAAAGACCTTATACAAAATAGTAATGTTGTTGACATGACCATTTATACTGTCTGACAACTATTTACTCGCTGGCTAAAATGGAAGCTAGAAGTCTATATATGTCACATTAATATTCATAAATTTGTTTACGTAAGCCAAGATAAGTAATGACATCCTCAATACATAATACGATTTACCAAAAGACAAGTCTCCATGTATATACACAGTATGACTAAGTAGAGGAATGGACCGACGATGACCAATCAGATCGCATTCTACTTCCAAGTGACACAGACCCTGAGCTTACAGGTATTCCTGATTACGATTTCATTAAAAAAATCACCATGAACAAAATAAAAAGTACATGTATATACATGACATATTTAGTGATATATTTAATTTCTTGTTTAAGAAGCGCTGGGACAAAATATTTATACATTGCACAAAAACATGTGCATGTGTGTTTAATGCACGTATTAAATGCAAAATTCGTTACCCAATTAAGAACACAAGTTCAATGGTTTATTTTCTATGCAATTACCCAGTCATAAGAAGTATTAAGAGCCATCAAGGAAACCTTACAACTCCATTAATGAAAGTCATTGATCGAATTTTCATTATAGCTTCAATTGAATCCATTTTGTTTGTTATCTGTAATTTCAAAGTCAATGGAATGCTCTAGGGATAATAAACAATGAAATAAAGAAGTATAAAAAGAACTCTCCAACTTTTATGCTTCCATCTCAAAGAATCTTCACAAGATGGAGGAAATAAACGAGGACTCGACACACAACCCCGTGATGATTCCCGATCAATACCACTTGGTTTCTGGAAGAACCGGGAGATATTTGCTAACCTTTTTCTGCCCCTGACCCGTTACAACTCATTGGTAGGCTTCGAAGGGGTTGGGGTTGACAAGAGGGTGAGATGGGGTCTGAGCTTCAATAAAACATAATTCAGTTGGCTTCGAGAAGAGTCTTAAGGCAGTATGTTGCAGTTCAGGCTCAATAAACACGATTTGACCTTTAAAATCACCATCTTTTGCAAGTTACTTAACTCTAAAAACATTAACTATGCTCTTATTGACTAATAAATGGTACAATTTTGTCTATCATTTCCAAAGTCACGTGATTAAAGAAACAAATGAAGAATATTATAAATCAGAATATTTGGGGGGGGGGGGGGGGGGGGGGTCGGAATTCAAAAAATAAAATTGGTTGTGTTGGCAATGTTACTCTACAAAGTTTTTAGAAAGTTAAAACATAAGAGAAAGACAAACAAATTGAATATTTTTCCCAACTTTGGTTTTTTTTAAATAAAGCTTAAATTTTAAAAAAAGAAACACGTAAGAACATTTTATTTCGATGAATTAATGACAATGTTATACAACATTGATAAGAAAACACCCTTCTTCATGTTGCTAATACACATCTAAACAAACCATTTATGTAATCCATATCATTAATTGTATTGTTCGGGGTTTTTTCCCGGGTTTTTTCTCCTCCATTACCAGACAAGCTATATTTATCGTTCGTGAATAATGGATTAGACAATCGACTTTCCCCATTACCAATGTTTGCGCATCATAAATAATTTTCAGTTAATAAAACTGTTAAAAACATTGATGGACTGGGCTCTACCAACCATATTTAAGTCATGATTTATATAGTGGACAGACGACTGCTGAAATTGAGGTCGGAACACAGCGGATAAATGTCCCGGTCGGAAAATCCTTGAGCTGTATTGTTCATGCTCAGATTGAAAGATCGATTCCGCTATATAGTCAACAGATAATTCAGACTGATAAATGTCACTTATACATCTCCGAGTTCTGCCTTGATCTGAAAGTCAATTTCTATATGGACTTGATGATCATCAGTATAGTATAGAAGTCCAAAGAAACCCTAATCGAAAACATTTTTCATTGCGTGTAGAATATCAACATTAAGGCATGTTAATTTCACTACTGCATTGTGTCAATTAGCCGTAAATTTGGTAATATACCTCCTAAATGTTGTTACAGTAAAACTCGGTTATGGCGAATTTCTTTAGACCATTACGTTGTAACCGTGACATGTGACAAAGATTTGTTAAACTACGAATATCCGAGATTTTGCTATATCTGTGTTTGTGTGCTAGACGAGTTTTACTATGGTACAGAATACTCAGAATATTCCACAGTTATAGAGGTTGTCCATTTAGATCTAGGATGAAGTATATAGGTCTAGGAGATCATAAGGCTACATTCTGATAAATCTGTGGATAATGTTGTCAACAAACTTAATATTTCCGCCTTTACTACTGACAAGAGTATTTGTAACGTCGAGAGCTAAGTTCAAAATACCAATAGGAAATAAACTATCGTGGGTGCAATGATGTGGGATTTGTGATTTTTCTAGGGGCAAATTTTATCAACCGAATTACGCATTAATCATATAAATATGGAAATATTATATCTAGACGGAGACATTGCAGCAAGAAGCAATATTTCTAGGCTTTCGACATTTCATTATTTGCATTGACTTCTTTTTTGTAGTTTATAGATGTTATTAAAAAACTTGAAATAGACGCATCTTCTGTTGATTTATCATCTTTCTGCTTATGTAGCCGGATTAGTTTCATGTAACTGCTGACTCGGTTTTCACTCTTTGAACAATTTCCGTTATCATAGACGAAAAACAACACAAGAAAAAGTATTAGTTGATACATTAATTTTGTCTTGAAGATAAAATCGATATCAACTGGCTTGCATTTATTTTTTGGGATGATCTATCCAGGGTTTTTTTTAATGGATTTGCGTGGTTTACATTTTCACTTTATAAAATAGAGGGCAGTACACCCATCCAGCAAAATAAATACTGTTATTGACTTTCAGAGACCATTAATAGAGTATTATATCATTTTGGCAAATTTTTAGATATCAATTTAACAATTTTCGTCAAGGGAGCTTTAAGGAAGCTACAAATATGTTTTTGTTATTGCAATAAATATTTAAGGAAAATACACTTCATATAGTATTTTGCAAAGTTCGTCCAGAACATTACTCTCACAATGTACGCGTAGAATCGTGTGGTTATATTACAATGTTTAATCTTAATTTACGTAGTAAGTCAAAGAATTTAAAAATGAACGTACGGAATTTGACTATATAAGAGACATAACCTACACAAATTGCATAACTCTCTGAATTTTTTAGGTATCTCCTTATGATTCTAAAATTAAAGTACATGTTTTTCAGAAATCAACAAATCAGGAAATACCACTGCCCAGGTGTGCTTTCCTGAAAGGATTTCGCTAGAAACCCGAGCTTGGTAATTCACGGATTCACACTTTCCATTCTCATTATCGACTTCTCCCATTATCATTACATCTTTTTCTGCCAGTTGCTGTCAGACGCTAATGATGCCAAACATATCACTTAATTCTTCCTAAACTGCCATTTCCTGCAGGCCACAATCTCCGTTCCCTGGAAATCAATACAGTTAATTTTGGTTAAAACCTCACGACACAATACAGTGGTATGAGAGAATCCTGTAAACCATTTTCATGGTCATTTGAATATTTATACGATAAGATGAAAATCTAAATGTTCTGAAGATGTTAAAACAAATTACAGGAAAACTGTGTCTTAATGGTTTTCAATTGAAAGGTTAAAGTGAGAACTGACATGCACACGCTGAATTCTTTATGACCTGACAGACCTTTCACAATCCATTCAAATAATACGGTTGATACAGCCAGCATGTATCAAAGATTCAAAACGTACCAGAATCTATTATATTTTGTATATCGGCACTTCACTCCTACTAAACTTTCTTGAATTAGACCGGCGTCTGTAAATATTAACTAAATCCTGCTGATATTGAAAAAAGGAGAAGGGCCAGCTTGTAAAATATTTTGCATATGTTCAGTAGGATTCATGCTTGATTACCGACAAATTAGTAATTAAAGTCGAACCAGATCACCACAGCCAGCCACCAGCTGTGTTGGCGTTAACGTCATGTCCAACACATGATGTACGTGCACCAAATTCATGGCGGTTGTCCGAGATCCATGTTAACAGAATTGTTTTACATGTGGACCACTGTGTTGTTGTTGTTGTTGTTATTCTTCTTCTTGTTTGGTTTGATGCAATTACATGGTTATGTTTTAATTGTTGGTTCAAACCGATACTTATACATAAACGTCTTTATTATACACGTTTTTGAAAACAACCGATGACAGAGCTCGAAATTATCGTCGATGCAATACACCGTAAGTAAGAAACTCCTATCACGTATTCGAAATATACCTATTAACTTTGTGTCTTTGGTAGGTATACAAGCCCTTTGTTGCATAAATCACTTAATATATAAAATGTTGGTATTATATAAAAATAGCATAAATACCAGAGAATAAATTATTTAACTGAATAGTTTAGAGATTGAACCTACTTTTACTAAGTTGCATAATTTTTATCCGAACAGTTGTATTACCATTTCCATTACACATGATTAACTTTACCAAGCATCCCCCTCTCCCGATCGCTGGAATTACATAACAACTTAAACATGTAGTATTGCTCCACGAGCATGCTCTATGTGCATATAGAACGAAGAATCTTGCTGCCTTTCTAATGCAGAAATAAAACGCTAGCTTATCAGACTGAACAAATAAACAAGTGCAAGAGCTAACCCTGGCAGATACATGTGTTAATTGTCTGTAATGATGTTCTTCTGCTATCAACGACAATAGACTTGAGGGACCACACACTAAAGAGAAGGGAGATTCATTGCAACGACAAAATTTAATCTCAAGTATCATTATCAAAACTCTTCATAAAATCTTTAAAAATGATCTAAGGTCTAAGGGAAATAAAAAGAATTGCAGATACCAAAACCGTGCCATTTTTGAAAAAGAAGAATAGAAACAGGGCTATCGATGTCGCTGGAGAAACACTGATTCGTTCGCTTACATACAATGTAGCATTACATAACATGCAATATTCAAATAAAGAACAATAACTGTTTCTAATAAAACATTTTGGAAGCCCCGCGACACGCGTGTTGATTTTGGTCTAAGGTTGATTTCTATCAGCTGAAACCAATAGGTCTTTGTCCAATTAAGATCTATGGGTTTATTGCCTTGACCATGTTTCACTGCCCAAAAGTAACCAATTACAAAAAAAACTGATGAAGTGCTTCTCGCAACATATGTTTCGATAATTATACATGAAAGATCGAGCCTGAATTCAATTTACCGATCCTTTGAGACCGACTCTTCACAATAACTGACACTTCAAGCTCCAAACTGCACATCTTTCTCTCATCACAATATCTTTAATATAATTCTCTAAACGCCACCTTTTATTAAATTATCCAGACCACGCAGAGCTTCAGAAATCTATTAAATAAAAGGTTATCAAAAATATAAAAAATATATCTCGAAAGACCCCATTTCACTCTCATTTGTTGAACTATTGATTTCGAAGTAGCAACTATCATGAAAAGGCAATGCATCTATCGGAATCTGTCAACTTTTAATCTTACGCTATTTTCCTTTCATTGATGTCTCTCATCCAGGGTATTTTGGTGTAAGTAAAACACTTCTTTCTGTAAATTGGCTGTCTTTTCGTGTGGACAAATGATTGCTGATATAGGTCAAGGGGTCTCGGCCTTTCATTCAGAAAATCGCAGTTTGCCATTAAATAATAAATCAAGCATTAAATCGAGAATCCCCAATAGATTTATCAAACCGAGCCAAACGACACTTGAATAAAGGTATATTGACTCCAACATTTCTATTACTTGACTAAAAAGTGCGGAACAATTCATTTGAAGCGCTTTTATCCACTCAATATTATTTCAGATGTATACAGAATCATGCATTTAGAAAGTTTTTACGTTAGTTTTAATTTAAAAGATCAGAACATTCCATTGAACATGCATGTTATCTAAGGTGTTGAATATATGTAGAGCTGTGGCATTTTTTTCCACCTAGAATAAGGCATATGAGCAGTTGTTATCAAATAATGCATGTTTCTATCCGATAAAGTTAATTTGGAAGCCACGTGAATGTTCCAAACATTGCAGTATTACTTCACTTGTCATTCCTCATAAGTATCATCGTCTCCATCATGAAATTCCCAAAATTCTTCCGTTTTCAAACATTCACTTCACAAGAATCCGTTTTCATGATTCTCTTATGCAACGAAGAATGAATTTTATCACTGCTTTTAAACAATCAATAAAACCTATAAAACAATAAAAAAAAATTAAAGACTTGGAGATAATGAAATGTAGAAGTTTTATAGGCTTAAAAATACCAATACCGTGGTACGCATATTTCTATTCCTTTGAATGTTTTTGCGAATCGTGCAACATTGCAGAAAGTTCTATACAAGTAACGACTGTCTCTTTTATCAAGAGCCATCTAAAAGTCATCAAATAGTTTGTTCGTTGAATTACAAACATAAAGGCTATATTAGGAGCCGACTCTTAACCTGTCACCGGGTAATCAATATCCGGTGTCGTATAATTTAAGGTCCGCCCCGTAAAATGGTCCGGCCGGACCTTTAATGTTAACATTTAATGTCCGGCTTTCCCCTATAAGAAAAGGTCCTACCCGTAGTCACTTGTTAAAATTTCTCTTAAAGTAATATGTACTTGTATTTTAAATATGTCTTTGTTTACATAATCCAGTCGGCCATTTGCGTATTACTTTGTGGAATATCAAATATCCATAGCGGATTAGATTTTGACCAATTGTTTAAGAATCTGAAAAAAAGAAAACCAAGAGTATTTTGACATTAATGTGTACACACAATTTAGTCCCTTTGTTTTTAAATCTCTTCCGGTGTTTATGTATTAGCAGAGGGTTTCATGACAGGTAAACACGGGTAAAAGAAGCCCTGCAGGCATTCACACCTGTGTTAATCAGAATACACCCCTTAACTGAGAGAGAAAAAATGTCTCCGCTGTAGTGCTCTACGCAATTAAAATTGTCATTTTAGCTTTTGCTTTGTTTAATTTTTAGTAGATCAGAAACTTATGATAATATACTAATAACTTATACGTCTCTAGGTAGATTTATTACAAGTTTAAGATAATTAATAAAAGGTCGCATATGTGGATTACCGTAACAGAGGATATACGTTGACAATGTAGTGTATACATGTACGTACTGTGGTACAGTAAATATAAGAGCCAGAAAAGACAGAAGAAATTAATCAAATGATACGTGTACCTATAATTAAAAAGCATGCTTAAATTGACTACAGGTTAATTGTTTAAAAACGTAATAAAGGTGATAATGTTGTAATAATCTCTCTCTCTCTCTCTCTCTCTCTCTCTCTCTCTCCCTCTCTCTCTCTCTCTCATGCGCATGGGATATAGTTTAAAAAGTGTAAGTGTTTATTTCCGACAGTATTCGATCACCTCATTATTCTAAAAGACGTATTCCCTTTCTTTAATCAAACGTACAATACTTTTATATGTATATAATGATGCATACATGTAATTAAGCAAGGATTTGGAAACAAGTAAACACTAGTCTTATTAAAAGTAAATCCGTTTCCATCGATAATGTTTAAATTCTATATCACAAAGCGCTTTATTGCAGAAATATATTTGTAAACTGCCTAAAAATAATCCTTGTTGATTTAAGAAAAAATTTGTATGGAGTAAAATATTGACGTCCTTATCAAATGGATAGTGTCTAGAGTAGCAATCTTGCATTGGTATAGATTTCTCTCTCTCTCTCTCTCTCTCTCTCTCTCTCTCTCTCTCTCTCTCTCTCTGACTTCCATGTTTGTGAAGTGCCTAGTTACATATCCTTCGATGCAGCAATGGTATCATTGGTATATAGGAAAATACTTAATCAAGTTGACACTTGTATTGACTCTAATTTAATGATGATCTTTTGTTTCAGTGGGTAGGACCCAATAATAAAGTTAAAGAAATGGTCCGCCACGTTGAAATACTGAATGCAGATAATATATATTCATATAATAAATATTCGTATAAATACTTGTTTTGATATTTCCCTATAATCTTTTAATTTAGGGCTAGAACCTAATATTATGGCACAGAAAAGGTCCACTTGTTGAAATACCCAATGCAGAAAATTAACATTCATATTGATATTTGCTTTGATTGACCCCGATGTTCTTTTTATTTAGGGATAGGACCTAGATATAATATTATGGCTCATTCAGAAAAAGTCCGCCCCATTGAAATACTGTTTGCAAAAAAATCACAGTATTTTGACCCGATGACCTTTCATTTTAGAGGTAGGACCCAATATTATAGTTCAAGAAAAGGTCCGCCTCGTTAAAAGAACTGCATAGTCATGCATGAATGTAGTGAGTCTGTTATAGATTTTTATTGTGATATTTTTCAGTTGAACTACGTAATGTTGAAGTGAACATTAAACTGACTTCAGTGTTGGTTTTATTTTTTAAAATGAACCCAGAGTAGTTACACATTAACTGTAATAATATTAATATAAATAATTTTTATCGTAAAATATTTCAATTAAAGGGGCGGGACCCGATACATGTACATATATATGTACATGCATTGTGTCCTTAAAAATTAGTGTAATGTTAAGTAAGAGAAGTAGTAAAACATATTTAAATTGAGTTTTATCCTACGACTTTTAAAATGTGACAAACGCATGAAATTCGTTGCAAACGATTGTCCGTTTCGTTGAAATAATCTTAAAATATTAAGGTAGGTTTGTCCTTTATGTCTGACGATATCGATTAATTTTCATCTAATGGCAATAAGAAATATGTGGGAAAAATAATATTTTCCACAGGTGCATGAGGACAACCCCCCCCCCCCCCCCATCCCCCCTTCCCCGGTCTGAACCTTTGGTGAAGTTGACTTTTTTTTTTTAATAGAAATTCTTTAAATTAAAGCCATGTACACAACATGTTCCAATTTAAATATCTAAAATTTAACGGAAAATAAACGATTAATGTAACCCCCCCCCCCCACCACCATTGCATATGAAAATGAAAAGAAAGATCTTTTATATGCAGGTTGGGGTTGTTTTAAATAAATCGGAGCAAGTTGTGTACATGACTTTAAAGGAATTTCTACCAAAACAGGGTTAACTACCCCAGGGGTCTAAATTCAGGGGGGGGGGGGTTCCTGTCCTCAAGCACTCTCTCTCTCTCTCTCTCTCTGAATGTATTATTTATATATATGGCATAGAGAGTGGAGCGGATACGATGCCCCTGTGCCCTAGTGCAAATAAAAAGTAGCAATGATATCGCTTGCATGTACCGTTGTAATTGAATTGTAAAGAATATTTTATTTTAAAAGGGGTAACGTTTTTAAGCGTGTATCGTATTGGAGAGATGTGCAAAAAGAGGACGTTGGAAATGTCCATTGTTTACATGATTATTTCAAACAGTCAAACACCTGAAGGTGTGAACCCCTCTCACCTGCAGGGTGGATTGTTTATACAACACCTGGTTCAAGCCATTGTTTAATTTATGACACCAATCAGTTTCATTTCCTGTTTATATAAGATAGACCGGCAAAACTAAGGTTGAAATGAGAATCCAGTTTTAAACAGTAATTATTTAAATTTGTGATTTATTTGTGTTAACCAAGCTACATGTATACGTATTTTCATTAAAACTGTGTGCTGGATATTTACTGACTCACCTCGGGTAGGTACTCCTTTATAAGAATTACAAAATAATGCCACTTATTTTGTAACAAAATAGTCGAAATTGAAAAAATAAAAATGTACCCCGGACCTTTAATGTTAGGCGGACCTTTTCTTATACGGGCCGGACCCTTTTAGAGCAAAGGCGGACCCTAAATGTTAACATTAAGGGTCCGCCCCGGACCATTTTACGGGGCGGACCTTAAATTATACGACACCGGCACGGTTTCCTATTTTATAATCTGTATGACAGTCTCTGAGCAAGTATTTTATTGACTGAGGTATAAAAAGCATCATTGCTACAATGTCCGTAACCGTATCAGAACAAATCTAAAACAGAAATCGTAGCTTCATGGTTTAGTGAATATTCATGCAATTGATTTAAAAAAAAAATCAATCTTTCGAATTTTTGACATAGTTGAAAGTAATGAAGATAATATACAAAAACTGTTTATATCAATTCTGCACGATCTTTATATAACTTTATCAAATTCAAACAGCTCTACGTTGTTGTACGCGTTGACTTTAACTTAGTGCAAATAGCGTTTGGATATTACTTCTAATACAAATTGTGAAGATATCAAATAAGAAGTTATTGTGGGGGTAGCGCCGATGGATTGATTGAGTCACACGTTTTGCTGTAATAAAGACACAATTTGTTATCAATTTTTTCTCTTTATAAACGATACCATTATTCACGGAACACATTACAAGCTATCTATACCGAAAAGTTAAATAGTTTAGATACATCAATATTTGGGCTATTGACACCCTAGACAGAGTAAGAGGCCAAATATATAGCACCAATTCCAGACACGACTTTCCAATGTCATCTAAAATGATTTAATCAAGTATACTAAACATGTCTTAGTTTGTAAGTTAAAATGAAAATTTATGTGACAAGAAATATTTTCTTTTACAGCCTTTATATATTTTATTAAATTAACTTTGCTAAGATATGGAATCTATATAATACATCTATTAATGCATCTATTAATATCCATGTTTAGATATCGTGCCCATATAGACACACCACCGACATCCTTTTGTGTGGGTGGGGGGGGGGGGGGTGGTGGTGGTCATGGAATCGAGAGTAATGGTAATTCACAAAAATAAATTAACGTTGTAAAAATACCGAAAATCGCCGACCCCCCCCCCCCCCCCGGTAAACATAACCTTCCCTTGGACACCCCCCCCCCCTTTGAATTTAGCTGTTCACCGCGCATAATGTTCAATTTTCCTGTTTATATCTAACTGGGTAATCAAATATATAAAATAATTTATTTTTATTTCTACATTTAACCAAATGTACTCGTTCATTGCACACATAATATTGCTTACTTACTGTAATCAAATGAAATAATCTTGTTTGCATTATTTTGATACAACAAACGCTTTCATTTAGATTGTTATTTCAGCGTTATGTTCCCATTGTCGCGTTCCATTTCACAATCAGTTCAAACCTGTTTTATTTGCCCAGAATTAGGGACCAAAAAATCGCACAAAGAAACGGAAAGTTGGTCGTGTCAACATGACAACTGTTACTTTGCTAATCCTATTTGAACAAATGTTGGTTTAATGTAAGTAAATAGTATTTTGTCAACTTATCAAAAATTTGACGCTGGTAAAAACTACATAAAATATTTGAAGTAGGAATAGACGATTTTCAAAAAGGGATGGTACCACAGGTTTTTAGGAAGGAAAAAGAGACATTCAGTATATACTAGTATTCATCAAAATTTAAGATTTTATTTTAGATATGTGAATTTTCTATCGGATAAATTGAAGTTATCTTAAATATTATAAGTTGCTTTCTAGAGCCCCCAACCCATTTTGAAATATGTAATGACTTAGTTGACAATAAAATAATTGCTAAATTATTTTGATTTTGTTACATTCTCGAAATTTGTGAAATGACAAACTTCTAGATAAAAGGTGTTTATCTGTAAACTAGCAAGTACCATACTTTCACCTGTGTCACTATACCTCCCAGTGACACAAACCATTGCTCGGTATCTTAACGCCACATTCTAAAACTGTTTGATTTACGTGCGTGACGTATGTCATAGTTATCGGAATAGTTTGGTTAAAATTTCACACCTATTGTTGTTTAAGGAACTTTTCTAGTTAATGCAGTTTTGATATTGATGAGCAATACTCCAAAATTTCGTTCAAGTTTGGGTTAGAAACTTGATTGGATTGAAGAGTCCTTGATATTTTCAACAACGACTTGATTTTAACTGGCCTCGTAAGCCCGACAACCATTGACTTGGATATGCTTTTCTTCTTACAGCAATTAAATCACCAATTAAAGATTTCAGTTTATTAACAGGTTTTCGTAAAGGAAGCGAAAGGAAGAAATATTATTTGGCCAGCATTGTATAAAATGGCTACATGTGGATCATTAACGTGAAAAAAATATGCAATATTATATCAATCATATTATTTTTACAAAGTACATATACACTGTAAGTAACAAAAATGTTTACACTTCATATCTAATAATTATCAATCATTTTACTTCTATTGAAATATACAATATCAAATTGGTCCTATTTGTGAAAGTTTCTTCAAGCTTGACAACAGACTCACACAAACGCTTTAATAAATGGTGGTATGTGTGGTGTTCGATGAGCATCAACTGTACCAACGAGGGAGATTCCAGGAGTTTAATTTGCGGTGATAGTAGATACAAGTGTCAGTTATACCCCTGTGAACCATTCTCTATCAAAGAAGGTCTATATATTGGCAGAAGTGTTTTACTACGGTACTTTTATCAGCATACAAACATTTTTCCATACCAAAAACTAATAGATTTTGCCTTGCATCTTTTCACAAATTAAGCTAATACATCTACTTTTATGTGAAATGCAGTTTATATTTCAAATTTACATCAATTTTCTGTAATCATATCTTCCTTTGGCAAAATTATATAATAGTTTTGAAATTTCTTTACATTTGTTTACCTTCTGAATTCCAATTTGCGTTCCATGATAGATATTTTGCCTTTGAAGTCGTTGTCAAAATGACACAGTTGATTATCTTCAAACATTCATTTAATTAAAGGATAAAATGGGTGACATGTAAATGATACATATTATGTTTTTTTGCCCACTGCCTATTCATTGTTTACTCGTATTTAGCGTATTTTTTCTTCAGGATGTCAGAGTTGCAAACCCCTAAATTAACAGACTGTTGTTAAAATCAGCAAATAAAGTCACTGTTAATAACGCTATTATGAGAAAAAAAATACCAGGGTTCATCTTGAATCAGATAAATGGACCAGTTCTTGCACCATAACGTGCAAACAAATTCGACATTACAAGGAGGGAGTTGTATGATTCCAACTAAGTCTGTATTTTATACATGTGTCGTTTAACGTTGTGGAGATTTTATATATCAATTTTCTCCCATGAGTGACTCTGCTGTTTATGAATGGTTCTGCAATCTTCGTTTTCAATGCGAGTAAGTAATGATGGGCCATGTCGTGCATTCCATTATATCATTGTATCTTTTTCCCCCGACAGCTCGTATATATCTAAGAGCAATAATAACGAAAACTTGATAAAACGATTAAAATCTGTCGCCTCTTACAAAGGGTTATGACATTGCGGGTAGACTGAGCAGGGTAAAGCAAGGTATGGCAATAAACATTTAACCCAAGAACAACCTTTGATCTCAATATACAATAAGGAACAGGCTCTTCGTATCTGTGACGATATCAGATGTTATCAAAACTTTACTTATAATTCAATTCTACAGTGGGTCGGCTTCCAAGCCCATGCAACAAGGAGCAATGCTCACGAAAGGTAACAAAATGACACCCATGATGGCATTTGAAATTCAAAAAGCGCTGTTGCTGTCTCTGTATGGTAACGTCGCATCTCATATGAACATGTATTCGTGTCAGCTGTTTGTCTAAAGCAATCTGTAAGAAATGCCTTAAACTGGCTGAATTGTCAAGATATTTGGCTACTCTAATCTACCGGAGATTAAAAACTCAATATAAGTCCAAATTCTGAAGCAAAGGTATTTGGGTTTTTTAATAGAAAAGAATACCTTGATTTGATATGCAAAATTATATGTTTTTTATTTTGGTCGTCCGTCTGTCAAAGTGAAAATACAAGTACAATGTGAAAATTTAAAAAGAATACCTTTTTTTTGGGGGGGGGGGGTAGAAGAGGGGATAGCATATTTCTTGGTCTTCAGTTTAAATTGTCAATATCCTTTATAAACTAACATTGTCTGAAATATTTAGTGAACATGACACTTGTCTCACACTCCTGCTGAGCCATTTCACAAACATACCCCACGTGCAAGACACTTGTATGTAGACTGTCTTTGTTGGAGGACAGACTTACTTTAATTGGAACAGCACATAGCACTTGTAATCTATTCATCGTATTATCTGAACGAGGAGAGTGACCACGAGTAAGATTTAAAGAAAATAGATTTATTTAGATATGACAGTCTATGTCTAAAAACCTTGTTTGTACAGCATTGAATTCGGACATCTATAAATGTGTTGAATAATTCCAAAAACATATGTCAGAGGTGAAAATAAAAGAAAATTCATTTGCTGAGTGAAGATTAACTGGAACAATTATTTATGCTAATTTTTTTCAAAAAATTTTGTTCTTACATTTTCTATTTGAGAAAAAAAGACAAAACACAGTGTTTTATGTAATATCTAGGATCATCCTTAGGCTTACCCATCTATTGCAATGTTTTGTTTAATCGATATATCTTAATTTTCTGCAGCTATGTACACGTGCACCTTTTTACAGTTATACCACGCATTTTCATACTTCTATTAGGTAAACAGAGGAGATAACTTAAGTTTGTCTTTGTACTTTAACTTTAATTGCATTCCACCGTTCTATTAAGTAAAATGTTTTTCACTGACAGGTACATTTATTTTGACATCTTTCTGTGTAGAGCATTTGCACGTGCACTGTCAATTAGCTAAGTAAAATTAAAAAAAAAAAGGAAAAGAACGCCCTTCGGTTATAAGTGATATATGTATCCCAAAATCACAAATTCATTTGAAAGAAAATATTTCTTAAAGTAGCTACATGTAGATTGTCAAGTCCATTTTCATTTTTTATATACAGCAGGTATAGAAAAAACTAAATCATTCTCGTTTTCTCTTTATCAAATGATAGCTTATCGATATCAAAACCATACTATTATAAGAAGTTTATGGTAGAGCTTATGAATCTTTTTTTGACCAATTAACCTCTTTTAAAGAACTGATAGCTCATGGCCATTTATAAGACCACTGAAACCGCTCGAGAAAGAAAACACTCTATATATTAAGATTGAATCGAATTTTAAATGTACAACTTTTTGAAGTTTTCTTCACTAATGCTAGAAAGACCATATTGATTTTTTTTCGGGTTTATCTGATGGGCATTGATTCAGCCTCTTTACTAAGTAAAGGATTACAAAAAAGTGTTTTGAGTTTGGTCTTCTTTGTTAATCAGACCTTTTGTGCATTAGACATCTCTACACGCCCGTTGTATTTGAATACTACAAGGACAACATGATAAAAACCAACAGGCAAACAATGGAAATAACATTCAAAATAAAATACTGACATTTTGAAATAAATACAAAGTTCACAATGACGCTTCACAATATACGTACAGATCTGCAAGTTGTACCTATTGATAAGCTAATTTGGAGTTGTGTGCGGAACTATTGGGGCAAGGACCGCACCAGTAAAATTACTATTATCAATACTAACGCGACTACAATATAGGATTTATTAATCTTGGCTGGAATCTGTTTTTATGTATTGTCGGTTTTATCGCTGAAAGAAAGCAAAAAATATACTTTGGCTGTATATCTTTGTTGAACGTGCTTTGTCACGTTTAAATATCAATCACTTTGAGTTTTTTAGGCAAATATATCTGCGTTTATACAAATATTTAATGTATATTTGTTTTGGGAATCAAAAGAATCTTCTTCTAATGTGCCTTTGTTAATCTTTGTTTGCTACTATCCGCCGATGGTTGAGACGACCTCTCTCATCAAAAGTTGGTAAATGGAGGGCGTAAGTTACTTTAATATGGTCGTGTTTTTATACATTCTCTTTTTATGATAAAACCTTAAAAAATATTTCTACAAATCATATACATGTACGTACAAGTTAATAAAAATTAAAATAAAATATCTTCATTTCAAATGTATACTTTTTATTTGACTAGAACTCTGCAGAAATAGCAATCTAATTAAAATTAGATCCTTCACGCTCTCGTATTTGATATGTCGCTGTGAGGCGACATATCAAATACGAGAGCGTGAAGGATCTAATTTTAATTAGATTGGCAGAAATAGATAATTGTGCATAATATACAAAGTTGTAATGAGCACGGCGTTTTTGTTCTGCTTTTATTGAGCTCAAAGATCAAATGTGAAATAAGAATTTAAAAGCGATAACATTTCTTTATCTCAAATAAACGAAAATAAAACATAATTTGCAAAACTGTCTGGCTAGAGATGCGAGGTCTTCACAACTTTTTTGATACTTTCACTTTTACAAACTTAGTGCGTCATATACAACATGTTCATTCTTTTTTAATTACAAAGAATAATTTGAAACATTCTCTGCACGTAAAACCATGGAGTAGTTGCAAGCTCACCAGGTATCTTCCAAAAATAAATTGCTGAACACGGGATTTGATCGCCATCAGGCATTGGTGTATGCACAAATATTTAGAATTCTAACTATAACAAAATTAAACAAAGGAATGCGGACTGCTAGAAATTGCAACACTATAGTAGTTTACTAAAATTCGTCCAAATTTAAATAATCATTTTTTAAAGATGGGAAATCTATAAATTCTTCTTTTAATGCTATGTACTTTCTTTATATTAGATAAAAAAGACTCAAGTCATTATATAATTTGCACATAAATTAACCAAACATACTTGAATTTGTAGTTATTTTATTTTTATTCTAAAACAATCGAATAGAAAACTCGAATAGAAACGGTAAAACATCATCAGGCATTTCATTAGCATTAATATTCTATTGAAACATAACAAGAAACATCGCGCAATTGTTAATGAATCAAACTAAACCCCAAAAAGCGTGCGAAAAAGAAAAGATAAGACAGTTCACAAAGCAGATCAGAGTGTAATTGTCTTTGAATCTATAAAGAGGAAAAAAACTTGAGAATCAATAGAGCCAATAACGGCTAATGAAGTTCTACCAGAGCGGCTGGTTAATGGAGGATACACAACTCGACATCTCCCGCCAAGCAGCCGAGGTTTAGTTCCCATTAGCAGTGGAGGAAAATGTAATCACTCCAAGTTAGTTAAAGGCCTTAATCATCTCTGATTTTTTGTAATGACAAAACTCTTCGATTATGAATATTTCTTGATTACGAACGTTTGTAATTGTTGCAAAAAGTTTGCGGGGGAGAGCAAGCCAATAAAATTAACTTGGAATGGAACTTTTTCTAGTATTATCGGTTTTTTTGGGGTATTTCAAACAGAATTTTAAAATCATCATGTACAGCTTTTGTACAACGATCAACAACCCTCTCATTTCTGTTTCATTCTCATTAGTACGATGGCCGATATGGGCCGGACAAAAAGTAACCACGAGTTGTGTTTGATTTGCCGGCAATTCCTGAAATGCCGGCAAAAAGTAACCACGAGTTATATTTGATTTGCCGGCAATTCTTAGATGCCGGCAAATCTCAAACGTGGGCAAATCTTTCTTATTGTTCAATTAAAATACCAGAGGATATAGAGGTAAAAAAGTCTCGTTATCTTAATTGACTAAAGGGTTTGACAAAAAACATGGCAGTTTTACTTGCAACGTGCATTATTAATGACATCAAACAGAACACAAGAGCAAATTAAAAAAAAAGACGGCATCAAAACATCCAGACATGTCTTAAACTCATTGGAACCCGACACTCTTAATGAAGCATTTGGTCAATTGCTTATATATCATAACTAATTAAGTTATGAAGGTATTAATTGCACATGTGACATTTCAAATTTGTAATAAGGCCCACATCGTCAGGAGCTCACCTTATACATAAATCAATTAATCTCTTTGAACTTCATTTGGTTTTAATTTGGATCTAATGATAAGATCACCTATATTTTTGTGTTTACTGTATGCAACCATAGGAGGTGTTGTGAACAATTTTTGCATACTTCGTCATGTTGTATGTTATCCCAGTATTTCATAAGTCGTTTCCTTAATTCTTTTATACAAATGGTCACCAAAACATTATATACAGTCTTTTTATTGTGTTCTTCTTTTATTTTTTTAGAAGATTAATTCTATTTGCTGAAATAGTTTCTTGCATAATAGGTTCAATTTCTGATTGTTTTTAATCTCTTTTTTTTTTAGATGAGTTTTAAAGTCTTTAAAAATACTTTGTAATACAGCTTGATCACTAGTATTTCTCAGATGTCTGGTACATTCTCCTTTAATTAGGCCCTTGAAAACTGATGAGCTATGAGCACTTTGTCTGTGCAGGTATTGGAAGCTGTTAGTAGGTTTGATATATGAGCGAATGTCTAATCGCTGGCTATCTGAGAATCTTGTTTTCTTGTATATGGTCGTGTCTAAGAAATTGACTGGTGTGAGATAATTCATAAGTAAATCTCAGATATTTATGACAAGTGTTCCCTATGTCAAAAAATTCTTTAAATTCATCCGGGCTTCCATTAAATAGAATAAAGCCGTCATCTCTATATTTGCCGTGATAAATAAGTTTCGAAAGGCCCTCAACATTGTCGGCGCGCAATTCCCCCCTTACTTCTCCTCATACTTTGCTTCTTTTCAACCCTTTCGACCAATTAAGATAACTTGACTTTTGTGACCTCAATCTACTGGTATTTTAATTAAACATTCAATATAAGATTTGCCCACATTTAAGATTTGCCGGCATCTAAGAATTGCCGGCAAATCAAACACAACTCGTGGTTACTTTTTGCCGGCATTTCAGGAATTGCCGGCAAATCAAACACATCTCATGGTTACTTTTTGTCCGGCCCTTATCGGCCATCGTACATTAGGAACCATGATCAGATCTTGTCCATTCCTATCTTTTTTTTTCAGAACAGAATCGATAAAGTCAATACAAGAATGCTCTACAATGAGTAAAGGTTGTTCCTCTGATAGCAAACATACATCTGTTCGGTTCTCTATGCGTTACCTTCTTTTCAATGTCAAGGCACACAAAGGTCAAACTCTAATTAGAAGATCCTTTACGTATAGATAAGTTATATGTTGTTGTCAACGCTTAAAGCTTTAACCATTGAAACTTAACGAGTAAATAACACATCTCCAAGGCTCTTAAATTTTTTGTTTGCTGTCATGACTTGTAAAAACAACATATCGATCAAACGCGAACGCAAGATGAAGTTGTAATGATCCAATCGTTAGAATAAACATAAAAAAGAAAGGGTTTTGTAAAGTTATTTTAGAGTAGTCAGTTGCAAATAGAAGAACCATATTCCATATTGACTATTTAATAAATACTTATCAAAAATGCTCCAAACATGAGAGATCGAGACTTGAGCACATTTCCTTTTTAGTTTGTTATGATTTGATTTATCACCTATGCAAACATTCTGCTGATAGTACATTTTAAAAAAAAATATTTCCCAAGTGTAAACATTTTATTCGAAAATTTTCCATCTGTTATCTTACAAATGAGAAAGTTAAAGGTAAAAAGTATTAGATAATGCGTTTTGATTAATAAAAATAGTCACTTATTTTATGTACAAGTACTAAACAACACACACATTCGATTGGTACTCTACGACGAGAATTTGGTGCCCCAAAAGAAATTAAAAAAAAAACGACGTTTCGATCATTCCCTTACATGTCATGTAACGAGTAACCCTATTAGTCAAATTCATAACAAAAACGAAAATCATGTTTAATGATATAGATAAAAGCATAACTTGGAAATTAGGCTCGCAACGTAGCCCTTAGCTTCTCGTTGTTGCAAAAAATGATACAGTATCTTAAAGTTGCAATTAATTCTTGACAAAGGTTGGGGGTTCTGGTATTTGGGCACAACCAGCAGGATACCTTCCCAACAAAGGTCCTTGCCTGACTTGAATCAATCAACACGGCAAACAATTAAACTAATAATAACTTATTCAACACCTTGGAGTTAAGAAATCCACTGCACCTGTGGCCACCAGCGAAGAAATAGTGTTCAGTAAAAACTTGCATTGCAGCAGTCACCTGGTAGGTAAGGCGAGATTTAACTCCTGTCCACGATGTCATACCTGATAGGTAACTTAACGCAATACAAAGAGAGAGAGAGAGAGAGTTTCGTCTTCGATACATTCTTCATACGTTCTTAACCTTGATTGAATATTGACACCAATGGCTATTCTTTTATCTACATGCCAATTCCGAAACCGTGTTTTGTGATATTCTAACATAATCCAAATCAATGCTTAGTTCGTAAGATCTTTGATTGAACCAAGACTAAATCTAATCCAATTGCTGTTTCACTTCGCCTCTGTGGCATCTCTCTTCACACATCGGAAGTTTGATTCGCACTTCAGAAGAAGACTGCCAGATACCCACCTCAAACTCTGTTTCCTGTTGTCTTTATAAACCCTATGATTATGATCTGCTAGTTCAGACGCAAGGTTTAATGTTTCTGATTAGTGTGTCTTATTATTCCTAAACTGAACGAAGTTGCTCTCACCATCAGAGACCTGCAATGAGTAAGAAAATATGAATATTGGTGCAACACATTATTGAAGCAGGAACAGAAAAAAAAGTTTCATTCAGTGTTTTCACCATAGCAATCGGAATTATTTTCAATAGATGAAGAAATTTGTCCAGTTCTGAGATAATAGATAGATAGAGAGATAGGTAGATAGGTAGATAGATAGATACTCGGAGAGAGGAAAAAGAGATAGTACATAGGTGTCGGAATAAAGAATATCTGATATGGAAAGGGTTTCTAGAATTTCACCAGTTATAAAAATGAATAGAGTATTATTAAGTTGTTGTATATTAATGACAAGATAAATTTCAGAGGATTATATCTTGTTTCTGCAAAAATTTAATTTAGTGACACAAGGTAACCAAATAAAAGTAAAAAAAAAGGTTCTACAGACATTGTAAAAGATTAACTACAATAATTCATTTCATGGCACTTTTGACACATAGAAGAACGTAACCCGCTTTACTTGACATTGTACTGCATTGTGACTTTCTTATATATTTGAACTCTCTCTCTCTCTCTCTCTCTCTCTCTCTCTCTCTCTCTCTCTCTCTCTCTCTCTCTCTCTCTCTTACAGTTTTGGACAAATGAAACTATATCTCAATTTTGTAAATTTTTTGTCGAGATTGTCTTTTCGCGTGTCTCTGTGTCATATAACCTTTTTAAGAAGTTGCATACCTGTTTGTAATAAACTTGATTTTTATACAAAACGTTACATGATTAAATTGTAAATGAAAAAGAGCACTTGATAGATTTTTATATAGGTTGTAAATATTCCTTGATTCATATAAAATAAAGTTTATTGAGTTTTCTTTGTCAGAGTTTGCAGGTGTGTCAACAAAGAAAAATTCCATTAACACCGTTTTTATGATTTTGAAAAAAGTATATTAGAAATGATACTACCCATGAATACCTCCCAACAATATGTGATTGTCTTTGAGAGGAATTTCATCTCTCTTTTACCCGACAGAATTTCCTAATCCTGTTGGAGATTAAAGCATTAGAGTGAAATTGAGTTGAACGCTTTTGGGCGTTGGAACAATAAATCCGTGGAACAACAGAGATTTAGATTTTTGGTGGAGTGCAAGTTGAAGTGTTTACTCGTTTCCTCCTCACGAAGATAACAAATTCATTCATACTTTCATTTTGCTTTAATACCAGGAATGATAAGTAAAATATTCTCACTTTTTATCCCCCGGGATTGGGACTGTGGTGCTGGACAATAATCCTCAATATCGACAGAAGTGTTCTCTTGTTATTCCCAAATCACAGTTTGGCCATTAAAGTATAAATCAAGCTTTAATTTAAGGATCCTCGATAAGGCTGTGTTCAGAGAACTACGTGGTACTTCATTGGAAATCTCTAAATCCTCAAAGAAAGTAACGTGCTGGTCGCAAATTCCTAACAAAGAAACACTGAATCTTTGAATTGCAATAAAACCATAATTACATTTAAAAATAAGAATGCAAAAATTCAAATATATTTCTTGAGCTTTAATTCTTCAAACATTCTCATTTACTCAAAAATACCCTTTAATTATTTATTTTTCTATGATATTGGATAATTCTTTAGATTACGGGAAACGGATACAACGACGTTATTTCATGATGCCAAAACCTTCCAATATAGTTATAGACCTTAATGGGAGACCCACAAATTTGTACAAGTACAATATTAGAAACAATATACAGCACATTCCGTCAAAATTGAATTTGCTGACATTCTGAAATGTATTTATTTCCAAAACATGTCGATGGTTTGAAAGGGTTGAAAAACAATGATGACATGTTTGCTTATCTTTCACCAGGGCACCTGCATGTGAAATTCAACACACTATATGGCACGCATTCCTGTCCTATAAGTTTGTAAATGCCTTCACTCCATGTCGTGATGGTTTTGGGTACGCTAGATGACGCTAAGTATGCTTTTTGTCGATAATTCCCCCTTGTAAGTGAACATTAATTCAATAATCAAGCCAAGTCCTGCTGTCAAACCGAACAACATCATTTCGTAGTTAAAGAGTTGGGATAGGGACTGCCGTGAATTCTATTAGAAGTTTTATATATAATTTCCCTTTTTTATGCTTTGTTATGCACCTCTGATTCATTTTAACTGGAAGAGAAAAGTAGAATTTAAACTTTGTCATACGTTTATTGCTATTTCATTCACTTCTAGGTGGGTAAGTGCTAACCTTGACCCATAGAATGTGAACTGCATTCTGTAGAGTGATAAAAAATTCAAAACTCCCATGGACAGCCCAATATGAATTACCTATATGCATGTACTTTGATCCTCTAGATATTTGATACCGGGATGAGTCAGTGTTAATAATGTGCGAGGCAGGGGACAGTGCATTGAAAATAAAATTGTTGAAAAAAGGTTTCTTGTTGCCCAATTATCACCTCCCATGTGATTTTCCGTTGGATTCGCGTGTTACATGCTTGTTCCGTTGGATTCGCTAGTCCTTACATTAGAAGACACCAAATTAACATGAAGTTAGTAAACTTTGTTGATATATGAATATTTCATATTTTTCTTTGAAAACCCCCGCTTTGTGTTCTTTCATTTACTAATATTATGTTAAGAACTAGAACCATAATATATTCAAGCAAAGTTTAAGTTTGCAAAACAACAGTTACTGTGCTATCATTGGTAATAAAGATGAAGTTATCAAGAGTTTTTATTGTTTTATTCGAGTTTTTGAGAACAAATTATGACAATGAGGATAAGAAATGAACCACTCAATGATACACATGTACGATGCATTTTTCTCGGAACATTCTTGCAGCATCCTTGTATACAACAGGAACAATGCTCACAAATTAAAAATATATATGAAAAATACTCAAAACATGTACATTGCCTTAAAAAATACATGTCAACACAATTTCAATCAAATGAATTACAAATATTGTACGAGTGCTCATACAACAACCCTGGAATGGCATAATAACAAAAAGAAAACAATGTATGCAACTTAAGCACCATAGAATGCAGTTATTAACATAATAACAGGATATATGAAGGTACAAAGTTGTTCTGTCTTGGCCGTGCCTTATAATGTACTGAAGTAGTCTGTGTTTAAATGCAACATGAGATCATAATTTGCAAATATTGTTCTATAAAACATTGTGTTCGTTTCTTTGAAATGAGACCAATCTGAAAAGAATGTGTATATTATATAATGGTGTGTTTAGTGTAATACTTTAATAAAAAGTACTGAACATTATTTGGAAAATTCCCGGTCGCATATTAAAAGTTTAAACTAGCACTAAAATACATAAAGGGGAAAATTGAATAGAAAAATATAAAAACAATTTTATAAAACATATGTGTAATTTAAACATGTAGTTTGTCTGCTGAACCTTGGAGTGGTTGTATTACAATAACTTCAAAATTTGTAACGAAACAGCAACAATATAACAAGAGGTATATTGCACGGTTGACCTAATTGTGGGGTGCGATGTTTCCTTTCATGTATCCTTTCCATCTCTGTAGCGTGTCTTTAAACAAAGGATCGCTGTCTAATTGAACAAGTAAATAAAGCTGCTTTATGTGAACTTTGTGATAGTCCCACCTGGCTCGGTTCGGCGCTAGACCCGCAGTGATATGTCGTAAGTCATAGAATGTACCTGTTCCAGAATCAAACATAGGAAGCATTGCTTTTAACGTCCTCATTCCGTTATTGTAAAGTTCTGCTGCTTTTTCACTCACTGGACTAGTTGCCATTTGTTTAAGGTCATATAGACCTATTAAAGAGTATATAAATCCATTGAGAACGAAACTACTCGGCGTAGTAGGGTATTCTTCATACCAGTCAAAAGAATTTAAAAATTTGGCTAAAACTCCTCCTTTGGAGCTCGGAATATCAAAAATATCCAACGCTTTTCCAGCCGCCTCTAAATAAGTCTTGTTTTTTGAGGCCACATAAGCACGCACTAGAAGTGATATCGCTTGACCTTGACCCATGGCCGAGTACCAGCCAGGTTCAAGCTCCATGACCTCTGGAATGAGTTTACGTGTCACTTTCACTGGCCAACCACCCTTGGAATCTTGATGACGCACAAAATAGTTTGCGGCATCTAGAAATAGGTCTTTGTGAGCATGGAAGCTAAGAGTCACATTGTCCATAATCCCGTGACCACGAACACATATAGCTGCAATGCGGGCTGCACTTTTCATCTTCATGCTGCGGTTTTTAGAATATTGCAATGTTAATCCCTTTTGGAAATCGACCATCACCTGCCTTGTTAGGTGAATCCATTTCCTTTTCATGTTCGACCCGATTCCATAATACAAGTCTTTACCCTCTAATTTAATGATATTATCAGAAAGAATGTAATGAATACGGAACAAGTTTCCATCTCCTGTCTGTAACAGAACAGTCACACTTCCATTATTAATGAACATGATATCCATGGATAAAGTCAGCAGGATCTTTTCATTTGCGGATTTGGTAATTCCGGGATTCTTCAAATTGGCTAGAAAAGACAAAAACAAGCTTTTATGTATCAATCAAAGAAATTCCCTAAACATACAAACGCTATAAAGTACAGAGACATGTTGAATTAAGCAAGTGATATTGTTGAAATTCTCTATAGTTTCTGTAGATGATAAGGTGTTTTCTTACTTGCTGTTTTGAATTCCACGACTCCATTATCCGTATTGTCGTCCATTCTGCTCCGGATTTCGGATTTTCGGTCCGGAAGCAGCCAATCGGAGAGCTCTGTCTGCTCTCCATCCTCCAGAATTTTGACTTTGGATCTTGGCTGCGACAAATGCTTGCTGTAATGACTAAGGCCATATTGGGCTATTTGTATGGGATAGTAGTGTCCTTTGCGCTCCCATTGTGTCGAGATTGGTACACCTAAAATTGTAGATCCACTCAGAATTCAGTATGAGACGATTCTTTTTCAATTAGTTTTGCCAAGAAGATTGGAATGATATATATTGTTAAAGACTTGAAGAAAATAGTGACATTGTCAAATGCATACCTTCTATCCCACTGACACATTTCACTCTGTTCCTGTCCTCTACACTGTAAAGGTCAAAGGACATGAAGACTCCACTGGGGGAGTACCTGGGCTGGGGACCGGTTGGGAAATCATCCTGGTAACTGTGGTGGAAGGAAAACCTCTCGTACCCATCTGAAGTCTCTATAGAGCCGTATACCTAGAGACGCAAATTAAAGAGCAACATTAGGTTTTTCAAAATGCGTGCAATGTACATTTGACATATATACATGTATATCATATTCATTAAAAAAAGATGTAGCTATCCTGTGCAAAACCAAACATAGTTACCTCAAAATAATTCTGAATGAATGAGAATGGCATATAAACTTCATTTCCTTCTTTTCTTCCTTCCACGGAATAGTCCCCGTTGATTACACACTCAATTTCCTCATAATTGACTGGTCGGTTGCCTTTCACGTGGTTGTAAGACTGTGCTACCCTGGGCTGAAACCCGACGGAGGCATCAAACTCATTGACGATGTGCGAGGACACTTCCCTCCTTGAAAAAAAAAATCCAAGTAAAGTTACTCAAAATTTATGAGTTTATTATATCAACATGTTTCGAATTTGTATATTCTGTGACATTAAAAAGAAAAGGAATTTTACCTATAGTCAGGGTCCTCATCTTGGGTTAGATTACATTTTCCAATGTTATAAACAGTTAGAAGAAGAGGGAAGATGCCAACACACAGGATTAGAAACTTCAGATTGCCACGGTGCATATGTACGTCTAAATCTAAAATTTAAAAACAGTTGATGATACAAAAGGCACGATATCAAGAATTACCGTACATCTATAACATTATATGAACGATCCATTTCATTTGGTGCAATAAAGAATTAGAAGGAAGAAGATACACGGATATTCTATTTTAAAAGAATATCTATTTATAAAAATATTTATAACTACATGTATTTTCGCGTCCATGCAGATTATTTATAATCAAGAATTATTCTCACCAACTTAAAAACCCGCGACAAGAGATAATAAAGCTATAAATATGTTATGGCCTTTAAATTTGTCAAATGTTATGAAAACTGAGATTTGCAAACACATTGTACGAGATAAGGAGTGCAGTACGGCACCTCACGACAGACAACTGGAGCCTTGGGGGTAAATAAAGTAAGTACAATCTCTCGATGAGGACCGAACACAGATAATTTGGAGATCTTCATAAATAACTGCCAGTCTTTAAAAATCTTAGAGTGTAGTAACTCAGTTTATGCTTCTTGGATACTGCGAAGTGCTTATTATCCAAGGATTATTCAATGTACAAACAGTTTTGCTTACCGACAATATGTCAATTGTACGCGCCGACAACATCGGTTCATTCTACTGTCCAAAGTCAAAAATGTTGGGGAAAATAACTTGATCTCGTTTTCATGCCAAATGTTACGTCATATTCTTTCCTATCTCTTAGCGGATGAAATCGAAAAATAATCCGAGTAGTAATCTTAATTCTGTACAAACTCAGTAATACAATAAACGGCTATCTAACACTGGTAGGTAAACATTATCTATCGTCCATTGTGGAGTCATTCGTCATTAGCACAATTAGGCCTATATTTACCTGAAAGTTTGCGACATCAAAGAGGAGCACCTGCGGCTACCTGAAGCAATGAGCGGACAGTTGGTCTCTATCATTCATCTCACCCTGATCTGTAAAAGAAACGTTATAGTCAATGACAAAACTAATTTCACCTTCTATGTTTTTATACTGTTGATAATAGCTGCATTCAGTGACACGCAAACCTTAAGGAAATGAATAAACGTGATGCAAAAAATGGATCAAAAGTCTGCAAACAAATGAAACCTTGAATATATAATGTAATTCAAAGATTATCATTCCAAAATAATTATAAGATAATCTACCTGTAAAATTGCACAATGCAATGTGCCTCCTACCTCTTTTAAATTTTGCTCTGATACTCTGAGTCCTATTGGTGCATACCAAGTCTATTTATGCTATGATTAAAGTAATTCCCAGCGTAAGAAATTAACCCAAGATAAACATCACAGATAAAGCAGGAGAGCTTAAACCATGAAATTGGATGTAATTAGAGATAATTTTTGTTGCCCAATTTTTTGGATGCAGCACGCGAGCAACCTAAGCTTAAAGTTCATGAATGACTTCTCCCCGAAATTGGACAACAAACAAGAAATTATTTAAACAAATGGCAATCAAGTTCTCCGTAAGTATTAAATTCATCGATAAAAATGCTCCAAATAATTAGAACATTATAAATTGAAACTCGAGAAAGCACACTGCCGATACTTGATGTCAAACAACAGGCCTTTTAAAAAAATCCCCATAAAACACACACCTTGAAGGTTTCGCGTCTCGTGTTCTCTCTGATAGAAAGAAGTTTAAAAGTCACGTTAAAAATGCCTAAAAACCATCCAAACAGGGGGCGGGACATATACACAGGGGACAGAGACCAATCTCCCAGGATGTTTTAGTCGTGTTTCATCGTTTACAATTTCCTTGCTAAATTTGTACTACTACATAGATAAGACTCGTTCAAAGATAACAGTGAGAAGTACGTTTATCTAAATATCTTCTACAGTTTAAACCTTATACATATGTTATAAATTCCTTACAAAAATTTTGACGCATTGCGCTCAAATTATCAAAAGTCATAGTAACAAATCTAATAAGATTTCGTTTAAAATCAAACAAATTTTAAATCTTTATAGATTTTAAAATAATTAAATTGCACATACCAATAAAAAATTAAATAGTTACTATTTTATATAGCTAAACGTCATGTGATATAAATTAGAAAATTGTACTTACGAACTTTATCTTATATTCAGATTACATATGTAGCATAAAATATTTCCAATAGCACTCCTGAATAAAAATCCTCAAATAATTAGATACTCATTGACACCCTTCTAATATGCTGATCCTACCAAGAATCACATGTCCTTAGAAATAGTGTGAAAGTAAAAACGCTTCTGAATGGCAGTTAAATCTCCCCCTTAATCCGGAGGTGTAGTAATCCTCTCTAAGTTACCCTGTCCGTTTATATAGCCCCAAAGGCTACTGTCAGCCCAAAACTAAGCATTGCGAGCTTATGCAAATTAAGAAGTCCCCAAAAGTTACAGATTATCCGTTCAGATTTTCCGTACCTATCCGATCCCTCGTTTTTGTTCCGTGGAAGATGCGACAACAATGAGATCGCAGGATCCGTTGTTACCAGTTATCGCGTTAACAACAGGGACAACAATGTCCGCTTTTGTCTCTCTCAATGATCTATCAGTTTATCGGGAAAAATGAGGGCAGTTCAGATAATTTGTTTGTTTAGATATATACATCAGTTAAGGCAGTGTTACATATAGAAACATTTAAATCCGATTGACACATGTACTCCCAGCGCTTTCTTTGTTCCCCTTTAGAAAATAAAGACCCAAAAGACAGGAACATCGAGTGCAGTTCTTTATAAAAAAGAAATTAATTCCTTTTTTTTTTTTGGTCGAGTTAAGGATTTTGGCGCTTGGTACATCCTTCTTCCAAGTACCATAATAATACAACCAGCCAGACGATTTGGATTAAAAAACAAGAGAATTAGAAATTCTCAAGTGCACAATATGACATCCATACAATTTTATCAGATATCCACACAGTAAATATTGATGTAGGTGAATGCACACAAAGATTCGGTTTGGAAGAGTTTGACCATAACACATAGCAACAATTTTTATAGGTTCCGAACTGAAGTATACATTGTACTTAGTTTTTACAACTAACTTATGAAAGTGTTCAAAGAATCATTTTGAATTAACCCATTACCCTCGCCCCTCCCCACGGGCCCCACTTTGCCTCTCAACACAAAACAACACAACATGTCTACCAAAATAACGTTTAAAAGACTACATGTCAACGATTTCTTATCTCTTACACCGATTGCGTTCCGTAAGAAGTCTTCGATAGTTAACATATGACAGCCGATTCCTTTCGCCATTTACAACAGATAAAATGGGCATACGAAATGTTTGACATTCCTTTACTTATTGTTCTACTTTTCATTACCTTCTAATATCTTTAACCATGTGAATAAACCGAGTCAATATTTACATAATAAATAAAAGAATAAGCAAGGTGGCGAGGTCTATAATAATTATAGCACGTCTATGAAAGGCAAAACTCCGCCACCAATAAAATCTCATTCAATGGAAGAATTTCACCGGTACTATTTATTTAATTTTTTTGAAGAGAGTGAAATCTCGTGCCGCTTTGGATCAATCCTTTTAAACAGATTAATAATGTTTTATCGCTGAATTCGACAGGTATGCATATGCTTTGTGATTAAATGACATCGAAGAAAAATATCACAACATAAAAACAAACGGTCGAAATTAATCAGATTGCAAGACTTTTAATTTAGAGTCGAGATAATTATTAAAATTTCACCTTCTAGCTATAAACTGTCAATTCAATGATATGATATGAACACGGAGAAGTTGGGGGTATATCTATTAAAGTACATTCCAAGACGGCTTAGTATATATATCTTATCTAAATAGGAATTTTACGACCTATTATAACACATTCTAACAAGGTTCCATTCTTTGTAGATTTTCTAAGCATCTTCAATCTCATATACATACATTTTTAAGATAGGACCCGCCGACCCTGGACATTTTCCCGACGGGTATGTCCAAGTACAAAACGACGCCCAGGACGATGTTTCTCTATCAAAATATGCTAAACAAACAACGGTCATAATCACCGAGTCTTGTCTCCGTATACGTATAGAATGCGAGAGACGGATTTTTCACACATAGAAAAGTTTATGCAAACACCTAACCGTTCATAAAAAAAATTAAAAATTACCCGTAAATCAATAATGCGTTTATTCATTTCAGGTATTTGCTTTTAATCTAAATACATCTTTCTAAATTTTCATTTTCACATCTTCCTTTAGTATTCTCCATTCAAAGCAAACGTTCTTTATGTTTATAAACACTGGCATTTATTTTTTTTATAAAAAGTTGTATTTTTTTAAAAATAAGTTTGACACTTTCCCTCCGAAGGTGATTTCACACATTTGGCACTCGTGAGCGGAACCATCTGGCAGAAAAATACATGCAACGAAATTTACATCGCATTGCCTCAAGAGAACAAAACTGACAAATGTAATTGTGTCTTGCATCTTGAACAGCAACATCTGCCTGCAAAGGCCATGCAGACACACGTACATTGCAATAGATTTCACGATAAATTTCAGATAACCAACACTTCTTACAACAATACTATCAACTCTATAAACAATACAGAAGGTGATATGGATAGCTGCACCTGTTAATTTTGATAACATTCAAGCAGAGGACAAATATTTGTAACATCATTATCCAATTTGCAGATAATCTAATCGAATCGAGCAATTTTATACCTACATAACGTATTTTGAAACGAATTTTTTAATATGGTACTTGACTATTTTTCGCCCTTGAAAACTTATAACCAAGATTAATACGATTTTAAAATTGAGCCATAGTTTGGAAAATAGTCTCCCTGAAGGGTGCTTACAAACTGACTCTTAGTTTCTAAGTATACTTAACTTTAAAATCTCATTAATAAATAAAGCCTTAAACTGTGATAGACATGCAAAACATTTATCAAAATAATTCCGTTCAGGGTTTTCTGTTCTGCATGTCTTTAATTCCCCACAGGCCAATTTCTTCTTTGATCTATCAATTAAAATATTGATTGACAGAATTATGGTTAAAAACATGATTTTTAGCGTTTTTAAAATAAGATCATGTAAAACGGTTATCTTTCAACGTTTTCGATTTCTAAAGAAATGTGTGTGCTTAAATACCGGATTAACAAAATCAGTCTGAGGTATGGGTCCCAACACAAGTTCACTCATCTTCATAAAAGATGTCGATAAAATAAAAACAAAACTTCTTTCTTTATCTAATTCATGCAGAGTCACAGACTGCCACATTCGTCGAGCAATTGTTTCTCTCAAAAGTAATTAAGAGCTCGTTGAGGACATTGCTTGAATAAGTTTTACGACAATATGAATAAAACCCGAATCTGACCGATCTCAGAATTTTGAGAAGGGTGGGCCGACCTGATTGGCAAATATAACACCACCATAACATGAATCGTGGGAGAATTTTAATCCACAAACATGTAAACATTCTTTTATCATAGCCTCGCTAATTTCTTTACTTAGCCTGAATCGGCCGAAAACAAATGAAAATAAAAAGGGGGATTGATTTAATGAAATATATCAATCTCTGTAGCCATGGTTTAAACAGTATATACTATTTACCGCTAGTAATAACGGGTTAAAAAGGGTTTTGCAAATGTTTTCTTTTGCTCGTTGTCAAAGACAAAAATTTCCTGTTTGTTTTCAGAAGTTAAGCCTTCTAGTAAAAACTTATTTATCAACTTAAGCTTCTTGATAAACATCAAAGGGTAATTCCTCTCTGACCCTCTCACAACCCTCTGTATCTGACCAGTTTGGGATCCTCTGGGTGATAAAACTATGATACGTCCCTTTCCCATTGATAAGTCTAATCACACTCTCCATTTGACGACCTTTCCATTTCAATTAAAGAGACCCAATACACAATAACTAAACAATCTTGATTCATTAACACCACAAAAATGTTTGGTTTGTCCTTGTTGATAATAACACGACAAGCCGTAGAAATTTTGAATGTGTACTCCTATCTTAAAACCAAAACTTGGAAGTTAAGACATGATACATTGTTCACTGATTTTGTATTTTTTTTCTTAATTCCCTTCCCTGGATTAAGTTAGTAAATGACAATGAATTATTGCATCTTGTAGTGAAGTAATTATCTGTCATATTTTACCCTCAGATCATAGGGAAGATTTCATTGTAACGCTTTTAATACGACAGCTCTTCGTCTGAAAATAGACCTCTGTCATACAGATTTGTTATGAATTAAAGTAAAACGTTGGCCCAGGTCATTTTAACACGAACATTGAGAACATGTCTCAAGGAAGAATGAAAGCTCTCTTTCTTGAAAAAAAAAATAATTCCTTGTTTTGTGGATGAAATAGTTCAAAGAATGGGTTGTGCATTGACGATACAATTACACCGTCTTACGTTATTCAGATGCATCAAAGAGAAAACTCTCTTAGTCGCAGTCTGACGCAAACTTCAGACCGCATAGCTGGCCATCTGGCTTAACTTTTCTCGTTCTCATAAAATATCCATAACCTATTTTGATTGGCTCCTTTACATTTTCAACAAAAATGTGACATTATCATACAGTAAATATTAATTGTCTAAAACAAATTAGCTTTTCCTTAAAAATCAGAAAAAATGGCCAAAATATAAATAAATTTCAAATTTAAGAAAAAAAATGACACATCTAAAAGATATATTGTATGGCTGAAATGAATATTGAATGGTTACATAATTACATAACATCTAATAAGTGAAGCTTTGACATCCCCTCCCAAGAGTCGATCTAATCATGATACATACCATTTTAAAATACAATCTAATTCTTTTTTATTCTTAAACTTGTCCTAATCTTCGATCTTTATTTATTGAAATTCTCTCTATTCATGGCAAGTGTACAGATGCATTCCAAATAAAAATAAAATTCACACTAGTCTTCAAAGCCCTTGTGTTTGCACACTTTTAAGTACATTTGTCATGTATATATTTGATAAATACAGTCTAGATCTGTAGTGTTAAGACATTTCTATATTGATTGGAGTGATCAATAAAATGTGAAAAAAATATGCAAGAAAAAAGTTTAAAGATGAAATTTAAAATATCCATTTAAATATCTTTGATCTTTACTGAAATTACAGCTTTCGTACCAAGTGTGATTTGAAGAATGTCAGTACTTGTTCAACCATCAATTCGAGATACAGTAATTACCTTGCGCCGAGTTATTACAATTTTTAAAATTGCATCAAATCTGTTTTATAACGCCCATAATGCCGATGGGTTATTAAATTGTTATAAAGTTGATTTTTAGAGAGTTTTTCTTGGAAGAGACAAATGCATTTCTATCTTTAAATACCCAAATAACATATACATATATTTATAGATATAGCTAGGATTATATACAAAAATTTATATAGTTTAATGGTTTAAACGATGACTAGAGACTCGTTTTATCAAACTGATTTCAACATAGAACCAACTGCGATTTCAAAAAGCATTTCACTTGAGTAAAATGATAAAACCCATGAATTTAACTTTTAGTAATGACAACAAAGAAAAGTAAATGTGTATATGAGTATAGTAAGGGTAGCTTATTCACTCATAAACTAAGCTCGAGCGATTACCATAATTGTCGATCATTCCATTTTTTAAGTTCAGTCTTTGAAGAATTTTTTTTTCATTTTTAAAAATCATATTCAGTTCAGGTAAATAAGCGAGATGAACAGAGATAATCACAATTGAGGTCCCATGAGCCCGCCTCCCTCTAATGTCTTTTTAATCCCAAGTCCTTAACACCTATTTGGCTACCAGAAAGATTTTGTATTCACAACCATATTGGTCGCATGCTTTTAGGTGGTCTTCATACAATGAAGAAAGGATCACCTGCCCAAAGAAATAACGATATACCATATAGGAAAAAAAATATACTATTGCCCGCCTGCTGCATAAATTTTCAAAAATACGAAGCTTCTTTTTTTTTTCCAAAAAATTTAAAAATTGACATGCAATTAAAATTTTAATTTGATGTTTTCTATTTGATAGAAACAACAGAAAAGACAGTTTCTATAGTTTCAATTGACGATCTGCTTCATGTTGCAATGCATTGAATGTCAACAAACACACATGCTAGATAACAATGTATTGCTTTTGTTGCTTTTTACATTAGTCAACTGACAAAATATTAAAGAAGTAAAACACTGTATTTGATGGCCATGTATTCTTATATTCTTTGATTTGGACTTTATTTTATCAAATAGTTTCCTATTCAAACCAAACAATTATGTCACTTACCTGTCCAGGATTTTAGAGAGCCGTATACAAATGCAACACTCCCTTCTTTCTGGATTTTTTTTACATAAAAAAATCACACCATGACACAGTTCTTAATTAACAATCTCTAAATGTTAAAATTAGGAATGTTGTCAAAACGCCTTTCCCTCGATAAAACAACAACAGCAGTGTGTCGACCCTCAGCCTAGCACGTTTAAACTGTGTTACAACAAAACTTCCTCTCTGTGTATATTTACGTTCGGTGTGAAGAAGGCCAGCCTTTCCAGGTCGACTCTTCGAACTTGGCCAAGCGTAGAACCCTAGCCGGCGAGCTTCATTGAGTGATGGCTCTCGCGTCTGGGGCTGCATGAATGAAGACACCCGAGACTCACTCCATAAAGTAATCATGTAATGAATATAGTTTAATTCTTTGAAGGTATAAGACGTAATGGACCCACAGTTGTATCAATTCCTGATTACCTCTGAGTTGTATATACACACACAAGACATTTAATTCATTCACTGAATTATTTACGCTTGCTTGTGGTAATGTACATAAAAAAAGTTTATTGACTAGAAATGTCTATGCCTTTATTCAGAATGATACAGTGATTACTTATTTTTTACTATTAATGGGAAAACGACGTGTATTTTAAAAAGCAAATAGGAAGAACCATTGCAATAAATGCCTCTCCCATTTCCAAAAAAAAAAAAAAAATAGCTAATTTAAAATTGTCCTCATCGTACAAAGAATACAAAAATGATATTTCTCCTCTCCAAAAATACTGATGCTTGATAATATCCAAACCTGTGATCAGGAAAATATCCTGAAATGGATGATAACATCGCAACAGCTTGTTTGCTTGATTGCCTCTTTCATTCACAATACATGGTGTGTAAGCATCTCGAGACGGACAAATAAAAAAGAATTTGTAAGTTTCTATGAAGTACTACAAACTTCTTAACGAGAGAATTTTTAATCTCGAAAATGAAGGCCAAGCCGAATTTACTTGATAACCACCCATCTAGCAATTCAACAAATATAATAATTTTCCCGGTCCGTATTAAAACCCTTATATCTCATATATCTTTACTTTCCTGATATCAAACGTTAAAACAAAACAAAACAAAAATCAAAAAGACTTTTTATATGACATTTTAAGCTTTTAATGAAAGACACTGCCATGCAACCGTTTGAGGAGGACCGAATTGTTCAAGAAACGTAAAAAGGTGGAATAATTTGAAAACTCTAAGGCCTTAATAAGGAAAAAATAATAAATTATCTTTAAAACCGTTGCTGAAGTGAGTCAATCTCATTCAACGTAAAATTTTTACTTTAGCAAGCTGAAAATGTGCTTTTATTTTCCCCCAAATGTGAAGAATACATCTTTTCAAAGATACATTATAAGAATTCAGTGATTTGTGACCACATTGAAGAGGTAAGATGATACTTATGAGGAGCTTACAACCGTACGGAGCCCAAACACCTTGTTTATTTAATGACACATAAGAACATAATTGTAGAGAGTGATGGCCCAGGTATATCCCCATCACAGGTAATGATGCTCTTTGTCAGATGCTACCTGTCCAGGAAACAAGGAGACTGACTCACAGCTCGTGGACCTAGACAACAGATCAAAGCCACATGTTGTCAGGGCCATCCCTGCTCTGCTTGGACCGTCAGCTCGGACAATAAAGCACGCGCCAGAAGCGGGACTGTCCAAGAAGCGACCCAGTGGAAACATTCCTGACATGTCAATCCCTAGGTCACCGAGTCAACAGGTCAGGCGAGTTGTTTATTCTTTTAACTCACAACAATGCAACAAGTAAAAATAACCCGTTGCAACAGATTTTGGCGGACAGATGAACCGCCGTATCTGGGTACATTGAGTGTCTTTGTTCTGACTAAATGCATTTACCGGGAAGAGTAGCGAAGGTCTTCTTTGTATCCTTATACTTCCCTGACAAAAGCTGGAAGATCATGTTGCAGTTTGAATGCATTAACTTCTCAATATGGCTACAGAGGAATCCATTGTGTACAGAAAATACACCGTTTTGAATCGATGCGTGCACTATTTTGCATATCATATTCAGCTGCAACGTGACCCTCTTTCAACAGCGTATTCTTAACACTTATTTTAATTACAGGGAAAAAAGAGAGAGATTAATTAACGTCACTAAAAAAAGTATCGTATAGAATTGAATTCCTAGATTAAGAATCAATTACGAATTTAATTTTATATTGATATCATGACCATGAATTGAAAGTTATCCTATTTATCGATGTTTCATCATTGAATTCAATAATATTTTTTCTACTACGTTCGCAACACGTTGCTTAAAACAACAAGCTAGAATCTTGTTGAAAAACCAACATTCACACATTCAATGAACATGATCAAGTGTTAACGTATCTTCTCACTCTTTACAAAAAAGCTAATACTGTTTTGGTATTGAACATTGCTTTTCTTTAGACCTTACATTTTATTACATAATAGCCCCAAAAACTCTCTTGAATCGTGATATTTTTCTTTGTAAATAACCATCAAAAATTTGTCAAACATTCATAAAACAAATACAAGCCAAAAGAAACACCGCACTCATGCAGTTGCTCTTTTTATATTTCCGAAACCAAACAAACAAATGGATTTAGTTACAGACTCATTCTTTTATCGGTCTTTATCATCGGTTTTCTTCCTGCAAAATTAATAAACATCAGGGCGATAATATTACACAACGGTTGGACCTCGCCCTAATATGGAGGCAATTCATCCTTACATTTGAAAGATTAAAAAATAAACAAGACCCACCATCTAGAAGGTACCTCCCACGTGAAAACAATAGCAGGCAAGCATGGTCACATTTCATAAAAAGAGTCAATGTTCAAATCATGAAGTGTTGGAAAGCCACAAATCTTAGTTCAAGTTAGTGTAGAAAAAAACAAAAAACAACGTTATTTATCGAAAAAAAATGACCAACCAGTTTTACATATTTACAAATGAAAAATACTCTACATGTTTATATAGATACATGTATTGTAAATTGAAACAACAATTATAACAACCCTGAAAAATAATGAAAAAAAAAATCACAACTTTGCAACAGTTTTTTACGTCTCTGTTTATAAACGTTGACTTGAGGAATAATTATGAGCTGTAATTACCGTAATTACGCTTATAAATCATACTGTTTCCTTAAAACATGATTTGTAAATCTATTATTAAGGTTTACACGTGCAAATACGGTACGCAATTCAGGTATATCGTGCAAAATGGGCATTTCTTAAACGAAACGATAAATATTTCATCAAATCTAAATCCAGCGTGTATTGATCACCTTCTTCATAAGTTAAGGATGCTTTGACGTTTATACAATCACTTTAATTCCTCTACCATGTTTTTAGCTTACAGTACACCAAAAATCGATGCGTACTTTGGCTTGCGAGGAAAATCCTGCTATGCACCTAATATGCAAGATTATCAAACAAAATCTGGTTGAATTCCTGCAATATCTTCAATACGTTGCATTATCAGTGAAGAGGTTTAACATCTTTCAGCAATGAAACCCCGTGACAATAGAGTCTATATATATGTTCATTCTACAGAAATCAAAATGAATTCATTTATAAATTCTTATATCAAAATGAATTATATATTTTGCACAATATGCATTCTCTTTGAACCAGGAAGCAAATTCCATCTGATTGAGACAACATCTGCCATTTTCATACCCTGGGACGATTTTCACAGCGTTGTAATATAGAACGCACCTATACTCTTTAATTTCATTATATTTTATACATTAAACTGTGTTAATAAAAAATATCATTTCAAGTTCATTTCAATCATCATATTGAGTTTGGAATGTTGACGAATATTTTTTGCGAAGATTTTAATCATTAAACAGTGCACTGCGATTCTTAGAAACTCCACCCTGGTATGGAAAGGTAAATAAAATACCAAATCGACCAAATCATGCTTTGAATGTTCGTGCAACCAAACCATGGAAATAAAACTTACCATATCTTATGAAGCAATTCATCTTGGAAGGCTCTGCAATGGTCTGCTTACATGACATTCGCGTCTTCTATATTGTGCAACATTCTTGGCAACCTCAAAATGCTGAATTTTAACACCTCAAAAGTCGCAACATTATGTGATTGATCTTAAATACTATTAAACATGATATTATCCTTGTTTTTTCGGTTGTCATATTGTCCAAATATTTCCTTTACTTTGTTTAGAAGCAGTACTAAAATACACTCGGCAAAAAAACTTTCTGCGGTCGTCGACACTCGAAATATTGATAGACAAATAAATTGTATGTATGTAAGTTCAGATTAAGTTTTTTGTCAACCCAAGAATTGGTTTCGATAACGGCCCAATATGCAAGAGTCCTTGAGTGGTTTGTACCGCATACTTGTAATCCTGTGCAAATGTACCGATTTGTACGGAAAAAAAATCAATAAATTTGGAGCTTTTGTAAAACGAAACTTTACCGAGGGTATCCAATTTATTCTTTGGTAATTTCTGATGACACTTTCCCTCTATATGCACAATTGATGCTTATTTTGTATAATTTACTCTTTCATTTTCTACTTTAGCGACAAGATGAGTTTGTCTGATTAAATCACCGATAACACTTATCTTTGCATTAGTTTTCTTCAAAAAATTTCGAACAAGTCGCCACATGCTAATAAAATACGTGAAAAGAAAGAAAAAAAGTTTCCACTGTTGACAAAGTGATCTTTAGATCTCCCACCGTGTGTCATTCAACATTCCATTCCTTAAGTGTAAGATTCATTTTAAAAATGAGATAAAAGTTATTAAATATCATGTACTTCTGAATGTTGTTTGCATGTACTAGATTAACTATAAAACTTTTTTGTCACGTAGCTAAATCAACCAAATAAAATTTTATATATGCATGTATATTTAACTTTCACCAATATTAGAAAAACATCATTGAAACATCCAGATGAAATGCTTACAAAAACCATGGGATTTTCTGCTGATTTTAACTGCAGTGCTATGGTTGGTGAACTGAACTGGAAAATTCACTTTGATTTTTAGCTATATTGTCGTTACACTTTGCTTGAGTGGTATAAAAAGATATAAAATATCCTTAAATGGTGGGGCATGACTTATGATTTATGCTTTTTGATACCTTTCACATTTGTTGGGTGATAACTATCAGGGGCCATAAAATCTCTGTGTCCATGTTGAATCGAGGCGACACACAGCGGTGTTCTCTTCCCAAAGATCATTGTAGTGATGGCGGCCTCAAATAACCCCTATATAAGATCACTATCACAGCGTGTAGTATTTCAGCTAAGTGCTCCCTTTCTTTATTATCACTAATAACTTTCTCGATCATAGAGAGTCGTATGTAAGATTTCTGTCTTCTGTTTTCCAGTTTAGTTAACCCTTGTGACAGAAATTGTGAAATCTCGAACCTACTTGGAAGCGAAATGCGATCACTCGTAATTGAAATAATTTTAACATGATATGTATTTATGGGTTTTCTACTAATACGCCTTTTCTATAACAAATTACTTTGGTAATGATTTGCTAACAAACCTTCTTATAAAGTGTTTTATTCTTGGTCCAGATCATTTGCGAAAGAAAACACTTTGAAGAGTGTATGTCATCATGGAGGACCAATAACGTTAACAATCCAAACCCTACCGTGTATTTACAAGTGCCCTTCTTCTGTATGATCTTGGAAAACAGACAAAAGCGTAACCCCAGTCCATCTTCAGCTCACCCCGTCGTAGATTTAATTACCTACAGCTCTGTACATATTACCTACATCGGAGTCGGACCCTAGTACATTGATTACTGGGCACGAACGTTTTTGAAGATGTCTCCAGATCTCAAACAAATATTGAAAGGGTCATTATACCTGTCTGAGAGAGCATCCTAATCCCGTGTCCAAACACACTGCCACGTGCCAAGCCTTAGAAAAGATTTACTTTACATACAAACTTGTTTGTGAACAGTTTTAATCTATAACAATATAACTACATACACGCTTTTTGAAAATCTAAAAACAATATAATTTAGAAATATTTTTTTCAATATATCTATCGTGAACTGATCATAGGACAAAATGTTTATTGATGTGACAAAATACAAAATATACGTACAACTGCATTTTGAATGTTGATAAAACATGCTTATATTACGTTGGAAACAACTATTTGTTCGTCTCTCAGCTGTATATACCCATTATACAGAACGGATAAGAAATCCTGGTAGTGCAGAATTTGACAAATAAGCATAAAATTTAGGTGCAATGGTTTGAAAAACACGTTTGAAATTACAATACTTATGACAAATATGGTCTTTAACATGCCTAGGGAGTGTCGCGCACTACAATTTTAATTTGTATTACTTTATCTAACCCTGGCTTATATCTAGATATCCATCAAGCTATTTCCGGCCCATTTATGAAATCTGATTCTCTAGTGGAGTATTAATTCACTGCAGCTATTAGTATTTACGGATAGAATATGAAATTATATCCTCTATTATTAATTGTCAAAAAGATTTATCTACATGTGTACTGGTTTACTTGGGTACCATTAACAAGTGGGTTTTTGCAATGAAATTGAAAAGCAACGACTATGATATGATAAAGATACTATAGTACATGTGAAATGCGTTGCAAAAAAAAGACTCACCAAAAAAACCAGTATGAATCTGAGCTTAATATGCTCGTTTAGGATATCAATGACCATGGAGCGTTGTGCTAGAAAAGAATAGAACAATAATATAATTGCCTCACGTGTGCATTTCTTTATAACAGCAGCTGACAATAGCACAACTTCTGCGTTGGGGATTAGATGCCAAGTTAAAGTGTGCGTCTTCCAGTTATTATGTTCGCGGGGGAAATCGGGTAAACATGCTCCGGACATTATTAGCCAAAATCACAATTTCATGGATTTTAAAAAGCAATTCTGAAAGCACGGGAGCTTACGCCTCGCTGAAACTCCACTGTCTGGCTTTGTTTAGCACTCGTTAAACTCTTGAAATGTTTATTTCTGGTACCGAGTTTTATCCTGAGTTATGTGAATAGTGATTATAAATCATAGCGTTAACAACATTATTGTATTTTGAGCTTTGTGCTCACTAAACAAGCAGAAAGAAACTGTTAAGGTATTTGGCTCATCATCCATTTAATTTGCCCATTTTCCGAGCAATTACATCTATCTTCGTACATTAGTTTGACGCTATATTACTTCACTCATCGATCGGAGATTTGCCGGGTGCTGAATGCACTTAATGATTCAAACACTGGTATAGTTGTTTGTCATATATGATATTCAACAAGAGGGATAGTGACAAAACAATATTTCAAAATAGATAAATATGCATGCACCTTAACTGAATTGATGAAATGAAAGACAAAAGGCCTTTCAATAAACATTAGTTGTCATGTTTGTTGCACCAGTATGAGCTGCACATTTTATGATATTTCTTCGTAAAATTTTAGTACATTCACGTTTATTTCTACAAAAATTACTAAAAATTATAATAAGGTTATCACATTCTGTTTCATGCTGTGTGTTAATGAATTGTGTACAAACTTCTAATAGAGGCTCAGATCGAAACAAAATCACATGATCGCCGTCCTTATCAATATACAAACTTTGCTATTTAGCGAAGGTCCTATTTCCTGTGATAAAATAAATCACGAATTAAACACATGTACATGCAGAATTTTGGTAACACACAAAAAGTTGAAAAACACTGTTGAATCTAAATCTTCAAATATTGAAAAACAATTGTAATTGTTGTACATTGTGATAATGTTCATTTAAATCGTATTAAGGTTTGGTGGCACCTGAAATAATAGTAATGTTAATCATCCGAAAACCACTGAAATATAAAGATGGGGACCTTAAATGTTCATTTATTTTATTTGTGACCCATGTCACATGCCATTTTTTGGAAATGTAGGACCCTAAACAGAAATGAAAACTTTCCTGAAATTTTTGCTAAAATATGACATAGAAATTGATAATTTGAAGAAATCAAACAAACATTTATAGTTTGAACTATTATTTAGTTATGATTTTAATACAGTATGAAGTTGAACACATGTAGTAACTATAAAAGTAAAATCTAAGCATAAGTTTAAAAATTCTTGCTATACTGGTGGCTTCAAAGGGCAGTACATATGAACACAACAACAGATGTGACAACATTTTGCAGTAATCAAATTGTAACGCAAATAAAAGAAATAATAGTAATGTCATCTTTCCAAATCTTTGCATACTAATAGCCATACATTTAATGTCTCATTTAAAAGTAAAATAAGTAGTGGTCACACCTCAAAAATTTGAGATATAGCAATAAATAAGCTAATTTTAGGCCAAAATTGGAGTTAATTTTTTCTTAACTTCTATGAAATATTAATATAAGCTAAATATGCCAAAATATATCAACAGAAATATCAAAATATTGTTTAAATATGTTTTTTTAAAACATCATGACTATATCGTACTACACAAACTATCTAGAAGTTTGGTCTGCGCTGAAACTAGGAAACTAAAGTAACAGTACTTTAATACTAAAGAGTTATGAAAATTGTTCATTTCCTTCTTGAAAACCTTCCGCAGCAAAATATAGTCCCTTACTAAACTCTGTAAAAATGTAATTTTTTAAAAACAATTTTATTCAATATAGTTTATTTGGCATTGTAAAATATAAATATACAACTACAATTGATATGTGATGCAGAATTTTCAGACTAGAGGTGACCCCAAATGAGTACCCAGAACCTAAGGAGCGAACCTCTTTAAATGTAAACCAAATTGAATCAAATATTTAGTGGGATTTTTTTAGCCAAATTTAACTCAACAGTTTGACATCTCATAACATTAGCTACAAATCATCGTTTTTACAGAATGAAAAATATGCTCTCTGTTCTTTTATTTTGGAGACCCCCCCCCACGCCGCAAATACTGCGTGCAAGTGACTTGCTACCTTATATCTGTTATGATTGAAGTTTTTGTTCTTTGATGAAAAAGGGGATATCATGATTGTGCTCACTTGTTTGATGACCTAGGTACGAGTCCTACAGCTTACACTAATGTTATTGCTTAATATGGATTGCAAAGCTTATGAAGTATTTATTAGTGCTACTAAGGAATATTTTATAGTGTAAGAACGATACCCTCTTTAAAAAAACACTATTGATGATGGTTCTGAAGTTGTTCTTTTGAAGGAAAATATGTAACAAAGTTTATCAAATTTTATTGAAGTAAAATCTGTTTAAACAGTTAATAAGATACTACCTGTATGTCGCTGAGGTAAAGCTTTAAGGTATTCTCTTTTGAGAAGTGGACAGGCATAGCTTACAAGTGGGTTTTGCCATTCTACTTCTATTAAGAGAATAAGGTAAAGGCTGCATTGCGTATGAACTCAAGTATTGTACCAACTTGAAGCATTGTTTGCACACATCTGGAACCTCTTTTTCTGCCCTGCCCCACAATTTCATATCATCAGTCTTATAACATCATGAATAATGACAGACTGTCACTACGCTAGACGTTTTGCTTCAGCCCGTCACAATTTTTTCCATTCGTCACTTCATCAACACTTTTATGTGTTACTAGACTCCGTGTTTTAAGAGATCTCTGCATCTGACCTGTTTGTTAACTGTTTACCCAGTTTCCTCAGACGATGGAATGATACATTGGACATAAAGTTCTGGTTATTTTCATTAAACTTATGTTGTTGTGTTAACCCCCTTGTGTGAAATGATTAATCCGAGTACTGACAATTCAGATATACGCAGTATTTGTGTAAACAATTGCATATGACTGCTCAGGATAGGGGTTTACTGCTCTAGTATGCATATGGTAGGTGATGCTAGACCGGAAATTAATTCCAGATCAATAATTTGCTCTAATTAGCAATGTCTACTGTTGAAAATAAGTGAAATTATATGTTTTTAATTGAATTAGCTGATTTATGAAAAAATGTATGGTAATTTAATGGATATGAAGGCAGCATATTTTAGAAATTTTTTGCATCTAAAAAGAAAAAAAGGTCATGCCAAAGGATACGTTTTCTCTTGTTAGTTCCAACTAGTAGTAAGCATATATTAAAAAAAGAATTAATAAGATATACCCTATTATAGAAAGTACAGCCACTGTGTTTAAGTTTTAGAAGCAACGGCCACTATTGTCCATACAAGTCATTTGATTGGTTACTGACTGTGTACAGTATATTTTGTTGTAAGTATATTGAAGATGAGGTGAAGACTGGCCTTGCATAATATACTCTTACAACTTAACAAAGACTATTTGTTCGCCATATTAACGTCTATACTTTGCCACGCCAAAACTTAAACGGCCATAACGCGACCTGCTTTGTTCTTGAGGTGAGAAGGCCAAACCAAATGTCACTCGGTGAAAGCGGCCCTGAAAAACTTTAACCCTGTACTCTTCCAAACTTGACCCTGCATTCGTACGTTTGTAAATATTTTTGTTGTTTGTACATCATGTACCATTGATATGGTTTGAGAGAAATAAATATTTACATTTACAAAAAATACAATCAGGAAAATTTAATATTCTATACTTATAATATTTTTTTTAACTTTTATGATTTTAACATGAGATAGAGACTTCTCAGAACAAGTCATTTTTTCTGGCGTAAAAAACAACATGTTTTAACCCTATATAACTGTAATGCATTTGGAAAAGCAGTAAAAAAAACGTTGAAGATATTCATTTACCGATTTTTACTATTTCTATAGCATTGAAAACTTTCCCATGCCCTCATATTAGAATATAATATAACATATGGATCATTTTCTGTTTTTTTTAAATGTGAAAAGTATTGCAATTCTAAAATAACACCTTTTAATTTCTCTGATTAGGTGATAAATAAATCGGTGTTAAATATAATACTAAACCACGTCGCTTGCCTTCATTTATGACCCTTTTATTTTCACAGCAATTGTTCACACCAACGCTTTATTTCCTTTTAAAAAGGACGAATATAAGGACTTTCATTACCGGCAAGATCTAGTAAAAGTCCTCTCAAATTTATTCTCTATTCAGGAATTATTAAAATCCAAAGATGCATAGATAACGATGCCCCCGTAAATATTATTTGAATTAACATGAACATAGGACACCTGTATAATTTTTATTATAAAAGATTTTGTGCTTGCCATGTCATAAATTTCATTGCCTCTTAATAACCCCAAAATACATAACGAAACCGTGCATTCCTCCATGTTCCCTGTGGTTGTCTATGAATAATTCATTAATGCGGGTTATCTCCAGAAAAAAGAGCTTACAAATTGCAATACAGATCATAAAATTCATTTTTAAAGTAAAAATCTGAATGCGTCGGTTTACTCTTGATTTTTTATAGAATTTCAAATATCGGGGGCCGGTTTTCAGAGTTGATCGTGCAGATTACTGGATCGCGTTTTGTACACGTACCTATGTAAAAGTAGAGGGTTTGGTCAGATCAGTGGTCGGTGTGTGGGAGGTCGAGAGTTCGACTCTAAACAGCAACACGTCTCAGTTTACATTAAAAAGACCCCTCCTAATCCCGAATTAAAAATATGAAACAAGTTAAGGGACGAAACGTTACATATTTTTCTTCTAAATTTAAATTTGCATCACGACAGAATTCTATTTAAATAAAAATAAAAATTCATGAGAATTTGTGCAATTACTGACGGATACATGTAGATTGACTTTAAAAAAAAAACTTCGCCGATTCATACCACCATTAAAGAAGAATGGGACCATATTTAATGCATACACGTTGAGATACGGTAGCCAAGAAAAAAACATTGTTAAAAATCAAACAAGAAATACACATGTATACATCATTTAAATCAATTATGTCTCTTTTATGACCAAAAAAACCCTCCAACACAACAATATAGATTGCTTACCCGACTTTAAAAAATCGAATTCTTTCTACCCAGGTCACAATACGTGTAGATAAAGAATATGATTAATAAATAGTTTTTGCTGTCATCAGTTGTGCATTTACAAACTAAGCAACGCATAAGTCAAATGAGACATGAACAATTATAAAGTTATATAGACACCAAGTTTGTCATCGTGTGCCAAAAATCGGATGGTTTTGAAAATGTAAAAATCATTTTATATTGTTAATGCGTTTAAATTATTTTAGCGGTGACACAAGTATTTGAATTTCTCTTTGAAGAACATGTTATGCATTTATTTGAAATTTATGACGAGACTTTTTATTTACTTTTTAAAAAGTTTTAAAATCATAAAAAAATATAAAAAGCAAAAAGTTTTTAAAATCAAAGAATTTTGATTGATTCTTTTTTTTTTATGGTGTGACGATTATCCGCTAAATGGTAAATAAATTAGAGCGTTTACAATTACAGAATTCGTCTGCTTACAAAGTGGTGCTTTTTGGTGGAAACAACTTGGTCAACGTTTCTCCAGCTACATGTACATTAAGAAGTAATGCATGTACATCATGTACAACGACATGTACATCATGTACAACGACATTTATATCATGTACACCGACATGTACATCTACCAGATTACTAAAAAATGAACAATGCAACGTATACATGAAGAAATATTAAAAACCTTTCTGTATGCTCATGTTCATGTAACAAAATAATTCTACTTTCTACTTTGAAACTTAAGAACAAACTCGTGGATGGTTGAAGAACGACGAAATGATCGTGGAATGGCCATAAACATTCTGTTTTCTCTGATTTATATGTTATTTGCAATAAATGTTCTTTTTTCACACATTATTCTATACGATTTTGTTTCATCAACAAAGAATACCTTCTGTGAATTATTCAAATCTTTGCGTTACATGTATATCCTGAAAATTCGAAGAGGAGGAATAAAACGTATAAAAACGTTACATTCTGCATAGAAAAAAAACCCCGATGACCCTTCATTTCTACAACATCACGACTACACAGCAAAGTGAAATAACTTTATTTGTTCACTTATCAAATCGAATAGTTTATTGCTTTTTACATAGGAATTCATTATAGAGAGTTTCTAGGCGATGCAGTCTGCATGTAAAGACCTTTGAACTGCGGCAGAGCACGACAGTATGGCATACTCTAAAACCTGGCCTGGCCTGGCTTGGCCCCATTGGCCTGGCCTGGCCTCAAAGTTGGCCTGGCCTCATTTTTGGCCTCAAAATTGGCCTGGCCCCAAATTTTGGCCTGGCCTCAAAAATTGGCCTGGCCTCTAAATTGGCCTCTTCAAAAATTTTTGGCCTCAAATTTTAAAATTTCTTTTTTTTCTCATTTTCTTAGATTAAAATTGAATTTTTATTCATTTGATTTCGTTCAGAATTGAATATTCTTAAGGAATAATCATATGAAAATATATATATGACAAGATGACCGATTTTTCAAGTTGAATTACTTTAATCCATGTCTAATCACACAAAAAATACCTATGACATGCATGCACAGCACTGCTCCTACTATAAGAAATAGATTTTCCCAATACTAAAGCGAATAAGTTGTCACTCCCATCTCCCATTTAAAATTTAAACATCATTTTAAGAGACTGACCTGATTGATATCCTAAACATTTGTAAACTGGTACATAGCATTAAATTGTTATCACTGTGTAATGCACTTTAAAATCTGCTGTTTGTTTATATTACCTGTCAACACCAATCAAGCCCAAATTTCCCTCCCCAGCAGAAATTTAATATCAACCTTTTCTGTCCTTAATCTATTACATTTGGGTCAGATTCATTGCCTATCCTGCCGTTTAACATTTCACATGTCTAATTTAATTAATGGCATTTGTGAACGACTGCAACATTGCATCCCTCGATAGCTTGACCCGGTGATGTTCTTTAATTCATCACCTCCTGATTATAGAGTAGAGTTACCTGTATGTGTTGCTTGTATACTTAGGAAATAATTGTTCTCCTATGGGGAATTGTCATCATCGGAATTTGAACAAAGCAGAACATTTTGTGATTTTTGATAGAATAAACAAATATTGGCCTCTTCCATTACTTTTTTCTCAAACAAGTCGTTGGTAAAAGAAGAGTTGCATAGATAGTGTCTAATCCTGAGAGCAGTTTGATCTAAATACATTGCAAAAACATGCCATCGTTATACAATTGCAGGGCAAAATCACATTCTTAAGTTCTTAAGAATTTAAATCATACTGAATAAAAATCTGTTAGAATTGATTACTCAACATACTTTTAGTCATAGATATACATTGTTAGTACTATATTTTCAATTGTAACTATTATTTTTGATACATTATCACTTTAAGACACTATAGGCACCAAAAGTGATGTTTAATGTGCATTGAAAATAAATCAATAAAACATCAATAAAAACGTCAAATATGTAAAGAAAATATAAAAATAAATTTGAGGCCAAAAATTTTTGTAGAGGCCAAATTTGAGGCCAGGCCAATTTTTGAGGCCAGGCCAAAATTTGGGGCCAGGCCAATTTTGAGGCCAAAAGTGAGGCCAGGCCAACTTTGAGGCCAGGCCAGGCCAATGGGGCCAAGCCAGGCCAGGCCAGGTTTTAGAGTATGCCCGACAGTATAGGTATGTTAATTCCCTAGCATTGTGAAAGAGACTTTGGTGGTCCCATAAAGTTCTCAAAGATAGCATTATCGGGGTGCTCCAATTAAGTTTTGATTTATAATTTAATGGCAAGTTTTTGATTTCTGGATGAAAGAGGCGCATTGTTATCAGAAGAGATAGGATAGAATATATTGTCCAGTACAAAAGAAAACAAATCTGTAGCGATTTGAAGTGAGAGACCGTATGTGATTGGCGATAGTATTGACACCATATTGAATTATGAATGAACGTGTTATCGCAACGTTAAGGGCTTTGGGTAAATACTTGATTCGTCGTTCAGAAAAAAAACCTCCCCAAATCTTGGTTTGCTTTAAGAATCAAAGGACCATCACCTCTTGCCGTCATCTCTTAACCCACTGAATCAGGTCGACATTTTCTTGATTAAAGCGACCCCCAGTGGAATGTCTTTTATTTAAAAATTACCTAAAAAAGCTTTCTTTTTATGGCAGCTTTGTTAGTTCTACATGTCATAATCAAAAGTAAGATTATTCAATTCTCACAATATTTTAGATTTGATCAACAGTTATACATAACTATATGTACTATTCTTCTATAAAAATTCAAAAAATGTGAGTGATATTTCGCAGCATAACGTTTTTCTTGGAATATAGTTCGTTTTGAATCAAGGACTGTAAGTTTAATTAAATAGGACAAGAAACTTAAGCGGAAACGACAGAATTTGTTGGAGAATTTTTGAACTCTAATTTGCTATATCATTCTGTTCCATTTTGTAAAGCTTGAAGTTGCTAATATTAAAAGCAAGGCATTCCGTGGAACGAAATAGAACATTGGTCATATAGTGAATGTTGTTTCATTTGAACACATTTCATATTATCTATGGACAGGTATGAAAATTGATATTGTGAGGATTTGAACAACCCAAAACTTCTTTGCTGTTGACCTCAGCTGGTAGCGGTCACACCAGGACAGGTGCCTTAATCCCGAAATCCCTGTGGTCTAAAGACCTAATCAAACGATCGATTTACAGAAGATTAAAAATCAATGCATCAACCAGCTGACACCCTTGTTTTTATCCCTGTCTGTCCATCTGTTGGCCACGATCTTTGTCGTTGTTTCCACTTCAAAGTCCAGCTTGACTGTGAAGTCCAAGTGCTTTGGATTCTAACTTTAAGAAGACCTGTTCAAAGATTAGTTAGTTGTAAGTTTCTTCATGTCTGAGGTTCAATTTGGTCACAGATTATGCGAAAAGTTTGTTGTTTTGATAGTCTAGGGTGAACATAGATCAGAAATGATTGACGGCGTTTTGCGGTCACGATTGCTAAAAGGAAGGGGGGATTATACAGCATTTAGATATTGTTTTTCCTTAACTTTGATATACATTTCAGCTTAGATTTAAAGGGGTGTCGTCCGTAAGACATATTCCTAGTTGAAATCTACAGCTTTGACCTCATTAAGCTGTTGCTTCCTACGCCCACTTCCTTTCAGCTGTTCATCCAGTAACAAGAAAACGCATAAACACATCCTGTGGGACATCAAATGGAATGCAAGATCTCACCGCCAGGGGCACGTGCTGGAAATATTGGGTTTACAAGATAAACGTTTCCATTCAGAGTTTATTCAAAATTAAAAAGTCGACAAACTTAAATTAAGAACGAAAGCAAGACCTTCTTAATAGAGGAGGAACTCCTCACACAAAGGTCGCAGTCAATAGAGGGTGTTCTGTTGTCAGATATTTTATAGAGGGCCCCAATTTACTCAGTTATGGGTCTTTGTTTGGGTAATTTGAATATTCATACAGTCCAGCGTCTGATATTTGACACGTTATTCGACAGATTGTAATTTGGATTTTTACACATAGCAGGTGCGGGAAGGGAAAAAAAGAGTGGAGACATACACATTGTTTAATTGACATTATCACGATAAAACCGTAAAAATGCAACAGGTTTTCGTTAAAAAGAAAGTACTCAAAATCCTGTTAAAAACTTCGAAGAGACCACCTGTGTTCAACATGTCAACACAAAAAATGAAAATGTATCTTTGAATAATCTATTGAAAAAACAGAAACTACACTTGATTTGAGATTGCAATCATGCTACTATCATTGCCAATTTAAGATAGTTCGTTTGATATATGACCCGATATTTGTAGATATTCGTTGGTTTTTAAAGCGTCATCAAGATGTCAAATTCCCAAACATTGTTCTGTCTTTTAAAGAGTTTTTTTTTTCTTAAAAAGTAACATTCATACCAAATGAATGTATATTTATTATTTCTTCTGAAAATTGAAACTAAAGCTGGATAATGACTGTTCGATTTTAAATATATCTTTACTGTTAGTTCATATTCCCATTTCAGGTAAACATCGCTGATTGTTCAAACGTGCTCCATCTGACATAATTTGGATATGTACCATATTTAATTTTAAAATGATAAACTAATGGGAAAAAGACAATTTTAAAAAGAAAAATCAATTACATGTAACTATAAGAGTTTCTAAAAATCACGTCGAAATTAATATTCCTGATTGTAAATGGTGTTTTAACAACAGTTATTGCTTAAACTTAGATTTGGCAAAATATTGACCCGATTACTGTAAACCATCTTTTATTCGTGGTGACTTTATTTCGCGATATGCTTCCGATATCCTGGTTAGCGACGACTAATGTTAGCGACCAAGCCTTATTCAGACCCGTGTTGTTATAACCACCATATGACTAGGCCCGGTTCGCGGCGAGATGTATTCGCGACGACGAGTCTCTCGCTAACCTCGCCAAAATTTCTCGCACGCAAATAAAATTAGGTTTACAGTAATTTGAATAAATGTAATAATACATAATGCAAGATATTTATGTCAAAGTGCAAGGTGACATTCAAAATTGCACCCGTTTAAGATGCAATTTCCAAAAGTTAGGTTATGTCACATAGTAGAAATGCAATTAGATCAATTTTGCCAAAACAAGGCTTGGGAAATACTGTTGTTAGAACACTATCTACGTCTATCAAATTCGTTATAATTGAAACATGGCTGTTCGGCATCCTCTGTTTTAAAATTTACAAATCATAAAAATTATCGTTTATTACTCATTTTATTAAAACCCCTTATAACCATGACCACATTTCACAAAACATTAAACTATGACATTTATAAGGAAATAAAATTTATGGTTCATTTCAAATTGTACAGAAATGGTGCAAGGAAAACATGACACGTGACGTTTGAGGCCAAATGCAGACATATCAATGTAATTTAAAAATATTTTTTTATTCATAAAACTCTATTCATAAAAACCATTTTCGTTTGTTTGCGCAAGGTGATCTAAGACATCATGACATTTATTGTTTGTTTTTGAGTATTCAATGTGTTGTTTCTGCAGGTCTTGGACCCTAAAATGGCCGCTTTTCTCTCTCATTGACCTATCTTTCTGGGTGTTCTGTAAGGACGCCGTCTCCTCTTGCCCCAAACTGACTAATTCATTTCAATGATATGTAAGATAACTTAACGAGATTTCCCTTTTTTTTAAAAGAGTGATTCATCTACAATGAACTAAGTACCTTAATTGGACCTTTATCAGACAACAGATATATGAACGTTTTAATGTCTTTGTACCAAACCTTCACTTCGACTCTGAACGCAGTTATTTAATTTGTCACACACTGTACGAGGTGGGGACCGGTATAGAGATGTTATATACAATCACATGCCATGTCAGGGGCGTGAAAATGATCCGTTATATTGATTACTTACATAAATTTGAGAGAGAGAGAGAGAGAGAAAGAGACTGAGAGAGAGAGAGAGAGAGAGAGAGAGAGAGAGAGAGAGAGAGAGAGAGAGAGAGAGAGAGAGAGAGAGAGAGAGAGAGAATATGAGAGACAGAGAGAGAATATGAGAGAGAGAGGGGGGGGGGGGAATAAAAATGCATTATTATATAAACATGTTATCAGGGAAATTTATGGATTTTTAAAAAAGTTTATAGTTAATTCTGCTTTCTTAAAAATATGCATAGATCCATTCTATCTTTGTAAAGTAAAATTAACTATATAAAGTTTATATTCAAATCAAAGAAGGCCTATATTTCAAACATTAAAAAATTAAATGAATCATTAAATTTATCAAAACTACAGTGAATGGTAAAGAAATATTGAAAAAAAAATGTTTTACTACAAAAATAGATGCATCAATATATAAATTTAATAGCATATACCTTTATATATACATGTATATTATAGTTTTATTTCAATTGCAAGGTCTGCGAGTGCATTTCATATGCGGGTGGGAGTCAACAGAGAACCCAGGGGTCATCTACATAAATACATACCTCTCATAAACAACACCCCCGATTAGTTGCCGACTCCCTTTAGACCACCGATCAGTATCACAGTGGGTATTTTAACACATTTGAGATGTTTTATCTCGGGATAAAGCTGGGTTGGTTTTGTTTTTTTGTATACAACCAGGAGTATTCGGTGACACCCGAGGTACACAGAATGTGTTGTAGGAGCCATATCAAGATCAAAGGTTGTCGCCATCTTTTGTGCTTTATTGCAATCACGAGAATAGATCCGAAACATTGTAATTCTTTTTCAAGGTGGTAGATTTTAATCAATTTTAGTGTAAAATATCAAAGCACGTCTCTTTCTTTCTTTCTTGTTTTTGTTTTGTTTTTAATGAAAAACGTTTATCATCCTGCAATGAACATGCAAAAAGATGAAAATGATAAATTGAAGGAAACAAAGACAATAAAAGAGACGAACATTGTTGCTATGTTTTGTGGGTTTCTATTAAATGTAACAATCGTGTTGATTTGTGAGGAAATAACCCCCTTTGTTTTATCTGTCAGCGCTCATGTTGCACGCATCATCAGATTGTTTAAAACTTTTTAAAAAGTTCAAACTTTAACATTTATCTCTGAATCGGTATATATTTGGTTTCCCATTGGAAGTCAAACGACATGTTAAAAAAAATGTTTTCAGTTTGGAACGAGATTACTCGATAAAATACCAAGTACCTTGTGGTGGTTTCTCGCTTCGTAAAAAATGTAAACACTCTGATTCATTAAGTTGTTTAAAAGTTTGGAATTCGTTACTTAAAAATAATTTGTCAGACAACGATGCATATTTGTTTTTAAATTTTCTAAATTCCATCAATTGAAAGATATGACTGAAATATACTATTGTGTACGATCATTAAAGTTAGAAATTTCAATGGAATTCAATTCATTTTGATACAACATCCATCTACTGTGAATGATAGCCACTGATAAATCGAAAAAGCACAGTCACTTTGCAATAACTCTGTTTAGGTCTAAAGTGTAGATTGGCAACTTTAAATACCATATAATAGTACAAACTAAATGAATTTAGAAAGATCATTCCATTTCTAGAAACAATAGCTAAACCTAGCTATCCATCAATACTGACAAACAGCATGTTCGACGCATATTTATTGTTCATAAAGGACTATTAAAGTACGAATAATATCACTTTTACACCCTCGCAATCAAAACAAGAAAATTATTTTATGTTCCCTAGAGAGCGATTTTTGTCCGCAGAAAAGGATATCTTTTTCTCGAGTTCTACTGATGGACTTCATACAATCTAATTGTTTTTGTGTTGCAGATGCCCACTGATTTGTTATGATACCAGCTAACACTGATAACAAATTTAGAATTCAATCAAACATATTCTTGATTGTATGCAACAATCATGCAATTTTTCTAAAATTGTTCTGACAGCTCTTTCCAAATGGAAAATTTTATTTTTTCTACTGAAATTGATGTAGTAGGGAAGGGGAAACATCAAATAGACAGCTGCTTAAATTTCAACAAATTGTAATTCTCATCTTTTTATTTGAAATATAGGTCAGATTTCACTGCTATTGAAATCAAATCACAGACTGTGCGTGTCTAATGCGAATAAACATTTGTTGTTAATTTGCCAACCTTTTCGGAGAATTGTAAGAACGAAATGTGACTGTAAAAAAGTAAAATTTACAGTAAAAAGACATAAAGCCATCAAAGCAGATAGGTTTCACAAATGCTTAAAATCAGCAAGATATCATGTATTCTAAATCTTTTTCATAAAAAAAAACAGTGTCACATCTTGTCAGATTGACCGAAATGATTCATTACAAATTCACTCATTGGAAAAGTTTATTTTCAGAAAGACATATGCCGTGTTAAATGTCCAGTTACACTTGTAAATATAGAGGACCTTAAGAATATGAAATGAAACATCTGGCGTCCTTATGGTTACACAAGGCGAAATGATTCACAAACTATAACTTTTCATGCAGATCACCTTTTTATACCAACTGAATTATGTCATTTTAAATTTTTTTAAAAACCACAAAAATTCTTAATATATTAGACTTAATAGAATTAAAAAGGTTGGATTACGTAGACTAGCTGACAGGAATATATTCTTCTGTTTCTGGTTTTATTTGTTTTTATTTCAATTTATTTCTTGTTATTGTGTAAAAAAGCAAATAAAAACGCAAACAAAAATTGTTTACGCTATTGTCAGTTTTTAAGATTTGGTCTCCGTTTTTAAAGAATCAGTTATGTTTTCTGACTTCAAAACAGAGATTACGCAATCAGTTTTATCGTCATTTCGAGGAGGTTGGTTTCATTAATACTTAGTTATTGACCTAAAGCTTTAACACGGTGTATGTACATATAACTCTTAGTGCGATTCCAGTGGTTCGGTATTTTACCGACCTGTCCAATATTCTAGAGCACGTTCGTATTAAAACTCGTCAGAGGGTATTCGAACACGCATTTCAAACCCAATCGGAACTCCTCTGATGTTTTGCACAATCTGGGGTAGACATCGAGAAGTTCTAGTTGCTGCCAACGAATTTGGTTAGAAACCAAATGTTTTCTGTTGCGTGACTTTTTTGAAGCGACACACGGTGGCAAACGGATGTCGAGTTCATGAGATGCAGCTCAGAAGACTACCTTGATTAAAAAGCAGGTCAAGTAAACAGAATGTACGTCCCTGTGGAATGACTTTAAAAAATTATGTTGGAGATAACAGTGTTTCAAGAATACAAAGGAAGACAGTTTGGTACACATGAAAAGTAAATTCGTATGTTGAAGATCAGACAACGGTTATAAAGATGTCTGCAAAATAGGAAGTACCGCACGAAAAAGCTTACATGTACCAATTAACTTCTGATCTAATTGGTGGAAAGAAATCAAATAGGACAGTGAAATACTGAGGTCTCTGAACGTCAATGTCACGTAGATATTACAATGATTTGTGAATGTAAGAAGAGCGACGTTTGTATTTTTGTATCTTTATCTACAATAGGGATTAAGCCCATTGTGACCGCGAGCATAGAATAGGAAGACGTCGCAGTCTAAACGGGCTTACAGCCTCGTTATCAACGGAAGGACAAAGATGTAACAAAACTAAAAATCGTGCTAATGTAAAGTTTGATTTAAGGATGTAATCTTGTATTCAGATTTAAATTATTAGTATTTGCGTTTTTCTCGTTAAGCATTACATCTGCCGGTCAACAAACAGAAGAAAACCTGCCGGATGCGGATACCAAGCTCCATTACAAATGCTAATTCTTGTAAATATTGAACCCAACCAAACAGGAATACCTGCAATTACGAGTTATTAGAGGGACACCGGCTCTTTAGACCGAACACAGTTTGGAATTATTTGAATTAGGTTTAAGCCGGATGTATTGGTGCTATGAACCCATGTGAATAAAGTAAGCTACATGTACTAATTGGTTTCAAGACACGCTTGTTCTTCGTAAAAGTTGAACCATAGCAGGTGGAAGGAAGTTGTGGGACTCTGTTATATAATTACTCTGATTTCTACCAGAACTATTTTCATTTCTCTCTCCATCTTGAATATATTATTTTGTAGTTAGTTTATATTAATCAGGTGAGTGTACGGTGGTTTGATCGGTTTACTTATTTTACTTATTCATTCTTGATATGCAAGATTAAACAAATGAATCACTGTCCCGGTGAATCAATGCTAACTGTTTTTGGCCCTACGTAAGAAATTAGAAGTAACACTTGACTACATAAAATCTATTGGGAGAAAAATCCAGAGCTTTATCAATTTCAACATCTCCTTTAAATTTGTAAAGGTAGAGATTCGATCTTGTTGTAAAGCTGAAAGACCGTTTATCAGACTGCGGTTCATACCGCAACAGACACATTGGTGGCGGAGACAGGAGAAACTACAGAGCTGTGAAGATGGACCTATGATATCCGGAGTGTTAAAACCAAATCTGTTACAGTTACCAATCCACATTCACAGCAGACTGCACTCTTACATTTTTGTAGATTCTATCAACCTTTTTTTAATTGTTTAAATTTTGTAAACGTTGCTTTTGTTGTGTACTTCTTCAATTGTTTTCAGATCCAACCTTTTTTTTATACATTTTGTCAGTGATCAAGGTTGATAATCCTAAAAGTTCACATTTGGAGGGGGGGGGGCTGTGTAAATTCAGTATTAAAAAAAAAAAGAAAAGAAAAAAAGAGAAAGTGATATGTATGAAGAAAGGTGCCCGTTGAACTCTCGTGATAGTGACACCGTTTCTTGTGGTAGATTATGTAAGTTATTATTTGTTGTCAGCTTCTGAAAGAAGATATGTAATTAAGCTAAAACATGCTATGTGGCCATCGAGACATAATGAGAGAGAGAGAGAGAGAGAGAGAGAGAGAGAGAGAGAGAGAGAGAGAGAGTATTACTTCTCCAGGATGTTTATAAAACACATTGCAAACTATTTGCAAGTGCAATTGACACCTTGGGTGTCAAACTGATCTAGAATTCAGTTGATACTACCTGATTTTGTATATCAATGTCTTAGGTGTGATTATTTTCACCGAACTTTCAATGTTGTGATGTAACCTTCGTCTCCACAAAATTTTATTCTCGTGAGAATTTTCGGAAGCAGAAAATGACACCTTGAAAAATACAAAATAAATCAAGAAATCAATCTTACTTTTTAATTTAGTGAACAGTTTAGTGTCATGTGTATGCATTTAATTTGCGTCGACAAATTCTTTCTTACAAAATGTTGTATCAGCGATGTCGTGGGAAGAATTGCAACGGTCTAATGTTTTCAAATGCAAATTACATAATTTGTTCGGATGTATTGTTTGCATTTAAATAACGTTTGCTTTTGCATGTCATCTGAAAGTTCGTCTCCTTACATTTAATTATTTGCTTATCTTATGGGAGATCAGACGTTTTTGTCCGTTATATTCCCGTAAAAGAATGTGGTTTAACAAGGACCTATTTTATACATGTATATATCTTATTATTTGCCATTTTAAAGTTCTAAATGACACGCCAAAATTAAATATTTTTGTGAGCCAATAAGATCAGTTCATCGGAAAATAAACTACGATGTAACGTGGCATTAAATGAAAGAAATTCACATTAAAAATATGATATAGCATATTGATAAACAAAATACCTCAAAATGAAATCTTCATTCATTCAAAGCGAGATAACTCTGTTCATAATTTCAAAGTTCCTGACTACTGGATTGACTGAATGAGAATGTTGACACATCAATGATACAAAGCGTACTTTTGTTTTGTTTTTTGCGGGTGTAAAGTTTTGCGAATTGTTTCCACAAAATTAACAAGTATTGTTGCGATTTTTCTTTTTATACCATTTTAACCCCGTTATTTAAGATAATATTTATTTTGTCATATTATCATTATTTTAACCGGACTGCTGTATAATAATAATCACATCTAGCTAAAATCATTGTGTGCATGTACGATAACTGATATGTGACTTCTGGCAAACATTTGAAAATTACGCACTTTAATTTTCAAAATGCGTTAAAGTTTGGACCAAATCCACCCACTTTGAATTTTTTTTTCAAAGTGAGTAGTTTTCCAAAGTGCGGTGTAACAGTACCTATTCCCATATACATGTGTGCTATTTGCCACAATAATTAGCGATTTTATACAAATGAATTCATTTTAGCATGTAATTGTTTTTTTCCGACTCAGTAGTATGGAGCCTAAATGTTTCTATGTATTGATAAACAAATTCTTAAATGCAAAGAGATACCGAAAACAGCAAAAAAAAAAAAAGAAGAATAAAGAGTACCAAATAACATGTATATTTATTCAAATAAATTCAAGAAACAGCTTATTTTAAAGTCGTATGTCACATGGTAGAGTTGTGTTCTTCCGGGCCACTTTTCACCACTGTAAGACGTGGTAATGGCTGGCAAGGAATGGCGGGATAGTCACCTTTTCCAAAAACATATTGGAGCACAGTTGGCGGGCCATCTGCAAGACAAATCGGATAAATTTCATTTTATGATTAGCAATCATTTGAACGGTTCAATTTTTTATCATGAATTTTAATATCAAAAGATTTCATAAAAAGTTTCATAAAAAATTGAAATGTATTAAAAAATTTCTGATGATTGTTAAAGCCACCCACAGTAGGAGAGAGAGAGAGAGAGAGAGAGAGAGAGAGAGAGAGAGAGAGAGAGAGAGAGAGAGCTGTGAGTATACTAACCACAAAACTTGAAGACGTGCATTCAATAAAAATTCCAGACTTTGTGCCAGCTAGCACACTGTCTCCAAAGAAAAAGGAAATGGGGGAATATTTTGGAATTGATTTGCAGTCGCTCATCACCTTTAATTCAAAGAAACAAATAAAAATGGAAAGTTTGCTTTTCTTTCTTTTGAATCCTTTCCATTCAGAATCGCAGATATAAGACAGTATATGTAGCAGTGTCTTGGTTTACTTATAGTCTTCTCAATAAGTGTTTCAACATTTGAATTAAAGTTTATAGTCACACAATGCAGGTAATTCTCATGAAATTTTTAAAAAGTCCAATAAAAATTTAATTCTCTATCATACCATAGAAGTTAAATTTAATATGAACTTGTCCTGACAAAAATGCAGGGTTTTGCTACTTTACGTCGGTTTTATCGCATTGGTGACATTATATATACTTTGGAATCAACTTTTGTATATATACAGCTTACGTTGGTATGTCGTTTCCACTGTTTTACTTCCGGTGCTTTGCAGTACGCCATGACCACTCCTTCCTCGTCAGCTACTGCAGAGTTCGGACAATGTCGCGAGTCCGCGTTAAATACTGTAAGATGCTGGACTATGCCGATCTCTAGACGTCGTCCATCACAAATATCTAATAAATAAAAATAGAAAAAAAAATAAAGGACAAACCCAAGGGCGAACTATACAACGTAACAATGCCCTGGTTTAGTTTTCTTAAAGAAGCATAATCGCAATATTAACTGAAAATCTAAAATTTTATTTTCCAAGTTTAAAATCTCGAATGACTAAAAAATGATCGGTCAAAATTCTAATGTCACCTGACAAGTTAAAAAGCGAGATGCAGAGCTCACAGTTTTTTGCTATGACATCTAGACTTGTTCTATGTTTTTGTCTATCTGCATTATATATACTTGTAAAAGAATGTTGCTACTTAAATATTTTTATTTGTAAGTTCATTATGAACACAGTTAGATAGTTTCGAATATTTATAACATATCCTTTTATTAAAATGGTATTTTGTGCAAAGAACCCCCCAAAACATGACACGTCACTTTTAACACAACAAAGATTTGTGAATACTGTACACCGTTTAAATCTTGATAACTAGCGTTCAAATTTGGCCGACACTTTCGAATGCCTTGGAATACTGTGTACTGGCTTATTTTCGCCCCGTGTTATTTTCGCCCTTCGACACTTGCAAACGGTTTCGCCCCGTCTTAAATTCGCCCAGATTCGCTTACGTACTAAAGAAATAACTTCATTGGAATTCGCCCTGTCTTAAATTAGCCTGCTGACAACGAGAGTGAAAGGGGCGAAAATAAAACGGGGGCGAATATTTTTCTGTATATAGTAGTATTGTATGTATATCAACACGTTTGGGAGTTTTATTCTTACATGGTGACATTGGCCCTTTATAGGACAATGACGTTGAAAGAACTGTTTGGTTTTTTTTTTACATTGAATACCCCGTAACAATATCATATTCTGATATAAATTTCTATTACTAAAAGAGCATTTAAAATTCATAGTACAAAATTATAGAGACTATCATGTTTATTATCAATGAGAGTAGTACTTACTCTGTTGATTGACCTGTGGGTGGGCTGTAGGCAGAGTGACCCACGCAGTTGGGCGTTGTGTGGGTGCTGCGGTTGGGACAGTGGCGGTCGGAAGTACCAAACCTAAGCAATATGAGACAATACATGTACATGAAAAACAAGTTATTTGCAAATTAATTATAATTATAAAAATATGGAACTTACAGGCTCTCGTGTAAATTTTAGTTGTAATCGAATTCAGAAACGTCGAGAAGACTAGATTTACTGAATATAAAGCAACTGGCTGTCTTTTTAAACTATGCATCGCAATGCTTTTCCAATCCCGATTAGTAAATCAGCAGGCATGTTCACGAAACTTTCCTAAGATATGACCTAAGTGTGTTCCTAAGATATGACTTAGTTAGAAAAGTTAGGAACATTCTAAGATCAACTTAGGACACGTCTTAAGATGTAGCTCGACGGTTACTTAGGAACATCTTAAGTTAGGATATCCTAACCTTCTACAACCATTCTTATTTTCACAATTATTCATTCAGATCGAATTTGAAAGACTTGTGTAGGGATGAATCATTTAACATTTTGCCAGAGAAAATTGTACGTCTCGATAGTTAACACAAAAGGCCTAAAACCAGTAATTTTAATTTATGCATTTTAATAATTTTACATTTACCTAAATATATATCAGTTACCAATAACAATTTAGTTTGTTTTTCTTTAAATGAACACCCCCCCCCCCCCCCCCCCAAAAAAAAAAAATTAAAATAAAAAATATTACAAGCCCCCAAAAATTCAAATAACTGTTCTTTTAAAAAAAGAAAGAAAATATTTATCAGGACAGAATTGGCTTACAGGCAGATAATTATGTAAACAACACGTGTGTATTGTCATTTCATAATTAACATTAGAGAATCTTGTCATTCAAGTACATGTAATACATAAACACGCGATTTTCAAAGAATGTGAAACGTTACATGAGGAAACACATGTACTCGTACAAACACAACCAATTTCCCTTTAATCTGCAATATATAGAATACACGAACATGTTAAATAAGAAATAAGTTGTAATATATCTCGAAAATATATAAACACAGTTCATTCAACATTACAAATTTTTTAAAGATTATTTTTTTTTTCAGAATAAAGTGATAAAAATTAGGAATGATCACGCATGGTATATGTAACCCGATGTAAATTTACTTCTTATAGCAAAGGACATTTAAATAATTGCTATCAAAAATTATTATAATCAAAACAATGAATGTAACTCATTTAGTGTACAATGTAGATAAAAAAAAATAAGTGAATAACTTTCATTCGTCCAACAGAGATACTATTTGCGAAAAAAAATCTTAATTTGTCAGCTCCAAGGCAGGCATATAGCAACGGGGAATTGGTGAGAGTTGGGGGTCCCCCTCCACATCATTTTGTTAAAATGAACATACATGATAGAATAATTAACTATGCCCCCCCCCTCCCGGATTAGGAATTTGATGTTTGTCGAAAATGCTGGAACTGTGGAAAATATTGCCTTATTCTGCCAGTCTTAAGAAAATGCTTCACAACATCCCAATATCCCTAAAAACGTGATTTTATAGCTTTAGGATGGTCTTAGGACAAGGTAGGTGATGTCTTAAAGTTAGGACAAAGTTATGGCGGTTCCTAAATTTAGGAGAGCTTCGAGAAACAGACATAAGACTAAGACGTATCCTAAGATGTACTTAGGACACACCATAGTCCTAAGATAGCTTCGTGAACATGCCTGCAGTGGACGGTAATTAAATGTCATGATCTTTGGTATAAGTCTGTCCCAAGATATTTATGCCGCATATTTAGACGATTTTTATTAAAAATACACATACCTGTGAAAAAAGTGCAATTGAAATGGATGAAAGGGAATATTTCCAAGATACATGTTACTTCATTCCACATTATCATTTTTCCCTCGTAAAAATTCACAGGAACGAAAACAGATTTCCTACGGAGATTTATAATGATGAATGTTGACATCTTTTCACCATTCGGAAGTCACTCGTAATACCTCGCATACTTTTTCAACGTTATCATCCGGGCTTAATTATGGCTGATGCAATGCAAAATTCCCGTAGACTTTCTATTTTAAGCCGTGTATTGAAACCTGACAAGCTAGAGAGAACGTTTCAAAAGGGGATTATTGGGTTTTTTTTATACTATTGAATGAACATCGTCTAAATCAAGAGGTATTTATAAATATTGAATAATTTAAGTAAATATGCTGCAAAAATATCTTGGGACAGACTAATAAAATACTGATGCCGTGGATATAATAGAAATAAAAAAATCTTGATATAAGAAACCATGCACGTCTCACCTGGAATCGGTCCGATATGGTGAGTACATTTATCAGATTTCACAACATTCTCTGGAAAAAAAGAACAAAACAAACGTTTTACATACTATTATGTAAACGGATATTTCATAGTGGTTACATGTATACAATGGAATCGGCATGACTATGAATTTGTATGTATTGCTAGTATACTTACGCACATTGAAGCTGAGGGTACCCGGGCATTGCCTATCGAGAAAGCCCGAATCTTTGAACATGTAGCCGAGCTGAAACAAATTTTGTTAATCATCTATCTATATAATAAGTGTACATACATTTAATTAATAGACTACTATCTCATTATATGCAAGTTGATAATATTACTTTGAAAAAATAAACAGAAACACTTATTTGGCAGTTCAATTCAGAGTAACAGTAAGTATATGTTCTTTCATATTCTTTGTGTTTTATTAAACGAAATCTAGTAATACATTACCCACATGTTGAATAATTAAACGCATACAGTTTAAATCTGTGTGACAGAGATAGAAAAAATGGCTTGTTTTTTCAGTTTAATTGAACACTCTTCTTAAAACAGCTTTGTCCGTTTTAAAGATTTCTCATTAAATCAGTCTAATAAAACAATTAAAGTGAGAAATAAGCATGTTTCCTATTTTAGATTGCTTGTCAGGAATTTTTTAAAAACACATGTAGATTAAATCGACTTGTATTTATAATTGTTTCAGGAAATATTTGAAGATTTCTAAGGTCAGACAACACGTTCCTCGAAAAATGATGATTATATTTCAAATTTTCAACGGCCAAATAAATAAATACCAAATAAAATCATTTATTACTTGTATCTATTATCATTTTTAATATCATTGAAATTTTTAAAATATATATATTTATGCCAAAAAAATTTACATCAGCAATTCAAGTGTATTTTTAGTAAGATTATATAGGACATTGCATACTCTAGTATCTTGCACTAATGTCTGGTAAGGTACCCTAATCTTTTGCAAGAACGCTTGTCAACGTAGTGGTAAATCAATAAGAAATTCCTGGACAAAGTATTATAAAATTAAGGAACGTGTAGTCTGACCTAAATAAGAACATAGCAAACAGTACCATGCTTTTGGTTTGCTGACTACATTTTATCAACAAAAATTGATAAAACGATCATCAGTTTGAGACGTGGATTCCAATATATTACAATATAAAAAAAAATCTTCCTAAACATTCAGAAAAATAGAGTATTTGCTATAGTATTGATTAGTTGCTATGGATACTGCACTAAGCTAATTGTTTTAAAGTATGATTAACAAATATGTGGAAGGAAATCTCAGATGTGCAAGTCGTACTTGTTCCTTGGGAGAAAACTTAGGTGTTGTTATAACCAAACTGTGTATGTAACAGACATGCTATTGGATAACAGTTTGAGACCCATTACGTAGGATAATATGCCGATTAAAAAATGTTATTTTCAAATTTTTTCTTGCACAGATTTAAAACAAAACCATAAGAAAATTCAAAATGCATTTCATGTTTAAAAAAATGTACCATTCGAAACTTTGAAAAAGTTTTAAAACAGCACTTATAATATTTTGAATATGATGTAAGACTTCTTATCCACGTTGAAATCTAATTATGTCCCATGCCACCTTAACTTTTGACCCAACGCCTAATGGCGATTAACATCAAATGAATGGACGAAATAAATCAAGTAAATATTTGTCTTCTGTAGGACTGTCTATTCATGTGAAATAAAATACTATGCAGTGATTCATTTTGTAAAATATTACTTAATATTTCATTGCCTGCATATAAACTGATTTAAAATGACATGACGCCATAAATCTGTTGACAGTGTTATCCGTTACTATGGTAACGGAGAAAAAAATGACAAATCTTAACAACATTAAAGTATTATAATTAAAATACACATTTAATTAACTTCACTTAATTTTGCAATGTAATCATTGCTTATTTATTCAAACCTTTTAAATGATTAATTAACGTTCATGAGTTACATGGTCATTCGAATTAGTCATCCATATTTTCTGCCATATATATATACCTTATTAACGTTGTTGCTGTTGTAGTAGATTGCCACCCACCCCTGGGGAGCCTGGGCGTTAAATGCGGCCACACAGTGGGGCGAGGACAGGTCCACATAGTGGTCAGTGTTTTCCGGGGGGTAGATGATCCCTATAAGCTGGCTGCTTCTGGATGGACACTCGTACAGGTAGGAGCCATAGGGATGCAAGAAGTTGCAGAAGCACAGAAAGTTTGCCGAGGTCTCCTGAAAAAGGACAGCAACGAACAAGAAAACGATTTTCATCATTGGTAGGGACGTGAAAAACAGAATAATTCTGGTCCTCTAATTTTACGGAAGTGAAAGACAGTAGATAAACTGATCCGCTATTTGACTACTATATATAGCAAACATCAGAGTTGGAACCACGGGGGATTCTACTTGTACATTGGTTAACTTGGAATTTCGGGGAGGGTCTACCCATCTTGGTCACCTCTACGGCACATAAAGATAAATTTTGACCTTGAGACTATAAAAATCCCCCAAGGGAATTCTTGTTTTCCTCAGTTATAAAGCCTGTCTCAATTTTAAATATGACAAGGTCATTAAGTCTATTGCAAAAAATTCTGACGGAAATCAAGATTGTGATGAGAAATGAACACTTTTGAATTAATTTGAAGTTTTTTCCTACATTGATTCGGCATCCGGTCAATAATTATTATTGCTTCAATATATTTCGAATTTTCTACACGTAAATTCTTAGTACAGTTATTCAACAATCGCCTTTTTACATCATTGAACTTCTTTTTGCACAATTTGGAGCTTGATCGATGTTTTTTATTGTTGCAAAAAAAAAAAATTTCTTACAATTCTTCATCAATTAGTTAGGTTTGCAAATTACAGTTTCTAGTAAGTTATATGTTAATCTTAACATCATTTGATAAAAGTGAATGGATAGGAAACATCCTTGTCTTTGATTAAAATCGAGTGTCCGCATATGTTGCACAACATTTTTTAATCAATTACTTGTATGGAAGAACATACATTACCTCACTACTGTGTTAAATTTATTAAATGTGCATTAAGGAGGCTAGCTGGTCAACAAATTACCCATCGTATCAACCTAAGATTTTATTATTTAACTTTTAGCTCTTAACTATTATTAAGTAAAGAAAACTTCCACATATTAATTTACCTTTAAAATTCAATGTGTACACTAGCCTTATACAAACCTCTTTTACAAAATAAGATTGAAATAGTATAAAAATTGCTACAACCAGCAACCCATCTTACATGAGTTGGAATTCTTATTACTGTTTAAAACCAGTAAAGTATATTTTTTCTACGCCCAAGGTACAAATTGCATATAACTATTACAGACACCACTAAATGACGCTAGATAATTAAAATAGAAAAATCTTATTTCAACTCTGAACAAACGTTGATAATTTGGAGCAGACTTTGAAATCACCGAAAGTAATATTGTTGGTACATATGTACTTGCATTAACCAAATTCGAGGTCTTGTGTTGACGTTACAGATAAAGACCGTGCACAGCGGAAGTTTTCAGAGTTGACAGAATTTGTCTATGGGTACGAAGTTTTGTATCAGTACAACTTGTATACTTTGATGATCAAATATAGGTTAAGTTTCATCAACACTTCTGTACATCGCCATTTCGTTATCAGGCTAATGAGAAGTGAACTCTGGCAACCAAAAATTGGTAAACCAACATGGACCAGTTCTTGTGTTTACAACAAACAGATACAAGTAATGTCATCTGAAACTAGTTACATCGGAACAACTACCCTAACGTTTCTCTATTTAGATCTGTTCAGAACACACAGGAACTGATGTAAGTAATTGATAATCAAATGTAAAATATTTCTAATTGATGTCGCATCTGATATTTAACGAACATATTTGGTTTAGACAAAATATAAATCCCAGTTTCTTGTTAAATTTGGAACATTCGGTGGTGTTAGTGTATAGTTGCTTCCTTACACCGACAGATGCCGCTGCTTCGCCTGCTGTCAATTGCTTTATGTGTTTGTGTTGGGTTGAACAAGCTTAAGGCATCCGCCCTCCTTCTAAAAACGTCCACAACACAGCATGCTTGTATCTGTAATACAAACCACCCCCAGCTGGTGATCTTTGAGTGTCCGGACCGGACCAGCCAGATCATCGGATTTCTGTACCTACAGGATTCGTCCTTTTCAGTGGACCTCAGTCCCAGCCACTGTAAAGCTATAGCACCGTCCGTCATCTCGCCCGAGGGCTGGTTCCCAGTCATTCACGACAGGAAGGTTCGTAGATGATGATTCTGTCTCTGAAATTTTCTTTTGCAATGAACTAATCAAATACTTATAGTAATCTGTAAATGATTATCAATCAAAAAAAGATGATCAGATTTGATGTAGGTTTCGTGCACTTGTAACCGAAAGCACCATAGTCAGTTTTTATGTGATAAATGTCCGAAAGCATCGAACGAGTACCTTGTTATCTTGATATGAGATGTTTTTATTGTTTCAGTATATTACAAATGATAACCCTTATTTCTTTTAATTTTTTTAAATTGCTATCTACCAGGTAGGCTTTATAAGACGGGATTCAGGTGTTAACATACAATCATGCCCGGGACCCGACCAAACATTGAATGGTAGTACACGTCTTAGTTTCATAGAAAAGTTCTTTCTAAGAGTTTGTTTAATTCATTTCATACAATTAAATATCTATTTTCATTGCAGGGATTCAACCAAAACCATGTCAAACATTCTTGGTTACAGTTAGTCCAGGTAACTATATCAAATCTGTTTTAGCAGGTTAAAAATTAAACAAAATGAAATTGCTTTGCAGGAAGTGCTAGTTTACTGTAAGTTTACTGTACCCCCTATTTGTTTAACTGCAACATAATTTGGAGTAAATGCATTAGATGTTAAGTTATTAATAAGTGAATGAATTTCAATGCCTAATGCTTATGGCGCCTTTCTGTGATGACGTATTTAACCCAATATCATTATCAATATGCTCCCTTAATTGTAAAATTCTTGCAATTGATTACACTGTACATCAAATTAATATATCAAAATTCATCTTGTGCCTACCACTATAAAGCTGCAGTCACTCTGACACCTCATCCAGTCCCACAAACAACTTCTCCAAGAATGACTCCGAGTAAACAAAGTACGACCTCACCTAGAGCTACACCTGTACCAAGTACCTCACCTAGAGCTACACCTGTACCAAGTACCTCACCTAGAGCTACACCTGTACCAAGTACCTCACCTAGAGCTACACCTGTACCAAGTACCTCACCTAGAGCTACACCTGTACCAAGTACCCAGCCCCCACCTACCACTTCTACTACCACTACCACTACCACTAAAGGGACGACGACTACCAGCACCACCAGTACCAGCTCCACTTCTAGTCCAAGACCACTACCCACAACTTTAGCTCCGCCAACTACACCGCAAAGCTCCAATACATGTAAAGCATTGATTGCAATCTTTAGAGATTCAACGTAATTAAGCTGTAGTTAATTCACTCGATGAAATAGTAAATCTTGTTTAATATTCTTTTTAAAAAAAATGTTAAAGTCGATCGTTAATCAATTGTATATCTTAAGGAATAAAAAAGTAATGATTTTCATGAAATCTAGGCCAAAGAAATATCATAATGAATCTAAACATATACAGTATAATTTTCTTTCCTTTTTATTAAAATATATTTACATCCACCGAGTATGATTCGCTCTATGTCTTACGGAAACGTATAGTTAATTCATAGCTCTATAGAAACGGTCAGACTGAAATCTACACACCCCGTTTATCTATTGGTCGATATCTACAGCGGCTGAAATTGACAGGACTGAAATCGTTAGCCCTCTTTAAATCCCGGACTGCACGAAATAATTATGCTGATGTCAGACTCAGTCTCACAGGAGACGATTTGGCTGTTTCTTTTAGCTAACGTACTTATGTACATTCACAGCAATTTACTGGATTTAACTTACTTTTTACTACCACTTTGTTATTTAGTTAAAAGAAAGATATAAATATAAACAATAAAATATTTTCTTTGATGATTCATGCGGGTTATGAAGGTAGCGATCATTGTAGAAAAAATTTACATAACCCGCTAACGAGGATTGTGTATTTCTTCTGCAATGTCGCAACCTTTTTATCCCCCAAGAATCACAAAAGAAAGCATTTTATTGTTTAAATGTTAGCAGTATACAATACCAAGTTATCGAGAAATCTACTCACCTGAACTATTTTTGTTTTTAGATGACCATACTTGCAATAATGTCGAAGTTGTTATTGATCTTGGTAAACATGAACCGATTTACCATGAGCATGCGCGACCTTGTTCGGGGGGCGATTCCATGAACGAAGCTGTTTTGATGAAATACTGCTTTGCACCAAAACCTTCAAACTGGACTCAAGGGAGAAAAGTATAACATATACACAAGAACTGTTGCAAAACGCTATAGTTGTTTACTAAGTATCGTTACTGACACATATTCTTCAAAACTTATTTATGCTCTTAAATTCGATTTTAGGGCTACAAAATGTATATGAAAAATTACAACAGTTCTCATATATTATATTCAAAAAGTAGAATTTCATGAAGTTTATTTTTATCTATCATTCAAGCAATATTGTTTTTCTGACTTGTGTTAGTTTGAAAACATATTCTATTTACAGGTCATTGAACATTGCTCCGATATACCGCCTTACACCCCAATCAATATGTTTGGATTTGGTCAGAATTTGGTCATTTCTGGGATATTCATCAAATGCACCAGTGCAACAAATTTTATGGTAAGTTTACTACATTCATGAAGTGCATATTTTTCAAAATTGGGTTGGATTTTCAGATTTCTTGAAAATTTAACACCACTTAAAACCACTTTTATTCAATTGCATTTTGTGAAATAAGTACAAGGTATGTACATGTTATTGTAAGACTTTTTTTTCTCGTTTCAAGATAATCCACCAAAAGGATTGTGTAGGAGGACTGCACCTCGACACCATTAACATACAGAATGGGTCGGGGATGTTCTACGTCATACACTGGTGATTGTGGTGAAACATATCCTCAATAAAGAAATTCGAAGTTACAAGATTTATTTGAATCTAATTTTGTCCACCAATTTCATATTGAAATCTGTGTATGTTACATGTATGATCTGCCTGTTGAAAGCTAACATCAAGGCATTGGATTTATAGCTTTACCACCTACTAGTACATGTATTTCTTATTTTTATGAAAGTTGTGATGAAACTAAATTAAAATTATCTTATTGGTAAGATCACACAGAAATATTTTTTTGTCTCAAATAAGATAAATAATGATTTAGAAGAAAGGGATATTTGCTAGGAAAGAAATAATTACATTATTGAGAGAGAAAAAAAAGATATGATAACTTTTTTAAACAATTGTGGCAAGAACAGCTATTCATAATCAAATGGATAAATAATTAAATGTTAACAAAAAGTATCGGGAACTAATTGTGGCATTTGTGTGGGTTTTTTTAAATGCTTAACTCAATTGCAATTACATGTAATTGAAAATTTGGTCAATTACACTTTTTCTCCCATCCATGTTCTCGGGTAGCTTAAAGCTTAAATTAGTTATCTTAAATATTAACAATTCCATGAATAAAGTGTTTTATAATGAATGCTAGTTGAAATACAAATCTGCAGGTGATAAAAGATCAATTCAATTCATTTATTTTCTTATCCATTCAACAACATAGAAAAAGTTGTAATAGTAGTACCTAAAATGTCGAACAGGACAAAGTCAGCTTTTGCTAACAAGTGAAAGACGGTTTATGTTTAATTTATATTCCACAACAAAACGCTGAGACTGCGCGTCTACATAGGAATCATTTTGTGTCTATGTCTTTCAGTCCCTCTTTTAGAATTCTTGCACTGGAGATCACAAAGGTATATATAAACAGACACACAAAAGGGACAGGAGGTGTTGAACACAGATGAGGCTTTATCAGCAAGTAGAGAAGTCAGTTTTCCACCAAAGCCTGTTTGTTTCTGTGATTGGAAGAGTGAAACTAATTGTCACGATATCTATTACAGGGTCCGCTGTGTTTTGTGTACAAACAATTTCTAATTACTTATTCGTCTTCTGTCTCGTAGGGAAACTCAGTTATTACTCGTATGTAAATTTCCATATCCCAGCTGAATTACTTTCCGAAATTAAAAGAATTCGTTAGATTTCTGATGCCGTACAAAAACTCCTTTTTTTTTCTTTCATTGATCTTTTAAATTTTCCGAGTTACAATTAATATAATATTCTTTTTGCCACCCATTAACTCTAAAAATATCGTACAACATACTCATGATGACGAATTCGAAACAAATTGTAAAAAAATGAAACTTTGTTTAAAATGAGCATTCTTAACCGTCCTTGTTAGTACATTACAAGGCGGAAAGAAATATATTTTTTATCCGCATTTGGTAGATTAAATAAATATGATTAAAATCTGTTTAAAAGGGAAAAAAATAAGGGGCGTGTAACTTGTCAGTGGTTTGCAGTGTCGACGGAGTCCGTTCTTTATCGGCCATTGATAACACTATTGATCGGGAGAGAGGTCCCCCACAACATTGGAATCCTAAACAGGTAAGATAGAAATATGTCTCCTAATGAAGGCAAAACAGTTTCATTCTTTGTTATTTTCAGGAGATTAGGACAATCGCTGATTATGATATTTCTGAATTAAATAGGTTCCAATTATGTGCCTTATAGGGTTCAAAAAGTCTTTAAGGTTGTTCATGCTTTTATCTATAATTTTCTATAAATCAATCAAACGGAAATAAGGTATATAATTTTCTTCTTGGTTTTATTGTGAATACTGTGTTGATTATTTCTTGAAAATATTTGATGTAGCTTTTGTCTTTGAATAATATTGTAGGGTTATTCATGCTTTTGTCTATTTTTCTCCCTCAAACATTGACCCCCTTGTTCATAATCACTTTCGGCTCTTGTCGAGTCAGTGAATGTTTACATTTTTGTTTGTTTGAACTGTGTAAAGATTACACATTGCAATACCTTCGACCAAAATTTCTGTATCATAAATTCATGAAAACTTGAAATTGTGTTACAAATACCAACGTTTACTTTCTTATCTTATTCTTTTCCAAAGAAATGAAGAAACAACATTTTATCCTCGCTGTGGCATTTATCTGTATGCTGCTCGGAATCGTCCATTTTTACATGAGAGGAAGAAGCGTGTCCAAATACAGTGCACTTAATCTAGACCATGGCCGCTCCCGGGAAAAGGCCGAGGGTCATGTAGAAGCAGAGGAGAGGCGTTATATCCAAGAGGGTAACCCATTTGATCTAGGTGCAGCAAAAATCGAAGTTCTGTCCACTACGGCGAGGAAGACAACAACAACAACACCGACGACAAAAAAGACAACAGTTCAACTAAGGCCAGAGGAAACCAATAAATCTGTGAACAAGGTAGAAAAACAAGCGAATCAAAAGGCTGAAAATTTGAAAAGTAGTGACATTACACTGACGAATACAGATCAAATTAAGAAGTTAGAAACAACATTGGAAAAAATCAAGAATTTGTCATTGCCAGTACTTAAAGCTAATTTATCAAAACAACTAGAAGAAAGTAAAATAAAGGAGAAATCAGCAGCTACAACAAAACATAACGAACAGAAGTCATTGATGAGTGATGTTCGGATCTATAACTGGAACGGCTCTTGGAGCCTTTCTCCTATGTGTGAAGGAGTGAAAGTGAAAGATTTCCAGGAGGCAACATTAAACACTTTGTCTGGACAGACACCTATATTTGTTTACTCAGAGACACAAGATAAGTATGTTTCTCATGATATAATACGAACTGGGAGATGGGAGCATCATTTAGCCGTACCCATGGTGAAATTGTTGCAAGAAGACCCATCTTTGACGTTTCTAGATATCGGGGCCAACATAGGCGCGTTTACCCTCGAAATGGCAAAACTAGGTCGGAAGACAATAGCTGTAGAACCGCTCATAGATAATATCAAAAGACTATGCTGTTCAGTTCATAAAGGTAAACTCGGAGATTTAGTGACAATAATCGCAAATGCAATATCAAGTCGCCATATGCAAGTGACATTGGGCAAGGATTTAAACAATGTGGGAGGCACGTTTGTAAATCAAGAGAACCCCGTGAAAAAAGCTCAGATAGTTATGAATGGCGAATACGCCAACCCTGTTAATACAATCCTGTTGGATGATATTCTTGGACTTCCGGACAAACCTAGCCGCGTGGTCATCAAGATGGATGTAGAGGGCTACGAACACTTTGTATTGGAAGGAGGGACATATTTCTTTAAACAAGTGTTTGTGAAAGCGGTGTTCATGGAGTGGACTTATAGCAATAACCCATCCATCAGGGACTCAATCATCAAGTTTATGGTGAACCGTGACTTTTTACCGCATGCATTGTCAATGCAGGATAGTCTGTTAGAATCATCCTACGATCGATGGCCGGGTAATATTGTGTGGATAAATAAAAGTAAAAATTAAAGGAACCGTGTTGTATGGAACGCCATAGCTGCCTTATGGTCAATTTCATATTATTTGAACTGGTATTTCATTTATATGCAATAGTAATATCATTATATGCAGTGGTAATATCATTACATGCAGTGGTAACATCATTATATACAGTGGTAACATCATTTAATGCAGTGTTGCATTTCATTATAGTTCATTTATGACACTATTATGTTAGATTATCTCATCAAGTAAAGAGGTTAAAATCGTGCTTCAAATGAGATTTCTTTTAAGTTAAGTTTTATTCAGCAAATAAAGGTAATCGATATCGTTTCTGTTAATTTATTATTTATTCCGCAATCGGATGAATAGAAAATATCTCTTTTGAAATATTCATCGTCACGTGATGCTGCAAATGAAACTATTTTATTAAGTAAGCAAGATTTTTACCCGACACCCGGTTGGCAGTGTGTCTGTAGCTTCCGCTATGAAAAGAATTCAGATGGACGACATGAGAGCTTTAAATAACTCTTTGCGTGTTAAAGAGTAAACTACTGCAGTTAAAGTTGCACTAACAATTTTGCTTGTTTTGGACTTCCCAAAGTTCCACTTTAGGTATCAACTGCACCGTTTGGTGAAGTGTTCTTTCTTAATTTTATATTCACCATTGAGATGTTAGCAAAACTTAATTTAAATCCAGTATATTTTACGTTAATCCCCATTGCATGTACATGTATGACGTGTTTTAGAGAGAAAACAATGCATTTATGAACACTTCCATAAAACAGTGAAGAGATTTTTCTCAATACATTTTAATAATATCTAAACTGACATATTCTATAAATACAAAATTTATAAAAATCCTATATATCATCATTTTTGCTAGAGGTTTTTCTTCAAAAATTGTATTAAATCGTCCATGGCCCTTATTCCAACATTAAATGGAATTGGACCTTTAAAGAAAAATATCATGCCATGGAACCCCTCTTGGTAATGTGCTAAATGGACTTTCACGCCAACCTTTTTCAAACGTTGGTAATATATAAGGCCATCTTCTCGCAAAACGTCATATCCGGCCGTTAAAACATAAGTTATAGGCATATCTTTCAAATCAGAATCGTCTGCCATAAGTGGAGAAAAGTATGGATCAAGAAGGGTTTTCTCTATTTCTTTTGAAAGTTTTTCGTCTCCGAAGTCAGTAGGTTTCTTCATATCGCGTAGAGACTCTGTTCTTATGTGTTCTTTCATGTACCACTTTGGCGAGATTAAGTCAGCGTATTTGGATTTCTTTAATGCCGGTGATGTATGTTTGTTGGCCATTATAGTGTCTATGTGATCATAACTGATATTCGCGTAGTTGAGCCAGTATGTTAACATAGATATATCCGTCAACATTCCCGGAATATAGTCCTTGTTTTCGATGTAAGATGGAGTCTGCATATCAAACAGCTGCAGGCAAGGATAAATAGGGACTTGAATTTTTATCTTCTTTTTCAAGCGGAGTGACACAGCGGCTGTTAAATGGCCACCAGCACTATCACCAGATATTGCTACGCGGGAACTATCTATACCAAGGTCTTTTCCATTGTTAAGCACGTGTTCGGTGACGTCAAGACAATCTTGGAAGGGGATAGGATGAGCATATTCTGGCGATTGTCTATACCTGAATGAATTAAAAAATATATTTTTTTTATAAACATGTAACTAAGTTTATAATAATATTCATTAAGGAATTCAGTTTGACATTTATCAGAAACATAAAAATATAAATTGGTTTATAATAAAACATACCCTACTGATACAACGACCATTCCAACTCCTTTTGCAAGTTGTCTGGTGGCTTGGTCATAAACATCTAATAAAATATAAGCATTTAATCAGTCGAAAATGTCGTGAAGAGCATTCAAATGATACATGTGAACTTTTGAACCCAGTGATAACCACAACACTGACTGTGCATACACAGAGAGAGAGAGAGAGAGAGAGAGAGAGAGAGAGAGAGAGAGAGAGAGAGAGAGAGAGAGAGAGAGAGAGAATTAAAGACAGCTTGTGTTAAAAAACTATGCTTACCTATAGAAAGCCACGACCACCCCCCACCATGGTAGTAAACCAGAGCTGGACGATCAGAGTTCTTTCCCTTAGTTGGTTCATATATTCTCACGTCCACCCCTGCCAGTTTTGTATCGTAAATCTGTTCAATATTAAGATATAGCTCATATAGTATTGTTAAAAGAAAACTTAAAAATGAAGTTAGATTATAGTTAAAATTGTTCAAGAATTATTTTTAAACATATTTTTTTCATATCATAACTCTTATAATATCTTTGAGTTTTCACTAGCGAAGACGCTTTAATAAAGTTTTTGGCAAAAAGTTGATATAAATTTACTTAATGACCATGTGCAGGCATCGCGTAACAACAATCCTAATATAAATGTGTACCTTCAGTTCCGGGTCATCGCCAAGGCCACGAGGACTTCCGGTTATAAGCGTAGTTAACATGACCTCTACCATTTTTCTTGTCCACCACGTGACTCCTCCGTGAACACCAAAATTGTTCAGGGTCAAAATCTGAATTGGGTTCAATACTCTATTTACTAAATTTGCTTTGAAGGCCTCGAATATTAACATAGCTATTCATTCATTTCATATAACATAATCTTTCCCTAATTCTGCTTGGAGGGGTCAGTTAGTTAAAATAATTTTTATATGTGATTATAAGTCATAAGTCCATTTAAAAGAGGGGAGGGTATTTAGTATTTCACGTTAACATTAACTTGTTATTTACAGAGAGCGCATCAAATTAAATTAGGGTAGATTACTAGTATAAGGAAAAAACGGTGACTCTTTTCGATCCACACACAATTGCGCTGTCACAACTCACCACTTTGCCCATCGTTCGAAGAGACGTGTCCAAAATTCGAGCGTTCCAGACCTCCGGAACCCCTTCAGGAACGCCTGTTTCCATGTAGTTGAATATGGCAAATGCTATTATCAGTGTTACTAATGACGTCAAAGAGTACATCATAATGCTTCTCATTACAGAGACGTGATCGTGCTGTAAGAAAGAAATAAACTATACAGTATTTTATAAAAAGTACTAATATTTTAATAAATACAATCATTTAAATTGTACTTTTCAAATATATGTATATACATAATTGTACTGTTGTAATGTCATGGAATTTTTCTTGTTTTACAGGGATTAGGGTTTATACTAAAGATTGAATATTGCATTATTATAGGGCCATATTGAATACAGAAAGATCAAGTTATCTTATTACATGTAGAAAACAATATTGTAAATGTATTGATTTCATGTTTTGCCAAATGACCATACCGGGCTAACGCGATTCGATTCGTCCACACAGCGTGGTGTGTTATATGACCGACGATATCAAAAAAATAAACATTCAATGTTTAAATCATATCTACATGTATATCAAAATCTTGATACCGATCTAAGGTAACATTGCGGTTTGTAAATTTCCATGTTCCATGTAAAACAACAGTTAAACATATTAAGATAGGAGTTTTAATGCCATACATTTAGATTCGGATCAAAGAAACACAAACACCAAAGGAAAGAGATCGTTGACATACTGAACTGTAAGCTGAATACTAGAATTATAAATTGAAGAGGCTATGTGGTCAACAAATTAACCATCAGATTTGTCTTAAACTTTGATTTATGGATTTTTTGGCCCAAAGCTAACATTTAGTTAAGAAAAATCCAAATATTTTAGCTTTAAAATTCTTATCATTTTTCCATCTATACAGGCCCCACCGTCACCAAAATTTTCAAATCACTCAACTCGGTTCTCAACTAAAATTCTTAAAAGAAAAGTTCATAAAGAACAAGGGAAGTTATTAAACTCGTTTACGCGAGAAGTAAATCTACATGTGTTGTAAAAAACTACCGGTATCTGTGCATGAGTTTCGGGCTTGTGAACCGCAGATTACAGGTTTAAATCTGCATGCGTTTCATTCCAATTTCATTAAACTTTTAATATTATAAGTGTTTAAATACAAAATTGTATATATTTTCGCCTATATGACTTAAATGTATATACTTCTGATACATTAAGCTACATTGCATTTGTTATAATCAAGTAAATTTTTTTTGATACACTATTCCAAGGTGTAGTGAGACAGTTAAATACAAGTACCTTACGGCTTCCATTGCTTATTCACTTAAGTACAGGAAGCAAAAAAATATTTCTTAAGCTTTCACAACCTTTCTGATCACATTTTTTAATTTTAAATGCATGAACAATGAACTCGAAGAAGCCAAGGGAAAAGAAGAAGGGGGATTCTCGACTGTCAGTAAGTTTGATAAGCAACCTCAATTAAAAAATATCATTGAGTGAAAAAGAAATGGCAATGGGAATTTCCATTGGAATGGACTTGAAAGATGTTAAAAACAAATTAGATCTCTTCATGTTTCACAATATTGTTTGCACACACATATACAAAATTTTTAAAGATGAATTCAAAAATTTCAAGACAAGATCACGGAAGAAACTCTATCTAAATGTTTAAAGTGTCTGATAAAGATTAAGTCAAAGACTTCAAGACAAGATCACGGAGGGAACTTTATATACCGATGCACTGATTCTACGAATCTTCTATAAAAATGAATACACTACATGTACAGTGTAGGAAGGGAAGTGTACTTAGGCTGAGTATTGACTAGTGGAAATGTGGCGGCGGCATGGCCTGATCTCTTCTTTTTAAGGATATTAAAATAGTCTAAAAATTGCCTGACCATCGAGCTCTCTTACATAATAACTAAAAAACAAAACGGAATTATCAGTATTTGTAATAAAACAAATTCTAGAAAACTACGACAGAAACAAAGAGTAGTGCAGTACTGCTGATCAATACGTATACACGTGCATTCATAGATCGCGGCCATCTGTCGATAAAAGTTTCTAACTTGAACTTACCTCTTTCATGTTGTGAATCAGTTTGCCAACATCCTTACCGTCTTTTCGTTTGTGACCTTTATGGAGATTGACCATCTTGTCTTTGGAACTTTTTCCTCCCCGTAACAGAGATGGATTAACGAACTTGTAAGTCGGATTCCGATAACACGTGATAGGTTATCTCTAGATAACAGATAAGGTACTCAATGGTAGTTGTCACAGATGGTGATGGTTGTTAAACAAAAACATAATAGAGTTTTTAAATCTATAATATTAGATAATGCTGCTTTATGATAAAAACATTTTTGTTTAATATTTCATGCATACTGTCTTAGTACAACATGTAAAGTTAAAATTTCAACAAAATAAACCCAACGTTTCTTATCTTTAGTTTATAATAATATTGTTCACAATTTAAACAAAGTTTTGTAACCTACACCTTGTAATCTATAATTATATTGAACACAAGTAACAAGTAATCTTATTATCAACTTATCAGTATGTCCGCGAATATTATAAAATTTGTTATCAGATTTAATAAACACCTGTTTTATTTCCATATTTTTCCGTGAGACAAGCTTGAAGATAAGTCGCCTTTGTTTACATAGTTATAAAATAATAGATTATCACCGGTGAATTCAAACACTCTCTTTGTCACTGCCGTTATAAATTAAGCATTCCCCATAACCCAATGCAAGGCTTTGAGCTACCAACATTTTGGTATGCATCTTACCTGTGTGTGTGTGGTTTTTTTGGGGTTTTTTTGGGGGGGGGTGAAGTAAAATTTTGGGAGGAACATCTTGAGCCAAATGTATCATGCCAGAGTACTATAGATCAATCAACACTTTACAAAAGTTATTTGCCTAAAGCACCATTTTTGGGGGAAAGCAGACATTTTTCAGTAGCCTTTGTAGAGATTGTAACTTTGTCATTTGACATTCAAAATCCGTTTCATGCACTGACTATGTGTTAAGTCTGTAAAATAATTGGGTGTCCTTATTATCTTATGGAGAATCAAGAAAATATAAAGACTCCTACCCATTAAAACGACTTCGGTCTTTGTAAATATGAACTTTAAATAAATGTAATTGCATAACGTTGGAGCTTAGACAATTCCTAAAATCTTAAGTGTTTTTATATTTATACCGGAAACCAAAGAATGACGAGTTTGATAGACACACGTGTCATCATATCTATAATACACGTATATACAAGCAAAAATACTCGGTAGCAAAAAGAAGGGGGAATGTCGTTCTTTTTTTCTTTTAACGAGGCCGGGTCTAATTTGTTCTGCCCTAGATTTTTGGATGAAACTTTTAACATGAATTTCTACTGATATAATTATTATTTTAAGATTAAAAAATAAGACATTTACCACACCGTTTGTTAAGGGGGTCATCTCAAAGTGTGTTAATCTTTAACATAGGACCCTATGGGATTTTGCTTGAAATGTATCAATTTTGCATATTTTTTACATTTTTTCAAAACTTCTGCCCTAGGGATTTCTTTTTCTGTTCTACATATTAAAGTTATTGCTAAAAGGCATCTAATGGTCAAATAAAAAAAACCTTTCACCTCCTGGTTTGTTCCAGGGGTCTTATCAAAGTTGATTTTTGTATGCCCAATTTCCCAGATTCGTCAGATAATGGCTATTTTTTATTTGACAAAAGCGGAAAAGGTGATCTAAATAGTATTATTAAAACATTCAGACATATTTAAGTCATAAAAAAATATATAACATCACATATTAAGGGTCATTGTTATAAAATACATGGTTACTGTCTGAAATATATGAATTTAGCTATATTTAGGCGGGTTAAGAAAATGTGACAGAAGGCTAGGCTTGCTGAACCCTCTTCACGTTTTCGACCCGAGCCCAAATATAGCTTATACTTCGAGACATTTATGTTTATTCCACAATATAACATTATTTTTACGCATCAAACGAGATATTTTTAACAATTTTCGCTGAATATCTGCAGTTGAAACTATCACGCCATGGCGTCAACCAAGCAGAAAGATGACGTCACAATACAAATGAAACGCTGCGCGAAAGCGTGCGTACTCGTTCTGTACTCGGCCTCGTTAATCTAGGTTGATCCCGAAAAGGGCAGATTGGTCAATTAATTCATACACGATTGACAAGCGGCATCGATATCAATTTGGAGTTTGTACATGTTATAAAAGGGGCGGTTGTAAAATGCTCTACCGTATTATGATATAGTATTATGAGGTGATAATTTCGGTCGGGGCGTGATCAAATCCAAAAAAGCCCGAATGGCTTCATGGTAGATTTGATCACGCTCCGACCGAAATTATCCCCTCATAATATTCAAAGTATGATTCCTTATTACTTATATTTATATAATTTCAAGCCATCGTACGATTAAATTTTTAAACATAAATAAGCAAACCCCACTGGCGCCTCACTTTGGCGTCATTTGAAGTTATTGGTTATATAGTACAAAATCGATAAGTAGTGTTGTAACAGGCAAAGACACTGGAAAATGTAAATAGAACCATTAAAACAGTAGCTTGGAGTTTGGGTAGTTGTGTCAAACAGCAATGTTACGTAGGCCTGTCTATTTCATTGTAGGCCACTCAGCTATAGCTCTCTGAAATTAAAAGGACCTGTCTGGCTCTTGAGCAAAGACTACGCAATCTGTGTATATTTCACTTGAAACCAACTTGTTTTGACGCAAGAAATAGATAGTTAAATCCTACCGAAAGTCCATGGTCTTGTTAAAATGGTTCTATTTAGATATAAATACATTTTTTACGCCTTAAAACTTTAACACTCCACCACCTCAATTTATTTCAGAATATCGTACTATATTAAAGTTGCTATTTAGTTTGTTTATAGTTTATATTATTTAGAATTTGAAGTTACCTATTAAGAAAATAATAAATATTGATTCCTAGATAATTTTTTGAAACTCATTTCCTGGACCAACACTGGGGCCCCAAGATGGATTCAAAATTAAACATGAAAAATGTAGAAAAATTTAAAAATCAAGAAAACAATGCTATATTTACTTATTTTACTGAGACATCACCATTTCTCCATATTCATATTTAGACCCATGGCTAGCGAAGATGTGAAACATGTTACATCGTAAGGTCACACCCTACAGGATCAAGACTCGTCTTTAATGATGTGACGTCACAATATTTACTCCGTCATAATACCTTCTCAGTTGTATAACCGAAAGGCGTTGTTTGCTTCCAACGAGAAATCCGCTGTGTACCGTATATTCCATCGCCGGAATTTTAAATTCGTAGATCAACAAGCTCAGTATTTTACCAAATAGCCCAGCAGATTGTGTGAGTAGCTTTAGGTAAAATTACAAATGTTTTCTTGACTGACATTTGCTCTTAAATACCTATTCGTCTATATGTTTTGGCCTTTCTGTTCATGACATGAACTTCATGTCTTTATTTGACGGCTTTTTGTTTTATAATTTTATCCAATGAATTTGTACAATTTTTACATGTATAGTACAAATTGTTTTTTTATAGATATCAACATGATCGGTTTAACCATCTTTGTGATGGTTATATTCGAGACCTATAAATGGTGGAGGAAGAATGGTAAATATACTGATAAAGAATAACTCTTATATGCGTATTAAAATGGGTTATAAAATTTGACAGCATAACTTTGACAAAAACGAAACATTGAATGAAATATTGGCACGTCGTGCATGTGAAATAAAACATGCTTTGTTTTTCAGATGAGGCAGATATTGACAATGAGATATCTCGAGAAATTGATGTGATGCTGGAAAACATTCAAAAGTCTTTGTAGAAAAATGAAGAAAAAAATAAAATATATTTATGTTATATACGGATTTGTTCACTTTTTATAATTTTATAGTTCATTTTAAAACTGTGTTACCTTAAGTACGTCGAGGCCTAGGATAGTACATTTGTAATATTGGTCAGTAGATGTAACTTTAGTTTAAATCTTAGAAAATGATGTCCAAAAGAGAAAGCTTCACTTTATACAATGTTTCATGTATTGTCGAATCCTTGAATATGCAAGAGTTTTACAATATTTCTATGAAGAGTTTCTCTTTTAAAAACTTTGTTATAGAAAGATACAAAAACTGTTGCTCAGGTAAGTCCATGGGCCCCTTGTTTTAGTAAGATTATAAAGAAGGGGCCAAACTTTAGAGTACAATAGTTTTCAAAGGTCAACTAAACAATGAAATGCACGAATTTAATTCAACGATTAGAGTTAAAAAAAACCACACGTGCATTTTTTTAGTTTATTACTTTTAAACAACCATTCATAAAATGGATGGAAGATATGTTCTGAATATTTTTCAAAATGAAAAAAGATAATAAATGGATACAGTATGATTATATTTTGGTATTTACATCGTAGAATCATATCAACACACTAGAAAAATAATAAATTGATAAAGTTTGTGTCCAGATGCTTGAATTTACAATAATTCACATTGATTTATACTTGATTATGCAATGTCTAACGCGACAGCGCCACCAAACGGTATGGAAGTGGCGTTAATGTAAGGGCCTGGACTCCATCCAATGACGGTGGATTCTCTTTATCTTCCATTGAAAACCGAAATCTTTGCAGCAGGTTGGTAAAAAACAAAAATAATTCCATCCTTGCGAGAGGTTCTCCAATACAAAAACGGGGACCTAAAGAGAGAATAAACAAACTTGTACTTCCTTAATGTAAAACATAAGATGTTTGGTTGGTTAAGGAGTCTGGATGGTCAACAAATTAGCCATCCGAACTACCTAAAATTTCAAAACATGATTTTATAAGCTAAACACTGTTATTTAATGAAAGATAGGGTCTTTCAGTAAAAATGTTTGGATAGGCAAATATTCAGAAGTCAAAGGAAAAAATACCTGCTGAAAATGGAATGAAAGCATCCCTTCGTCTGAGAGAACCATCTTCGTTTAGAAATCGCTCGGGTATGAACTTCTCGGGATCTTTCCAATACTTTTCGTCAATGTGCGCCGAGTACAGATTGGCGATGATTATTGCGTCTTTAGGAATGTCAAAGCCTTGGAGCTTAGTGTCTTTTTTCGCAACATGTGGTAAGGAAAACGTTACTGAAAATGGAACAATACAACAGAATGGGAAAAGAACATATATAGACCTATACTTGTTGAAATTATGGCGACTAAAGGATATTCAAAACATTTCTAACAGGTATTTGCCATTCTTTGGATTTCCAAAAGTGTGGCCTCTAGATATGGCATTCTTCCTTTGTCCTCTAAACCAACAGGTCTGTTTTTCCCAACAACCTGATAAAGAAAATTAAACAGTGAAATCTATCATTAGGTAAATATTGTAGGTTCCAGAAATATCATCAGACACCCTTATCTACCAATAAATAATTATATGTTCTTTTTGTGTTTGCAACATACGTGATCAATTTCATCTTGACACTTGGATTGTATCTCTGGATACGTTATCATGTAGAGTAGGGACCAGTCTAAACTAGTTCCAGTGGTCTCTCCTCCTGCCAGAAATAGGTCCACGATAACCTTGTAAACGTTGGCCTCTGCAACATTTTCATTAAAGCTTAAGGAAAACTGGAAATATGTTCAATGAACGTGACAAATATTTCAATATTTTTCATGAAAATATTGTACGGACTGTACCAGTAAATATCTCAGGGTCCGTTTGATCACGTGATGCTTTGATGTACAAGTCTATGAAATCTCTTATATTATCGTGATCGAAACTCTCCTCATGTTCTTTTATTGTTACGGCTAAATATTTCTTGACTTTTTCTATGGCGGCACTTCTTTTGCTGATAAGCTACAGAATTAAAACACAGTGTTACTTTTAACCTTCGATGTAACAATTTGATCACTCTGAGACTGGAGGTAAAATAAGTTATCAGTCTTATCAAGAAAAACGTCTTTTTTTAAAAGCATTATGAAAGAGTTTTTAAAAAATCTATGAACGACAACATGAGAAATATTTTGTGGGATTTTTTTTTTTAATTTACCTCTTTTCCTCCAGATAGGTTCCTTGTGAAAGGAAAGAAATTTTCTTTTGCAAAGGGAGCGTTCAGCCGGAAAATGGATTCAAGAACGTCCGTCAACTCATTGAAACGGTCGTCAGTGTACTGAAACCTGGAACAACGTAATCATTTACAAACTGAGAACTGCACAATGTTTTAACGTTTGTTATATACGATAAATTAAAATTCTATGAACCTTGCCCCAAACATGACGTTGCATATGATGTTCGTGGCCGCCGATAATAGAAGCGGTTTGACACGGATTGGTTGTCCTTTGCTGTTGGTTAGTGTTTCCATGACAACGTTGACTTCCTCTTGAACCTTTTCCTCCAGCGACTTCTTCCCTACCCCAAAATCTCTGAGAGCCTGTAGCGCGAATCGTCTGAGAATTTTCCATGGCCTGTCACTATTGTATGTCAATCCTTAAAAAACAAATAAATACTAGGAAGTTTTATTCGTAGAAAAAACATATTTTTAAATGCAGTATAACATACATTGAAGAGCAGTTACTGCGTGTAGTTTTTAAAAGGATCTAATAGTGTTCAAGTATAACAAAAATATTATTAAGAAGGCTGGATGGAAATCGAATTACCCATCGGATCTTTCTTTTTTTTTTTTAAATTAAGACGAATCATTTAGTCATCAATTATAATTTAATATAGAACAATGTCTAAATATCAAAACTTTAGAATCTGAAAATTTATTTTTCTATATCATTATACAAAGCTCTTCATTTTATATAGATTTGTTTGATCTAAAAAATAGCCACTGACATTCAGTCTTAAATTGTAATAAATTAAATATACCTGTTCCCTTGGACACACCAATAAGAGGTACAAACAGCTGAGGTCTGTCAGTAAAAACATCGGCTTGTTTCACGAAAGCTTCGTTAATTGCATCATATCCATTTAGAATTATAATAAGAGTAGATCCGCAATGAAGAGTGTAGATGTTCCCGTATTTTTCCGAAAGCTTTGTGTAAGCTTTGTAACCGCGTTGATCTTTCTTGAACAGAATTAGATTGCCTATAAAAGGAATGGGATATGGGCCTGGTGGTAGATTTCGATTCTTCCGAAAATATAGGCAAAATAGAATCAACAATCCAACAATCAGTGAAAGTAAAATCGTGTCCATTGTGATAATGGGGTCACCATGCTGACACCACGTGGTCTTTAAATCCCTGCATGTATGATATACATGTATACTGTATATCTGTTCACAAAAATGTCAGCCAAGATTAATTAGAACACAGGGGGATATGAATCAAATGCTTATTTAATGACATTTCTGTATCTGAGGGGCCGTACTGGTTATTGTCAGGAGTTCAGACAACTCTTTTTAAAAAAAACTAGACTTTGACCCGTGCGTGCACGGGTTGACATTGCATATGCTATCGGACATTTACGAAATAGATACATCAACACACCGTATTGTTGACATTTGCATATAAACCAAGCTAATGCTATTAATTTCACTACACTCTACTTAGTTAGAATAATCTAACTGTGTCTCGGGACAGGCCATCGCCCCAGTTAAAATGCCTCCCATATACCAATAATGTAGCAAAAAATTGCAGAATCGTTCCGTCCCTGATTCAACACTTTTTCACCAATGTGTTTTACTTGCTTTTACACACCATATTGACATTCGAAACTCTAGAGATTTTTCATATTAAGGTATCTCACTCCTCATGTTTTGATTTCATTGCGCAGATGATCATTATATTTAAAATGAATATGATTTTATTTATTTAATCATCACAGATAGATTATTATTTCATATTTACACAACATTCATAAAGAAAATCCATTTGAATTCAAGAAACAAACAAGTTTTTTGGGGAACTATTTTTTCGTGCGGAAGGTTTTTTAGACGAAAATGACAGAAACAAGCAATTTTATGTATTTTCAATATACTTTTCTTTTTATTATACTTTATTCATTATTCACATTTTTAACATTTGATAGGTTTGTAACATATTTTATAGGTTCTGTGTGACATGTACAAAATCAAATCTTGAGAATGTGATTGCCGTTTAGCATAAAATCATGCAAATATATAGAACATGTCTGAATTTTTTAAAGCCAAATTTTGCGAGAATTTTATCTTTGAAGCCCTATATCTAAAATTTGACATCACTGACCCCCATGTTATATTATGTCAAAATGATACTTAATACATATCTAGGCAAACTGGATTAATCTTATAAAATTCTTGATATTCAAAAAGTTTTTATTTCAAATCAAATTGTAACTATTATAGAAATTGTCTATTTTAAGTGCAGAAAGGTCACAAAAAAATTTATGCAGCTTCGTACAATTATTTTTCGTAATCCCTCTATTCAGTGTGACCATTGTGCATAATTAAAAATAATATTTATAGAAATAGGTTTGCTTAATCAAAAATACTGACAACAAATCCTAATCAGGATGAAATTGAATTTTAGGTGCGAAAAGGTCAAATTAAATAGGCCATAACTCAGAGGGATGGATACTGACCTCCCATTATCTTTGTATTTTTTAAGTATGTTTTGTCTACAGATTTCAATGATATACTTCTTAAGAAAATCTTGATACAACAACATTGAGGAGTGGGATACCTTAAATGTACTGAGTTACAGTTATCTCCCGTGTTTCCTTTGATGAACAGAATATAAAGCAAATTTTCAATGAAAATTTACATGTATTTGTGATATCGTTACTGAGTTTATCCATGCAAATGTGATATTGTGGAAACATAAACTAAAAAGCCTCCCGTGATTTAGCGTGAATGTAATGTAAAATCCAAAAAATCCAGATGATTTCCGGATTTTTCAAAAGAATTTTCGTTAATTATTAATTTGCGAAGCTTGATTGAGAAAAAATAAAAACAAATTGGTTATCTTCAAGTACCAATGATGTTTATAATGTATAAAACAAAAGACAGTACACTTCCGATTTTTCGGTATTAAAGCCAAAAAATTCGAGTCTATAATTATTTTAATATAGTAGTATAAATGTAATTTATGAAGCCATAAAGAAATAGTTATATATTGTGAATTAAAATCAAAAGTAAAAAGAGTAGACTTGATAAATAAATGCATTTGTTACGGTACACTCAAAGGCATACATAAACATCAACTATAAAGTTTCAAAATATATATATTAAATTTTTATGTTACTTTTTTTTCAGAAATCGAGTTGAGTTTATAAAGTTGTTTACAACTTTACAAGATGAAGCTGATATATCCAGTCTCAATATTTTAGAACAGCCTAGAAACCCGTTTACTCAGAGCAGTGTAAAATTAATTAAAATTGATTAAATGAAAACTTAAGCTCAGGTTCTTCAGACTTCTAATAAATTATTTGCATCATCAAATGGTGTTTTACCTTCTTTGAAGTTGTCTTAGCATTGATATCTAGGAATTAGAAATCATCCTTTGGCTTTTGGGGATATCTTATACGTGATCAAATCCCCATACCATAATGCCATAAAGATTGGATGACTAGACCGACTCGTATTGATATCCCCATAAAAAACAATGATTCATAATTTGGTTTATATTTTCATTACTTTTTCATGATTATACAATACAGATATAATTAGCGATATGATTCATGTACATTATTTTCATTGTCTGTAAGTGAAAACCCCACCTGTGTCCTAACACTATACGTCATTTGACATATAATTTTTCTCATCTAGTGGAGACTAAGTACATGTATATACACTACTCTGTAGAATGCAATCTAACGACGTTATATAAAAAGTCGACTTCAAGTCACGTGTCATTATCGTTTTTACTGTAAAATAATTATAATTTAAAATTCATCAGAATAGAGAGACAACTGAATTGATATTATACATGTCACATTCAGATATTTTATTTCGTATTGCAGTGGCGTAGCGCCCTTTACGCAAAAACGCAAATGAATACACAAAATTTTGCAAAGCATGGGTCTTATGATTTGAGTTTCCTATTGTTTGCACGTAAACAAATCGTATTGAGACTCCACTGAATTATAATCTGCATATTTAGTATTCAGTTATCATCGTAAACCAATGCATGCAATTACTACGATTCCGGAAAATACCGTCAGTCTATACTTACATGTAATTTAAAGTCAGCGGTCGTGTGATTAAAATTTTGACAAAGTCACAATACTTTGTGATAAACTTGATCAAAAATTTGTCATTTAGGTAAGTATGTTACGGTTTGAATAATAGACCTGTTTCAAAACGCTTATTATCTTTAGTCATATGCAGTTGGTTTCCGTTGGGGTATCAGTGTTTCATATATAATTACACATTCTTTTGAAATTCAATATTTCCCTTACACATACAGTATGTAAAATTGTAACATTTTGAGACAATATCTCATCATCAAAAGCCCGTAAATCTAAAAGCTAAAACCTAAAATCCAAGAGCATCGGGGGTCTTGAAATTTTAAAGAAAATATTCGAAGAGTACCAAGTAAATAATGTTTGTCTCGGAATTCAGCAACTTTTGTTCATATTTATTGGAATCATAATACTTAAAAAATGTCATATTTTTAAGGCTGTTTTGTCATTTAAATAACATAAAATCCAGGAGCTTCCAGGGGCCCCCACCAGGCCTCTGCCCTAAACCCGCTGGGGGCCTTAAGGCGGCCCCCAGACCTCCTACCTTTTTTTTTGAATACAGTAAATTAAAAGGTAGCTACGCCACTGTATTGTAACACATATATTCACCAGACAATTAAACTATTGATCATATCAATAAGAATATCAATTAACCCAAGAAAGACCCCAGAACTGGAAATCCTTGTTTTATGTCACTCTTCTGGATTTCTGCCCGGATGTCGTCTCGGAGATCTGCCGGAAGTACGTATACATTGTACCTCTTAACAGCTTTTCCGGTCTTGTCGACCAGAATTTTCTCGAAGTTCCAGCGGATGTCGTGAACCTTGTTGCCCTGATATGTCAGACCCGGGTAAAAGAGTTCATCAGTTGGTTCACAGTATTTCTATATAAAAAAAACCGACTTCTCTTAAATTTGTTTAAAGTCCAAATGAATAAACAAATAGAGTTCAGACAAATAAACATGTGAAATCAGATTCTTGATGTATAAAAACAACAGTGTTACACCAATCAAGTTATAATACAAATATTTAATTAAATAAAAGAAAGATGTTACATTTTATCAAAATTCAAATTGTACATTTAACAAGTTAAATTTAAATATCAGAGCTCTTCTGTCTGAATATGCACAAATTGATACCTGAGCTAAATAATGTTTTGACTGTTATTTGAATTTACTGTTTAGTTATCGCATTACATCTACATAAATGGTTCTTACTTTCAAATAGGTAAACAGTTTGTGTTCGTGAAGACCATTTACTTCCGTTTTGTCCGAAAGTGGGAATGCTGGGACAAATCCATTTCCAGGTCTGACATATTTTAGTCCATTCATAATTTCAGTTCCGTTTGCGCCTGGTTCTTCCTAAAATGGCATATCTTATGCATTAAAAATTAGAAAAAATTAATTGCTTTATATTTGCGATCCAAAAAGAACACATGACAGCGCATTTATGAAAAAGGAGAACGTTTTGTAGACGTATGTATGTAAACAAGTACCTTATTTCTCTCTTCGGAATGTGTACTTGATACAAATACAATATACATGTACTTACATAGTGGAACTGGTCGGTGGGAACCCCAATAATCTGGAGATCAGCACCAAACTCCTTCTGGAGGGCGTTTAGTCCCAGGAACTGTGGGGTGTGATCACAGTAGGTGGCTACATTCACCACCAGAACCACCTTGCCGCGAAGATCCGCGAAATTGATGGAGCCAGTTTTGAAAATGTTGGGTAGAGTAAAATCGTAGATGGACGTTCTGTCTGATGCAGGCTGGGAACACTTGCCGATCAGAGCGAGGCTCGGTGAGGCCAAGAGACCTAAGAGGGTGGCGACTTGGAGAATCATGGTTCTAATGTTATGTTTAAGCTACGACAGAACGGTCAGTGAATATATAGCCCTTTCACCTCCTTATCTGTCCGATGTTGACCCATTATGTTTGTTAACAACGTAATTATGCTGCTGATTTTGATATTTTATTTCGTTAATTAAGATTTTATTTTAATTGAAAAATATGATTTAAAGAAGGAACACACATAATGCTAACTCAGAGCAACCTTTAAAGTTTTTGTAAATGTTCGTGTTTTACATACAAAATATGAATTAATTTAAATTATAACTTACTGAGTCATTTATTTTTAAATTTTGTGCTATACTCTGTCTAAAGTTTCAGCGTTAATTTTCGATAATCATAAATACCTCTGTGCCCAAACTACATTCATTCCGTAGAATGACCAAAAAAAAAATCGTTAATTTTTTGCCAGATTTTGATTTTAATTGTATTTCACTTGCATGCTTATGTATCTTTAAGGGGGGTGTGCGGCCATCTTCTACATTTGAGAATAAGAATGTAAACATTTCTTGAACTGGCTTGTTTCTGCTCGAAACTGCCCAAAATGTTACCAAAAGATATAAAAGCAATAAATAAGAAGTTCTACATGTCACTGAAAAGTGTGCATACAAGAACAGGACAATGCCTTTTTTATCACTCAGAACAGCTGTCGAACTACGCAGCTACAGACTTATTTTGAAGATTTAAAAATCGGAATATGAAGGGGGTTCATTGGTTTCCCCATAAGCAGGTTTTTGTAAAAACGCAAAAAAGGAAAAAAGAAAGAAAGAAAGGGTTTAATCTATATACGTACATGAATATACCTGATGAGCGATCAACAATCACGAAATTTGTCAGAATAACAATTACATTTTATGATGCTGTAATCGATGCTCTTAGATAATTAATTTAAGTATTTTTATATTTGTTATGCTTAAGATTTACACCTGGTAGAAAAAAAAACTTTACTTTCTCCATGGTAATCGTATATGAATGTAATATATATATAATTCATTGTCGGGTAAATGTTTCCTAGGTATGCTTGGTGGATATAAAATGGATTACATGTACGTAGGTTATGTATAATTTTAATACCACTGGACATTTCGAGTACTTTTGTCATGTACAATGTAATAAGTTGATTGCAAAGAAGGAACGGCAAATTCTTGCATAAATAGATTAATAACTGATTATATTCAGGTATTCATATAAGTATGGATGAACTCGTGAAATCGCGATTTATCCGGCTTTTCCGACAATTTTTTTCCCCTGCTAGATTGGCTTCATAAAGTCCTTGCCTTTAGCAAAGCTCAATTTTGATTGATCACACAATATGATATGCAACATTTTAATTAAAAGTGTGAAATAATACACCAATTCAAGTAACAATACATACTAATAATAATTATTATCATATCCAACGTTTCAATATAGGTTTTAATGAATCAATGCATGCATTTTGTATTTTGTACTCATTAAATATTACCTTTCATTTTGACAGACACCGTATACATGTACCTTGCTCATACACAACAAATAAATACCTGCACAATTATATCAAACGAAACGTTAACGCTGTCAGTTTAAGATTTTTAAGAAATCAAAGAGATAAATCATAGTTCATTAAGATCCAATCTGTTGCGAGTGGGTGTCCTCTTATAATTGTTTTCAAAGTTAAATGTTGTTTGACCGACATATTAGAAACAAGCACGTAGCAATTCCTATTTTCGTAGCAGACATTTTTCTTAAATTTGAAGTATCATGGAGTTGGAATCCCACTTTTAGAAACGATGCTAACGTGCCTGAGGGAACTACATTTCTTTGATAGCCAAAAATAAAATTAGGACGTCCTAATAACAAAGATAAATGTAGATATTGACATGTTCTCTGTAACGTTCAATTGCTATCTAGGACGCTCGGTTTGATACATCGTCAGAAACAGGATAGCTTGTTTTGAACAAAGGTATCTTCACTTCTTTGAAAGTTGATAAATACTTTTTTTTTCGGGGGGGGGGGGGGGGGGGGGGTTGGTTTCATGCATTGTGGTTCATGCTCTGTCCAAGGGTATTCCACCTTTTTGATGATTGTTAACGGCTTTTTTGGTAATTTTGGAAAACTTTATATATTTATATTTATAATAATATTTCAGCACAATTATCAAAGTACTCTTGTGTCTGTTTATAGTAAGTCGTGTTTCTAATCTGACAAAATAGAGGAGGGATATCTTGGGATATTTTTGGTGTGACTGAATATTATTTTTATTTTGAGATATTGAATTTATATTAAATAATTTAGAAGAAGGGTTGTATAAATATATTTGGATTTAGAATTGACTTCTACCAGGTATATTGATTGCTTGGAGTAAAATTGTCCGAATTCTCTCTTTTTCCGTTTTGTATAGATATGCCATTTTTGGAATTGTAAAGTACATTTCATTTTAATTCTATAAGCCAAAGGCAAATGTTAAAATGTTTTGTTTATAGGTACATGTATGATGCAAATAAAAAAGCATTGTCCTTTACAAAAATTTAGATTCTCTGATTGTCATGTACACATTTTGACTCTCAATAATCAACATGTTTGTAGAGGTCAGTATTATAATTAGTAGTTTAATTATAGTAGATTTTTTCTGTATCATTGTGTATGATTAAGAATTATTGCAAATCACGAAATTACTAAAATTTATGAGGATTATGTTCCCATCTGAACAAAAGTCAGTGTACACGTCCTCATATGTATCTAGATATTGCATCACTCTGGTCGACAAATCCTGGAAATTGGCTAATCTCTGACCGTCAAAGATAAAATAAGGACGTCCTAATAAAAGTAAAAGGTGTAACGTATTATTAGATATCGACATGTTTTTGTAACGTTCAATTTCTATCTAGGACGTTCTCAATCAGTTTGATAAAGCAACAGAAACGAGATGGCTTGTTTTTATCAATAGTTACAGTTAAGGTACATGTACTTTTATATTTCTTTTGAAGGTTGGTAGTTGTATCAAGATATGTGAGCTCTTTGTGTGTGTTGTTTTATTTTTGGGGGTTTGTGGGGTGCGAGAGTTATGTAAATGAAACTGCTTGGCGTTATAGTTGTCGAATTCTGTCCTCGAAATTGGAATGTTAAAATATTATATTTTAATTGTTAACCATTTTTATCATTTCAATAAACAGATTTTTCCAAAGAATAAATCTGGTTATTGAAATGGTAAAAATGACAGGCGGCGGCTGCCAAAAAAGTATTCCTATTGAACGGATAACTATTCCTACAGTTTTCAAGATAGGAGGTTTTTTTGCAGATAAATTGTACATGGTTTACTCGAGCTACATTTGTAACTCTGAGTCTGCTCTAGCAAACCAAGAGTAAAGTCCGAGCGACGCCGAAAGTAAACCAAAGGTTTAGTTGGGGTATACTAAAGTTAGGTTGGGTCTGATCAGAGATATGCGTAATACTAAGTCTTGCATTTTGAATTTCGATAATTTATGCAAAAATACCATCTGTTGAACTTGATCATTATTTTGCATAGTATTGCATTTAAGTTACTCCTATTTTACGGAAAACTCCTACACTTTTCAAGATAAATGTTTTTCGATTTACAGATCAATTGTTATTGTACATATACCAGAGATGAGCATATTTTTTGGATTTTGATTTTTGGTAATTTTTACGAAAAATACCAGCTGTTGAACTTATTAGTCATTTTTTTGGTGTGCAAAATAATGCATATGAAATACCCCATTTCTATGGATAGGTAGCCGTTTATCAAATCAGGGTTTACAAATTACTTATGGATACTGTCCACACAAAAATGTTTTACACACGTAGTACAAGAATAACTCAATATTGTTAGACATTCCTTACTCTTTATGATCAGTTTAAAGAATTGTGATCTTTCTTGGCATTTATGTATCATTTACATGAATTCTTACGACAATTTGAAACATAAATTATCAAGTTTCTGAATGTTTTCTTCGGAAGGAAATATTGTATATAATTTATTAAGGTGTTTGTTGCAGGTACTTAACAAAGAAGTGTATGCTCTTTGGGACCTTTGTCGTATGCTAAAGATGGCAACACAGCAAGAAACCAACTGTCGTCTGCTAAAGATGCAGGACAGCAAGAAACCAACTGTCGTCTGCTAAAGATAGCAACACAGCAAGAAACCAACAAATTCTCGGATCAGATACCTCCATATATTTACATTCTACTGTGTTTTTCCATTAAATTCCGTGACGGTTAAATGCCTCTAAATGCAACACCTATTCACTGCGTATGAATTTACGAGTAATTTACATAAGTAGTTCTCAAACAGTGATTTCTATGTTATTTGTTAAAAAATGTATTTCATGAATGTTGTAAAAACACCATGTTTTATAATTATTCAACAAAAAAGTTGACTTTATTGTTTAAAGCACCATTTCAAGAGTTATTTATCATGGATTATATTTTCATGCTCGTCGATCTCATCTCAACAGTCTATCTGAAAACCAGTTTAAACCGGTTTTCCAAAACAGCTGTTCCTGCTGTTACTTATTCACTCCCTCCGTGATCTGCACTTTATATCGATTTATTTAAGTAAACAATTGATTTCTTCAGTAAGGGAATGTAAATATAAGCATTGAATGATAACGCGCGTTATTCAATTTGTCTGCTCACCTGACGGCAGTTATTGACACGACGACGTCAAAAATGAATCATTCAATGCTATAGTGTCGACCAGAAATCGAAAGACATATAATTTTGAGAAATGTGAGCCAAATTTCAAACAGCGGTAAAATTCAAGTGACATGGGTGAATGTCAAACACTGGAAATTTGAAAACAAATCGAGAGCTCTCAAGCGTCTAGATTTGTCCGGACTATCTTTGAAAAGGTCAGTCATAAAACTTATGATAATAAATATACTCCAGTCACGTCTTTTTCTTTCTTCTCTGTCTGTCTTCTCTTTCTTCAAGAAGAGGAGCGTGTTTTGCTGTATTGCACTCATTTTTAGGTGCTGTTTCTAAATTCTGTCAAATGTCAATATCACCGACCATTGTCCAGATATTATTTAACCACTTTTATGTTCAAAGTAATAGATATTACCTCAGATTTGCATAGATAGAAAATCTTCCAAAAAAATAGTGATTTGTGGATGTAGACATAAGATATGTTTGATGTGGTTCAATAAGGGTTTTCAAATCGATCTATAATCTGGAAATGGTTACTCGCCCACCTTTCCAATCAAGAACATGAACAAATATTCATATTTAATGTTTATATTCTTCAATCCACTCAAAAAATTGATCCCCGTCAGTTCAAATACATATACTGAAATAAATTTAATATATTTTTTTTAATGTTTGTCCTGTTTATTACGTAACACCCTAAGTAAAATATCAAATCATTAAAAAGACCAAGAAAACGTTAGATATTTTGGACTACCTGACACCCACATTGCAACTTTGCCACTCGCATAATTTTCTTTCCTCAAATTGAAAGTAATGAAATGCAACAATAACTAAGATGATTTATTTGAAACAAAAGCTTCGTTTTATCTTCTTCCTATTATTCCGGGGAAAACGTTTGAAAATTGTTGTTTCGAGATTTGTTCATCAGACCTCTTCAGCATAGCACCTGTAATATGATAAAACCATATTGAATAAAAATATTCATATTTCAATAATCTTTCAATACATAAAATTTTGAAAGTATTAAATACTTGTTCTTGAAATGTTTTCTTACCCACGTGTATCGCAATCATCGGCTCTTGCTGTTGAGAATTTATTCTAAAATTAGCTTGTCCAATATCATTTACATAGACAGTCTTTCCAGTACAAACACCGTTCATATAGTCCCCGGAAATAACGTCACAATATGTGCCTTTCGGCAAACTTGTCGATATCACCAAGGAAAGTTGTGATTTTCCTGCATTTATCACGACAAAACCTTTTCCTTGTCTTGCAAAAGCAAATTGTCTTTGGTCATTGCTCCACCAGTTCTTTAAATTGGCTTCACCGACATTATTTCGGAATCCTCCCATGTTTTTCATTGGCCTCCAACGATGCTCGCAGACCTATAAATAAAGAACACATTAATTTTTACTTAAACAATAAACTGCTTTCTTTGATGATTTCTGCAGGTTATGAAGGTAACGATCATTGCAGAATATTTTTCTACAATGATCGCTACCTTCATCATCCACATTCATGAATCATGAAGGAAAACAATGTATTGTTAATATTTAGGTCTTTCCACCTTTCAAGTGAAAGACCTCTTGTTTTCTTTATGTTTTTTTTTCTTCTTCTTCTTTTTCTATTTACCTCGGAGTCACTTTTTTGTTTTTAGGGTTATCCTAACAATTTAAACTTTATGTAATTGCTCATTAAAAGTTATGGTACCAATTGACCCTGTGTCAAAAAACTCCCAGAATTATTGCCCTTTGAGAAGGAAATGCTTGTTATCGCTACTCTTCTGAAACCATAAGAGATAGAGACTTGGAACTTTTACCAATGTCTTAAGTGCAATTAGAGGGTTTTTCAATCTATGCTACGAAAGGATCTGAGGTCCCCTCCTAGCAGTTATTCTCCCTGAAAGTATTGAAACTTTGGTAAAACCACTTCCAACTTTTTTTTATTACTTATCATAGAGACTTCTTTACACATGCATATAAGCAGAAAACCTAACAATAGAAGAGTGTAAAAACCAATTCATATTGGATTCAATTCAAAGATAGCTAGCCTCTAGAACACACTCTTCTATTATTAGGATTTCTGTTTATGTGCTTGTGTAAAGAATATTCACTAGGTTCGGTTTTGTACAGAGTAAATGCAAAAAAATTCAGAGATGTTTACAAAAAACAACATGGAATTCTTAAATGACTTGAAATAAAATTTTTTTTTTTAAAATCACTGATGGGTTTGTGGTTTTCCCATTTTAAAGTACAATATATATTATAGGTATAAGAATTTTTTGTATATTTTTTTTTAGCAATCTAGCGAGTTATCAAAAACATTAAGGTGGAAAGACCTCTAATTGTTCGAGAACAATCAGTCTACTAGTTAAAATTGTTCTTTTGACAAATTATTCAAAGTAGTTAAAGATTGATAAGTACAAATACCTACGTCTCATTTACCAATTAAAAATTTGACATAATTATCATATACAATTGCATGCAATATAAGCTCTGTACTTGCCCATCCATTCTTGCATTCTGAACTGTCGCCCTCAAACACACTGAGCGTGGACATGTCTACAGACGTCGGGGGTCCCATCCAGGAGTTGACGTCGGTCCCGTTAACCATCTTCTTCGGCCAGTAGTAGCTGCTCATCAGTCGTGTAGTGCCGTACGGGTACGCCATCATAAACACTGTAGCCATTTTATACAGACGGGGATCGTTAAAACTAGACAGTACCTTCTCTACAGAAAAAATGGCAAATGATGGACGTATGAAAATTAATCAGAGAGTGCGAGGCCCGTTACAGTTAAAAAACGTGTCCGGTATTTATTCATAAAGAAGTAATTGGCTGATAATAAATAGTTTTTATGACGTATTATAAAGTCTCTAACGAATACAGCGTGGGATGCACATGTACCTGGCCCATACCCCCGCTGACTAGCGCTATCGTCAATGAAAACCATGGTATCCGCTGATGCTGGCCATCCGCGTGTTCTTTCTAAACCATTCAATATTCTTAGATTTGCGTTGTTGCCTCTATAATGTTAAAAAGTGAGGAAATAAAGTTTACTTCTCGAATTTAAAAACAAATTTATTTTAAAATCATCCATCTTTGTTAAGATTATCCAGTCCGGTTTTTGCATTGTATAGTCATCAATATTAGGTAGACACAGAAGAAATTTATAGAATTCAGTACGCATAGTTGTTAAATAATATTGATGTCCCGAATTTGCACTTACTGAAATATTTTTGCAATGAGATACCCATATTCATAACTGGTGACCTTGGCGTTCTTGGTATACTCTGCTACATCAGACGGCAGCCCAACCGTGTCAATAACCAGATCCTCGTGAAGAATAAAGGGCCGTGTATCAAAAGGAAAATACCTATTGTTCAAATGATGTAACTGAAGGTACAATTGTTCTAGTTCCGATGGCCACATGTGTTTAGCGGCGTCTATTCGAAAACCAGCAACACCGATATCTATTAGCTTGTTCAAGAAGTCTAACTGGACCTTTCGAACGCGTTCAGTGAATATTTTCAAGTCGTTCAGAGCCTGCAGACGACAGTTGCGTACCTCTGTCTTGTTCTTGTAGTTGTGGGCTGTCAGGTCTTTGGTGGAACAGTTTCTGGCGTCGTTGAAATCACTGTAAGATAACTGGACCATCGGGTACTGAGGGTCCACGTAGAACGAACCGCCCGTCCCCAAACCGCTGGACCCAACCTCCGCCATGTGGTTCAAAGTCACATCAGCGTACACTCTTAAGTAAAGAATTCATCATATAAAACAAACCTTGCTTTCCATTGAATAAAGGGTTTTTTTTAAAGCTGACTATGCAAAGAAATTGCATATATTTTAAAATCTCTTGGATTGAAAATTTGCAACGTATAATATCATTTCTGTTTCATCACAATACTCGTGGTATTGCCCTACATCTACAAGTACCTGACGCCTGCCTTGTTGCAGCGTTCCACCATATCTCTGAACTCTCCCTCGCCACCGCTTCTAGTCACCAGTTTGTAAGAGACGGGTTGGTAGCGCTCAAACCACGGGCGGGGAGGGAGACTGACGATTCTGTTCTCATGGGGTGGGGAAATCTGAAAGACAAACATGCAATGAAAGAAGGGTTTGTATATATAGCTCAATATTAAATTTGTTAACTTGCCTGACTGTAGTTATTGTCAAGATGAATCCCCTAGTCCTTTAGTGTTGCAATAAGAGTATATGTGGTCCTGTACTGCATGCTAAACGTTGAAATGCAGTTAATAATTTGGTCATTTCGTCAGAATTTTAAATTCAGTTCTACATTCAATGAGCAACAATCGTCTTTTGACAAAAGAGGGTGTTATGGTTCATTTTTGTTGATAACTTCCAATTCCTGAAGCCCGTTTTATCAAATATTTACTACCACTGTAATTGAACAGATTTATGTCATCTCAAAAGAGGTATATCTTTACAAATTACAATTGATTGTTTTTACACCAGTTCTCTCTCTCTCTCTCTCTCTCTCTCTCTCTCTCTCTCTCTCTCTCTCTCTCTCTCTCTCTCTCTCTCTCTCTCTCTCTCTCTCTCTCTCTCTCTCTCTCTCTCTCTCTCTCTTGTAAGTGCGTTTGCATGAATCCGTTGTCAGGAACGTGAACATTAACATAACCTTAGTTTCATGCATACTATCTGGATTTCAAGTTACATGTATAACCCTGGGGTCCCTCTCCACAGTACAGGTATTTTTTTCAGTATACGTGTACATGTATATAAAACAATTGTCCATGTGAATTAACTTACCTGTACCCCACAGAAGCCAGCAGAACCCAGGGTCTGCTCACATTCTGTTGCCACATCCTTCCACTTCCACTCAAACAGATGGACAATAGTCGCCTTACCCCGCGGACAGTTAGTGTTACTCCATAGTCCGCTGAACACGCCTTTATAGGATAGAAATAAACACCTTTATAGAACAGTAATAAACAACAGGGATAGCTGCAATATATAACTGCTAATAATCTGCTGATATATATGACTTTTTCCTGGCAAGTAAATTATCAAAATCGGTAAAAAAAAAAAAAAAAAAAGCTAGGTAAACGTCAGATATTTATCATTTATACATGAAATGATACTTAAGCCCCCATCCACCCCCACTCCAATGAAAATGAATCAAATCCTCCCTTGATTCATCATTTTCGCGACCTTTGTCCTCAAACGACATACGTGCAATCATTTCTAATCATTTGTCAATGTTTTGGATACACCTTGTGGTCGTTAGTATTTGTTATTTTCTTACTTTTTCATTTAATTTCTTTAAGGGGGTATCCGACCACCTTGTACATATGAGGACCAAAAATGTAAACATTTCTTGAACTGATGCACTGATTTATGCCAAAGCTGACCCAAACTGTGGTCAAAAGATTCAAAAACAATAAATATGAGGTTTTACATATTGTTTGAATGCAAATGCGCACAAGAGTACAGAACAATGCTTTTTTTATCACTTAGAACTGCGCAGATGCAGATTTAAACTGAAAATTAAAAAAACCCAATAATATGAAAGGGGGGTCATTGATGTCCAGTCTACAACCATTTGTTGAGAAAAAGGTTGCACATTTAAAGGGGCATGGTCACGGTTTGGTCAAAAATTATATTTCCGATTTTAATGTTTACAATGCTTCAGTAAGGCATTTTTAATAGGCAACCAAAATCTGAGTGTCATTCGATGATGTATAAGCAAGTTATATAGAGCTTACAATATGAAAAGCTTTGCTATGTAAACAAAGCTTTTTTTTACATTTTGGATGTTGAAGTGAAAATTCTAGTTTTAGACCTAAAATGAATGTGTTTAACGTTAGAAACTGCTTATTTATGCTTAAAATGAATAAAAAGATAGGCAAATCAGGTTGAATTTTTTTTACAGGTATATTGAGTCTATGTAAACAAAAACAGGGCACGAGCCTTGTTTGTATGACAAAGAATTGCAAGCTCTGTATCTTGCTTATATTTCTACGACTGATTCTCAAATTTCATTTAATCATTAAAAACGCATTCCTAAAGCATTGTAAATAATAAAAAAAACAACAAAATAAAATTTGACCAACATCGTGACCATGCCACTTTAAGAAGTAGACTTGAAATTAACAAAACGCAAAGTTAAAGTTCAAGGCAGAGGGACAATACTGCCAATACAACTGGACATCGCTGTATTAACAAATTGACGACACTGAACTGGAAGTGTTTGGTATACTTGATTGTCAAATATTTGGGGAAATAAAGACGACACAAACCTTGGACGAAGCCACAAAGCAGCAACACGGGTACCTGCATTGCCCAGAATTGACTGACACAGCTCACCTGTGTGGCTACCTGAGTCCACGAGAACGCAATTATTGACCGTTATCACTTGTAATCCTCGGGTTGTTTAGCTAAGTAGCTTTGGACCAGACTGTGTTGATCCCATGCCTGGACATTAACAAATTAACAACATTAACTTGTCAGAGATATGTACACATTGGTTGGTGACATAAAAAGACTTACTTTAAATATATTCTTTATGTTTAAAGCGTTTACTTACATAAGCTAGGAATGTGTTCATTTTACAATACATGTGTACACATGTACATATACGCCTACGGTACTTTTTTTTTTTAAATTAAATATGTACCGAAGAAGTTTTTTTTTTTTTATAATGGTGTTTTATGGATATGTAACATTGGCTGTAGCAGGCACCTTTAATTAATCTAGAGGATATCTAGATAACAACTGGAGAGAGATTTCATATGAATTCATTATAAATGACTTAAAATAAATGTAATGTTTAAGTGCATTAATTTATTAAATGGGTCATTTTTTTTTAAGTTTGGTTCATTCAAATTTGGACAGGGGCGCACAAGGCGTTAGATACCCCGCTCTTGGAGTAATGAAAACGAACTAGAACCATTTTAACAAGACCTTGGACTTTCAGTAGGACGTAGCTATCTCATTCTTGCCTCAAAACAAGTTAAAAATGACTCAAAAGCCAGACAAATCTTGTTGATTTCAGAGAGCCATGGCTGAGTGGCTGACAATGAAATAGACAGGCCTACGTCACATTGCTGTTTGACAGAACTACCCAAAGTCCAAACTCTTGTTAAAAAGGTTCTATTATAATTTCAAGTGTATCAAAAAAATAAATATTATTTTTTGGCGTGTTCACATCGTTTATCGTATATATTTCAGAATGCAAGTCAATATTCTGCTTTTACTGTGTAAACACAACAGATATAGGTTTCCAAATTATGCTGCACAGTTTTTTATGACAATATATCGAAAATTTACTGTTCTAAATTGCAAATATTAGGTATAAATCAGGGACGTATACACTTAGTATATACGTCCCTGGTATAAATAGGTCTATATAGACTCTTTTATTTAAGGATGAATTTTCATTCACTTTTTATAATTGATTTATTAAAGTGGTTTCCACAAAAGCGGTCACTTTATTGATAAGTTTAAAAATGTTAAAATTATTCAGTTTCAATACTGTGTCAACGTAGCTCGGTTTGATTGATAGGCCTGCAGAAGCTGGTGTTTGAGTCAAAGAGAGCGTTTTCTTTTTTATTAAAATATTTAAACAATACTCTATTGAAAACCCTCCAGAAAACGATCATACATCCTCAAATATAAAGTTGTGTTTATAGGTACAATGCACGTTTGTTAATTCAATATTGGTTGCTGGGGAATTGTCCAATACTATCAAAAAATATTAATGTCGCTATGGTCTCTGCGCTCTACAGTCAACACATGCAGATGATTTAACACCCCCCCCCCCCATCGGAAATTTTTTTTTTTTTTTAGTTTTTGCTTTTTATATCGTTCAGTTTATTACTATTCGGAATTATTTTGGCTACAAGTATCCATTTCGATTTTTAAAGTTATATACATATCAGCTGTTTCCTGTGTTGAAACGACAACCTGTCACTTCACAACAAGTATTGAACGGTTTGTTTTCCCATTTATTTATCGAACAATATTTTCAGGATTTCCTTAACCAACTTGATATCAGCTTTTGAAATTGGTTATGGTACATACATGTTTACAAACCACAAGGGCTTTGTGTTAAAAAAACCCCCATCGAATGTTTACCAGCTTTTACCTCCGACGGAAGAAAACTCTTTTTACTCAGAGTTACCCACTTTTTTAACGATGTTTTTTTCTACACGAGCCCATGTGCACTGCAACTGTAATCACTAGCACAGGGGCTCGGTTGTCAGACACCGAAATTTATAACAATTTTTTCCCGAATAAAAAACTATACATAAATGGTCATTCAATATATGTTCTATGGTATCGAAATAAAATCAGCCGTTAAAATCGTCCTCTATCGTCGTTTTAAAAAATGTGTATCGTATGTATATAAAAAAAAGTACATATGATACACATTTTTTAAAACAACGATAAAGGGCGATTTTAATGGCTTATAAAGTAAATGATGTCGTAAAAATGTTATGTATTACGGTTTGGATTCATTTAAAAGGGTATATTTGATACCACTAGTTTGACAGGTGCAGTGTGACTGTCATTCAACATATCGAGTCTAAATTGGGTTATAGAGTGCTGGCACAATGCACCAGAGGCTCTGGATTGAAGTCCCTGATTGAGAATGAGGTGCTGGTCACTTTGCCTCAAAATCATATTGCCCCATGCATGAGCACCCCAAATAGTTTAATGCCCCAGTGGTTTTTAATGGGTATCCCAAATATTGGAATGCTGATTATATTTATTTAATCATGAATTACTTTACACATTTACATGCCACATTCTTTGGTGGTCTTGGAGTGTTTTCAACTTTTAAAACAGTTTGTAAACATAATGGAAAATTCACAATCTCCTGTCTACTAATTTATCTAACAAAATTCAAAAGATTAGTTAGCACTGATAAATAAATATCAATCTTCTTTCAGATATCAAAATTGTCATAATTTCAAATGGCTGACATTGGATGGGGACAGTTGCAAGCCTACGAGGCATATGGACGAGCTGGGGACAAAAAGGAGGATTTCAATATTATATCATATGAAGAAGCTTTATCAGACAAGTATTCTTCATCCAAACATGCTTCACATTCCATGTTGTTTGCCAGAAATGATGCTATTCTATGGGATTTGTACAACACACGGGGGACAGTGTTGGTAATATTTTTACCCATCATTATGGGTTATTATTATCTTTCTGTAGTTGATAAATGAAATAATTATAAAATTGTCAGTTATTTATCATGAATATGAAAAAAAGAAATTTCAAAGATACTAAGTTTGGTTTGCAAAATCTATACATGTACATGTCTATTAAGTGTTCATTGCTTGGGAGAATTTGTGATTTGTAATTCTTAACCAAAGGCTTCTGATGTTGAAACATTTCTTATTTAAATACAGTAAGATAATTAGAAATTATCTTACTATAAATAAAAATTGCCATGTGCCTGAGCTCTTATATAACAACATCATGAAACCATGTTTGTCTACATTTAAAATATTTTAAGTGCTTTGACATACAAACTAATTATATAAAAAACTCTATCAGAGTGCCTTAATACATTTACTTAGATGCAGATGCGGTTTGATGGTTTGCTGGGATTCCCAGGAGGATTGGTCGATCCAGGTGAACACCCTCTAGAATCTGCCAATAGGGAAATGGTGGAAGAAATTGGTCTGGATTTAAACATATTGAAATTGTCAGACAGTGACCATGTGGTTTCATTTGTGAACAGTGACAAAAATCTTGTTTTACATTTTTATGGGAAAGAAATCACTTTGAGTCAGTTTCAAGAAATTGAACTAGGAAATCTGAAGGCTCCAGATTATGGATCAGAGGTAAAAACAAGTTTGACCACTTAATGAATAGATCGTTTTTAAAAACTTTTAACTTATATTTTCCTTTTAAACATGCATCACATTCCATGATTTTTGCCAGATCAATTAATTGTCCACAAATACAAATTTGATGTCCTGCAAAATGATCCAAAATAATTTTTTTCTTTTTCATGAACAGACACTAGGGGTGATACGCCCTCCACTGTTTACAATGGGTGATGGGTACAGAGGACTCCCAGCATTCCTTTCTAACAGCTTTGCAGGAAATGCAAGACAAGAGCTGCTCATTGGTTTACAACACTTCAAACTTCTCTCTGAGGATGAAATCCAGGAGGCTGTGAAATCATGGCTAACATTTCAAATTAAAAATACTCAGTAGACCAAATTTTAGAATATTACTGTAAATCCATGTCCTTTCATAATATGCATTTCTATGCATGTTGTGATAACTTGTTGTATCAACTCTACAATTTAGACCAAAATAAATATATTTTTAAGTAGTGTTTATTTATTTAACAACAAAATCACATATAACAAATACATATGCACCAGATTTCTGAGTTGTCTTTATTTTCTGGTCCTGCCAACTGCAGTGCATGGGAAGCAACTCCAAGTCACAATTTTCAAAATGTCTATTGTTGCAATGATACATGTTTAGTCATCAAACTCCAGCCTCTAGTTTTAATGAGTTGACTCTCTTCAATAAATTGCCTAAATCATCACCCCTGAAATGCAAAAGAAATTCCATGCAAAACAGTCTGAATGCAGTAAGAGACTTCACAAATTCTAATTTGTGCCTAAAACTTTTAAAAATAGAATGTTATTTTGACTTGTTTCATTATATGTCAAGTTCAATAATTATAACTTGATATAAAACCAACTTACTCTTGTTGGAGAACCTCCCGTAGCTGCTTGAGTTGACTTGACTTAAGACTTGGACTTGAGAGTTGTCTGTTAGGAGTCTGTGATATCTGCCTCCTCTGATAATCCTGTTTGATCTTCAACTACAGAAAAAAGAGTCAATATCTTTTATTACAAGTATGACTATATCATTAAGTTTTCAATTTCAAATTAATTATGAACAAAAACAAATACTGCAAAATTTGTAGAAGAGCACTGTAAACTTAACCAATAATACATGTATGTTTAGTTTGTGGTTGGCAGTATTCGGGGGGTGGGGGGGGGGGGGGGGGGTGTTAACACTTGTAAACCTCTATACTAACCCTTGCATTGATTACTGACTGATTTTTACCTGTTCTAAGATATCTTTTGATTTTTTCCTTTTATAGAGACCTTTCGGTGTTAGCTGTTTTAAAGATCTTTTGATTTTTATCTGTTCTAAATATCTTTTAAGATTTACATGTTCTAGAGTTCCTTTAAATTTTACCTGTTCTACAGATGTTCAGATTTTAGGTGTTCTACAGATGTTCTGATATTATCTTTTCTAAAGATGTACTGATTTTACCTGTTCTATAGGTGTTCTGATTTTACCTGTTCTACAGATGTTCAGATTTCACATTTACTAGAGATGTTCTGATTTTACCTGTTCTACAGGTGTTCTGATTTTACCTGATCTAGAGATCTTTTGTATATTTCCAGCTGCTCCTCCATAGTTTCTAGCTCTCGCTTCATACCTCTCTCAGCTTCTGACATCATTGGCATCTTTTCTTGTAATCTTCTCATTACCTCTTCAATTCTTTATATAAATTAAATAAAAACATTAAATATAGCAAATCCTCAAGCTTGCTGTCAAGTTATTGTTTTTACATAGGTGAATTTTTCTATTCTATTTTCTACCGTATAAATATATTTATAAAGCTGGAATGTAATAATAGGAATTTAAAAGAAAATTAAGCAGAACAAAGATAATTTAGAAACACTCCGAAGCAAAAAATGAAGGTTTTGCGTTAAGGTTATATGCAGTATGTATAATAAAAATAATAGTCTCATTTTTGCCATATACAGAAAAAAACCCCCACCCACAAACAAGTCAATTAGGGAATGGAAACAGATTTTCCAAAAAATGTGTTGGCTTATCAGCTAGAGTACTTTGTGAAAATCATCAAGTGGACACTGATATTGATGACAACCCCCTCCCCCGACTACATACCTCTGGAGTATCTCCTCCTGTTTGTCCTGACAGTCGCTGTACTTTGTGGCAAGACTCTCTGCCATGTTCCGGACATGATTCCGGGACACCTCCAGACTCCGGACATCCCCCTCCTGCTGGGCCCTCAGACTTCTCAGCATTCTTGTCCTGTTCAAAAACCATAACAACACAAATTAATGTCTCATCTGAAAAGCCATGAATTTTTTTTCATCCCTTAATTTTGATGACTTCATGCAGTGTTTGAAGCTCTCAACAACAAAAAACAGGTCAAACTGCAATTTATTTATTATTTCTGAGGAGCTAAATGTTACATTTCTGCAGCAAATTAATGACAGGTACATGTAAGGCAATGTTGACATCAATTTCTAAAACCTTAATCTATGCATGTCTCTATATTATGACCAGAACACTAAACTAATATATGTACAAGATTATAATAAGAGCATACAAATCACATCTTTTAAAATATGTAGATAAAATTGACAGAGACTTGATTTAATGTACCTTCATGAAAATTTATTAATTCAAATTCCATTTGCTGATTTAGTATTTCCAATTAAAATTAGTCCTTAACACCTGGTTCGTTTTATTAAAAAGAGATTTTTCAAAAATAGATACATGGATTTTGTTCACAATCATACAATATACACAGGTATACATTAAGCACCTGAAGCCCCTTCTGTGACCATGACCTTGACTTAGTTTACATGTGGCATCTCAGTTTGATGAAAGTTGCAGATTTTACATGGGGTACACATTTTAATTTTAGTTGGCCTGAGTATGTTGTTCTATTCACAGGTTCTAAGGTAAGGAGAATAAAATCTAGCTCGTATAAGCTATGTGTTCAAAAAGTGGCTTGTGCAATCTAGCTGCTTCAGTTTTACAACATTTTACAAATTTCAGAGTTTGAAAAAGAATATTTATTCCCAGCAACTAGATTTCTTAATTTCCCTTGAAAGAGATACAGAGAAGCCAGCCATTGTTCTCATGGGAATGAGGACAGTAAAACAAATATAACCTTTATTATGATAGTTTGTTTAAGTTTTTAACTTGTTCGAGTATGTGTGAACCTGGTACTTCACTTTATGTGTTAAATATTCAGCAAATCAACTTACAATTATGGAAAATATTGAGATGGTGCATTAAATCATTGCAATAAAAAATTTCAAAAATATGAATTAAAAAAGAATTTTTGTTTTAAAAATGCTACACGAAAAGTGCATCATATTAATATTAATAATATATTAAACTTATTTGAACCTATCAATGGCTGATGCAGGATTCACTGTCTTGAAAAATCTGACACGGGCCCCCATAGTCAGCTGTACATTATTTTCCAATAAAAATACTGTCACAGCGTGGAAATATAACTGTGTGGAAGCCACCTCATAATTCACCTGTTCGGGCTGTCAAAATGTGGTTGACATCTTATTTTTGTGACAAGTTGAAATCGCAGTAATGTTATCTGTCAGGCTCGTGCATATATTAATTATTGCAATTGATTAACATTTGGACGCTGGGCGGTCAATCCTATAGGGTCAGCCCTGGTTTGCTTGGGTCCCTGGGGGCAATAATCAAACAGTTACAGACATGTCTCCATTCTAATTCAGACTTTGCATATTGTCGTCTGTATTTTCCAAGTACCAGTATCATTAAAAAACCATCTAACTCTAACTCGACCTTTGTACAAATTCCACATATAAGAAAGAGATTAAAATAAATCAAGGTCGCCACAAATGCTTTGTAATAAAGAAAACAGTTGTTTTTCACAGGTAAACTGCACCAAAATAACGATGTTTATTGTTCATTGTTATTCTGTGGCGTGCTACGTGCTGTGAAGGAGTTCAATGAGCTGGGCATGTCAACAAGCACAACAAGTAATACTGGTTTTATGATTTTGTGTATTGCTTTCTTGTATGAAGGTCATCAAAATATGACAGTGTTCAAACCTTCACAACACCCTGTCATTCTTGAATGGAGACTGATTTCTGTGTCCAATTAGACCTATAATATTCTCCATAAGAGAATGAGAAATTCTGAGTACTGTAAATTCCCAATTAAACGTGAGGAATTAATATCCGTGTAAAATCGTGAGAAGCATCCTTCGCAGATTTTAAAATCTCGCCATTATTTTCTGAGAGTTGAAAACTATAAGAAATAAGGAGAAGAGTTTCATGTTCGCGATTTAATATTCTCGCAATTTGATACAAAGCAGCGGGATCGCAGAATTAAGTACTTGCATAATATAAGGAATTTACAATATTAGATTTTAGGTACCTGGTAACTTAGGGATCAGAAATATTTCATGTTTACCCAAAGCATAAAATGTGTATGTATCAAAGTTAATTAAATATCAGTAAAACATACAACTAAGTTATAAAACCTAAGCTGGTTATCCAACCACAGTTATCTCTCTTGTTGCAGTGTTACATGTTCTACTGTTCAATGGCTCTAGCTTCATAAATTATCTTTACATAGAGAAAATTACAAATAATGTTTGAATAAAATAAAAAATTATTTCAATTAATTCTGCCCCCTTTTCATCTGTATTGCATGTACAAGCAGTGTGATGGTACTTATCAGTATCAGAGTGTTATTTTGTTTTTTCTTTCTAGCCTTTTTACAAAGTCACATTGTTTAAGATATTTATTTGTATAGATGCACTATAAAACAAATCAAGGTAATAACCCATCCCCAAATGATTTTCAAAATATCAACCCAGTAGATTAATGCTATGACGTCATTGTGGATTTGCATAGATTTAAACTCTTGACGCTAACTAGTTATAAATGCAAAATAAAATTATCATTTCTTAGAAAACTTTAGTCTGTATTTAGAGGCCAAAAACCCAATTATAGATGATTTTGAACAGATTTTGAATCTGCAGAACTCCTTCACCACCTAACACTTATTCATAATGAAGAATGCATGTTGTATGGGTACACATGAGTGATTAAAAACATACCTGGTACTTTGAAGACGTTCGTTTGAAATTCATTAAATGATAGACCACCCCTATAGGCAATTTTACAATCCCTATGGTACTTTGTTCACTTGATTTATCATGGTAACCACAATTCACCTACACATTCACTTGTTTTAATAAATCTTTACAGACTAGTGATTGTATTCAACGTAAACAAAATACAACAACAAATAAATCACAAATTTTTGTATTGACAATGGTGCACACCAAATCTAATAAGTACATCATAAAATGTAAACATTTACTGAGAGTAAATTGGTTTATGCTCTGAATAGCTAGCCGATACATGTACCATTGACAAAATGGTTTACTCTCTGGGTAACAGGATAAAATTGTTACTACATCTTGAATATTTCCCTCTTTCAGCTTCCTACCTTTTCTGTATCTCCTGTTGAGCATGTTCTTGCTTCTGAAGATACTCTTCTCTGAAAACTTGTGTGGCACGTGTCAAGAGCTGAAAACATTCTTGCTGAGATATTTCTGTTTTCTTGTCAAATCTGTTAAAAAATAGCATCAGTATAAATATTCCCTTTAATATGTATTAATTTAAATTTTTCTTTTACAAAAAAAATCACTCGTTTGATTTATTTTCTTCACATCACAATGCAGAATTTATAAGATATAATTAACCCAATCACTTCAAAATTCATTGAATTAATAATCAATGACACTTAAATTACCACTGGGAAGACACAAGGGTTATACAAAAACTTTCTTAAAAAAATAATTGGATGGAAAATGGATTTTGTTTTTTTTTTAATATCAAGTTGAAGAAATTGAAAGCTGCAATTAGAACAGAGTGAATTTGTTGAGGCAACTCTTTTTGGGAATGCTTAATTTTGGAACATTTATGCAAATATTCAGTCACAAAAACATTTGCAAAAATAAACATTCTTTTTAAACAAATAAAGTATATAATTGAACATCCAAATTCTAACTGAAATTCAGATAAGTTCAGTTAGAGCTGAAGCAATGTTTTTCTGGGTGGGAGGATCAAAAGTGCTTTAGTTAGACATATCTCTATCAAATTCATTACATTTGGTTGTCCTTGAAAATGATCAAATATGTATGATTTTGACAACCAATTACACCAAAATGTGTCACCAGAATTCATTTGTATGCAGTGACATTTCATCAAAATTGAATCTTGAATACCATTTTTCGAACTGAATTATTATCTTACTTCAGCTTTGGGTTGGTAACATTGCGTTGCAGAATTTTCTTAATGTATAAATCGAATGGCTCCCTACTCAAACGACGTAATGGTGATTCGATTGTGGTCGGATCTTCATCAGTGTGTAAAGGTCCAGCACTGTCTCTGTACCTACTCGGACTAACCATTTAGTCACAAAATAAAATAAAAAACATCAGTATTTGGGATTTCAGCAAAGTTGCAAAAATTAGCATGTGTATTCCAAAAGTTTTTGCTGAAAATGTTTACAACAAAACTTGTTCGTTATATTACATTTTACTGCAATACTTTCTTTAAGTCTTGATAAAAAGTTCAGAATGGGCATTGCAGAATTAATATAAATATACAGCAGTCATGAAACTTGTATTAATTATTTAAAGCATAATATTTCTACCTAATTACATAAATAGATAAATTTCAAGTGAAATGCATATGGTTTCTTTTAAATATTTCAAATATTTTCTGAATAGGTAAAAAAAAACCAAATGCATATGGTTTCTCTCAAATATTTTAAATATATTTTAATGAGTATAAAAATCCACCAAATTTCTGTTAGAATGCAATAATAACAAAATAATTCAAAAACAAGTTTATTTGACATAATATGCAAATGTGCTATAGATATGAGAAATTAACATTAAGCGTTCCGCCACATTTTGGCATATCAATTTTTCTCAATGTGTGTTAATTGTCCGAGCATGTTAAGCTGTAACACTTGACACGATCTACAGGTGCTTGCCAGCATACATACCACAGGGGGAGGGACACAAGTTCATAGTCCCAGGTCAAGGTCAGTAGGGAGGGCTCCACTGATAGTCCCCTCACCAGGCCCAATCCCAGCACCGGGGCCACCGGACTTTGGGGAGAAAAAGGAAAGAAGAAACACAAGTTATCATAATTCTTCTCATGTTTCAAAATAATTTTTAATTTTAATAAAATTTTGGTTAGACAGAGATGGTGGCCTGAGGCAATGTAATCATAGTGAGAACAAGAGTGCAGAGACCTACACTTAATGTAACAACAAAAGCTGACACCAATGTTTATTCCGTGGATATTTATGTTAATGAAACAAAAGAAAATTTAAAATGGGGGAAAAATTATGAGACCTCCTTATTTTTGAGCGATGGTATCTCTTGTTAGGAAATGCAGGTACTTGTAATCCATAGGGTTTCCTGATTCAGCGGCAGATATCAGAATTCCAACAATTTAATTCTAATCTAATCCGTGATTAAACTTAACAGGTCTCTGATCGGTACTTCCAGTAAAAATTAGCATATATTATTGTGATGCCTACATGCATCATATTTCAATTTATATATCCCCTCACCTGATATTCTATAAATAAAACCAAAAAATTTACATTTAAAAGCCATAAATTTTCCTAAAGTAGATAAGACAGTGTACAAAATTACGAAGATTTATGTCTAAAAAGAAGTCATATAAGATGATAACATTGTTTTGCCTTTATTCATCAATGTCTCAAATATAATGCGCAATAATAAAATCAGGAATTGTCATCTGTATCACACAGTACCATGCTAAACATTAAAAATAAAATCAAAATTCTTTTTCATTGTTTCAAATTGTGATTAGAATTGCAGATACAGCGTCCAAATAAAACGTATCCGCTACAGGTTTATTGCCTTGAAAAACTACGAAAATATAAATATTTGGTTTTTATCCTGTTCTTTTTTTGTCTAAAGATGAATGGTTTGAAAAAAAAGCCATGAGAGAGAGAGAGAGAGAGAGAGAGAGAGAGAGAGAGAGAGAGAGAGATTTTTCTTTAATTATATTCTTGATCTTTATGATGAAGATAATTCTTTCTTAAATGGAGTAAATTTCTTCTATATGCTTAATAAGTAATGTGTCCATGAACAGCAGCAATACCTGGATGGGAGTGGTTTAGTACAGATCAGGTGCTCCACAATGCAGTCTTCTTGCTCAGGTACATTCTCACCTACGTCTGAAATCAATCCTTACAACCATCAACTTGCTCCACGCATTAAAATTAAATAATATCACTTTCATGTCAAATTAAATGCCAATTTTTTCAGATTTTACATTTATATTTCATAAACCATTAAAGCTTACTATCTGCAAAAAACTTTTGATATTCTTGTATCCATGGTAACACAATGGTGTGGACGCCAGCTGAGTGAATGCAGTGATATCGGTCAGGAGCCATGGGGTCTGAAACAAAAAGGACAGATTTATTACAACTATTACAATGGAAATGAAATGCAGACCAATATGTATATTACATGTATCTTGTGTTTTACTAAGTGCATCAATCTTTACAAATACAATATACCAATAGGAAAGTAGTATGAGTTATGCAAGCAAGACTTCATGAATGAATGCAAAAATATATCAAAGTACCTAGATATAACTATAGTAAATGAATGTACCAGCTTTATTATATCAAACATATATCATCACACACACCATTCAAATTTTTGTGTTAAATGTATGCTTATGAAGAAATGTAGAAATTAAATGAAGTAGCCATTACATAGTCGTGAAAAGAGTCATATCTCTTTGACAGCTAAGAAGCTTATGAATAGACTTGAATTAGTGTCAACATTTTAAATTGACATATAATATTTCCATTAACAATATAAGACAGCTACATAGTTTTAAAAATTCATGCATTAATTGTTCAAACCTCCTAATAAAACTAGTATATACATGAAGAGGCAATATTGTAATTTTCTTTGTGTCTATTTTTTAAAGATTAGTATGCATGATCTCCCAAAATGTACACCTATGATATTTTCTTGAAAATAATTAATGGTATGGGTTAAAATGTTTCATAGATAAAAGAAATAAAAATAAAAATAATTTTTTGTTCTTAAACTGCAGGTGAAATATTTAGAATCAGCAGGTTGACTCCATGGAAAACAATCCTGCAAGGTCATATTTTTCCTTAGAGCTCCAACCACCAAGTACACATTGGTCATTTTTCATCTCTTTTTGCCTGTCAGCCATAGAACCAGAAACACTCTCATCAAAACCTAGTCATCTTGAAAACCATGCCTATAGGTAATGACCAAAAATTCACCATTTTGACAGCAAATTTGTTACAAATCACGATTTGTATCTCCCTTGATGAAACTTTTGACAGTTGCTACCAAATGCTTTCATACTGTTGAATCAATGGGCCTCAAGATAGCTTGATATCTTGTGAAAGAACTGAGGTTAACCATAGAAATACAAAAAAAATAAAAAAATAAAATAAAATAAAAATCAAACAAACAAGACATTACTGTATAGTCAACTTGTGCAAAATCCTGCTTGATACAGAAATATTTATATTTTTCAGTGTCTTAATTTGCCTGTGATAACACTGAAGCAATTTTGTACTATACAGTGTCCAATAAATTTAAAAGATGTATAATTGGGGCGCAAGCGGGTCTGCTTATTTATATTCAAATATTTAATGGTACAATTGCTAAAAGTTGTAAAATATAAGTAAAAAAGTTTCAAAATAATTAATAAGCAATTATTCTTTGAATTATTCTAAGGTGATAATTTCAGTGGGGGTGCTTTGACCTTACTGGATTTGATCACAAAATTATCGCCTCATAATATATTTTACTCAAATAATGATTCCTTATTCCTTCATTAACACTAGATTACTAGTGGGTGGAAAATCTGAGATTCGACACCAAATGAGATAATTAAACAATTGCAATTAACACATACACTATCTATTAGTTCACTCATATCTTCCTTTAAAGTTTATATAAAAAGGCCTTAATTATTATGCATAAAGAATTATTCTCACTTGTAAGCTAGGACCCCCCCCCAAAAAAAAAATCTAAGATAACGTTCTCTAATGTTGCAATTAGTTACAAAATAAATAAGTACATGCTCTTGAAAAAAATTACTTTGATTTTGAATGAAAAAAGAAAATAGCAACATAGATAACAAAAAAGTAGTTGAACAAGCATTCTGAGAGTATTGCATGAGCAATACACGTCCCCTACCGGTTTTTGGAAATTGTGAAAACAATGCACTGTTATGCAGAATATCGAACCCGAACATTAAAAAATTGGAATATAAAAAATTAATTTTCTCGAAAATATGTCAACCAGACGCTACAAAAGTGTAAACTTGATCTGTAGTTTGACATTTTGAAGCTGTTCAGCAAATTTCATATTATTCCTCAAACGCATAAAGAAAAAAAGTGTGGAAAACTGAACTGGTACAAACAGATGGACTGACGGATGCAGAGGAAAGCTATAGTCCCCTCCGGTGAAAACCGGTAGGGGACTAATAAAACTAGGACTCTTGTCAATTCCAGTCAATCCTATAAAATTAACTGAATGCTTAATTAATCAATTATATCACTTTGTTACATCTTGTGGCATTTTCACCAAAACAGATCCAAACTGCTTCATAATTGTGTGTATATCAAGGTCAGCACGAAATTCTCATTATCAAAATTACAGATAAGACACACAAAATAAATGTCAAGTATGATTAAATATTTTTCCCCATGAATGTTATTCAACTTTTTGGGGGCAAAATAATTAAGAAATAGATTAATGGATATCTAGTTCATCTTAATTCAAGAGAGAGAGAGAGAGAAAGAGAGAATAAAAAATATTTCAGAGTTCTGACGTTCCTTTTTTTTTTTTAAAATAAACTTAAAGGGTTGGACAAAAATTGTGAAATACTTATCAATTCCACCATCTTAATAAAACAAAAAGATTTTGTCATAAATTTATTGATTTTAACACATTTTACTTTGCCAATAAACATAATTGCATTAAGCAGCAAACATTGCATAAATAATAAGCTAAAAATCATTATTTACTGAAAAACACCCGTAGGTTTCCTTTGGGTTCAAAACTTTAACTAATTTGAAACTTTAACATGAAGCTTTTTCCCCCCGATGGTTTAAAATAGTCTTACTACGGCCATAAACATAGCCAAATAATATGATTTAACTCAAATATAGAAAAGAAACCTTTTACTCAGAAATAAACTTTTGTCATTCTTAATTTGAAATTTTATTAGTGAACAAACTTTATTCTAAGTAATCAAGCAAAATTTCTTCCTTTTTGCTCTGTGCATCCATTCACAAGGGTCTTTCACACCCATCGTCCACAATCTGGGATATATACTTTTTATAATCATAAATCACAAGAGACTGATTAAAAAAAGTTATATTTATACATATATTTAGTGAGATATTACTTGAATTGCAATATCTTTTTTTCTTATTATCTATTAATCTTTATTTTTTCTATCCAAAATGGCTTCTTTCCCCGTCTTTTGACTAGTTTTACATTTAAAAATAATATATTCTAAAAATGTTCACTTAATCTTCTAGTTCTAAGAAACTTTTTCCAAAAGGTTTGGACCCCCCCCCCCCCCCCCCAAAAAAAATAAAAATAAAAATAAAAAATCATCAAATATTGAAAATTTAGTAGAGCATGCAAAAAGTGCATGATTCTTAATTATATACAGAAATACTACAAGACCATACACATTAGCATCGCATGGTTTATTGCGCATGTTTCAATCAGCCCGTCAAATATCACCCTGCAGTTACAACTTCTGGTCGTTGACCTTATGCTCACTTATTTTTTCTGGTCACTTCTAACATCCAATAATCATAATTCTCCTCAAATTATGTACATTTAAGTACTAGCATTTAAAGAACATTGCAAAATTAACAACTGTTGAAATATTACTCTAATTCAAAAATAAATGTTGGCTGACCAATTATAACACTGCATATATCTAGTTTTTTTATAGCCTTTAATTGCAATCAGTTCATATTTTCAGCAGCTGTATAAGATTTTTCAAAAGGTTATCATTTATGAATGAAAATGTCAATTTTACCCAAATCTGCTGAAAAAGTGAATGAAAGGATAATTCTGATAATTCTTGTCCTAAATCTCTGTAATTAACAAAAAAGTCAGTCAATGTTGTCTTTATATCCAAAAATATATTTTCATGTTAGGAGGCTCAAAGAAAGGAAGAAAAATGCCAACCTTGTTATTCATTCAATGGAAAAAATTTAAAGAAAGATACCGGGGGTAATACCCATCCTAAAAAAATATTTTTTTAGCCTTGAAAGTTATGAAATACAAAAGATATTTAAAACTTAACAATTAGAACAGTGCACAGAAAATAAAAATGGCATCGACTATTAAAAAAGAGCGAGCATTTTTATCTCGCATCTTTTATCAACTGCTCACCCAATATACAATCAAAGTATTAAGCATTTATTTATTCATCTTCAACTATTAATTTATAACATTTTCATATACATGTACGGTCAAGTATTTCCAACTTATAATCATGTATGTATGGGGTACACTCTTACTTGAATTTAATCTATCCACGACTGTCAATTTATCCATATAATTTAAACTTCAATCTATCATTTAATTGAATTACTGTAGATAGGCATATAATCATGATGTTTTTAATTTCACTATCATGTTTGCGAATGCGATTTATCATTTTTTTAGCAAAATTAAACCCATCATGAATACTTAAAGTAGTTTTCAAAAATTGTTTCATTTCTTATATTTTTGACCAATTGGTTTTCTTGCAGCATGAAATTAGAACCATTATAATTGATACTTTTGGAGAAATCATGTAATTTTTATACCATGAAATTAAAACAACTTTCAGGCAATGACTTGTAAAACTTCGAATCATTATCAAAGTTAAAATATTTGACACAGCTAGATTAGGAGCATGTGATTTAAGATATAATCAGTGCACTTGGTTAACAAAAACTTGTTTTGATCACTCCTTCTTTAACCAATAGATTCACAAATTCATGACATTCAATGCATATTTTAAGTATTGAAACAGGATTGATTTTAAGCTTGCATGTGGCTCATATTTTTTCCATATTTTTTCCAAACTCATTCAATGGCAGCCTAAAAACAACTACTAAAATGATTCAGTAAGTTTTTCACATAATGTAAAACCTAATTTTTCAAATTAGCATATGATTTGTATGATTCTTTTAAAAATTAAAATCACACATATTTTAAATTATGGCTCATTTTGAATAAGTACCTCATCTCTCATATTCTTTGCAATAAAATATTGTTTTTTTTTAAAAAAATGAATCCATATCAATTGAGTTCAGATATCACTTACAGGTATTTTTAAGTATTAAATCATTGATTGGCTGCATGAGCGAGTGAGTTAAAAATTGCTCATAACTTTTATAATTATACAAGTTCTCCAAGATAGCCACTGTATTAAAAGGATAATATTTGTAAAAACATACAGGTATATATTAATTGTACTCAAGTGCAAGTATAGATATCTTTCATAAGTATTTTTGTAATTATCAAATATTAAATTTCTGAGGGTTTATCTTTCTTGTTGACCACCTGTTGACCCCTTATGGACATCTGTGAGAATTTGAACCATTTAAATTGTTAACATGGACACAGAGCTAACTAAACTTGCAGACTTTTGTTCTAAAAAGCTTTTTCATTATACTTGAATTACCGTAAGTGTTGTTAAATTTGTGATAAATTAGTATGGTACATTAATGAAAGCTAATTCTTACATGTTAGCTTTTTTATATTAGGATTAAAAACACAATATTTCATAGTCAATTTCACTTATTTTGAACTAATCTGACATGCATAGTACAAAAAAACTAGGTTGCCCTCTAAATTTCAAAATATTTCAAATATGGCTGACTATCAAGAAAATTAAGAAGAAGAAATCAATGACTTAATTTCCTCTGTTGTTCAGAAAACCCATTCTATAGGACCAAAACTTGCAGGAAAACTGTATATGCAAAAGTTAAAAACAGGAATGAAATTTGTCATTTTCTTCACATCCGGGCTATTGTCTACAAAATAATGGGCAAATGCACCCAATGAATGTTCTCTAATTCACAAAAACATTGAATTTTTTTCTGAAGAATAAAACAACATCCTTTGCCACCATTGGTTTATAAATTCTCCACCTATTATCTTTAAAACTCTTTTAACTAATGGACTGTCTGGTAGAATTAGTGCCGATGGGTAAATTTTCCAAACACAATGACAGAGACCCTATATATAGTAAATATTAAATTTCTAACATAAATTAAAGGACATAATGATTAACAATTCCTGTCAGGCATAAATTCTGAAAACCAAACTTCAAGTCTTGGGAAAAGTTGGAGAGAACGCAGAAAATATAAAGTATGTAAAAAAAAAATTGCCAATTAAAGTTCACCTCCGGACAGATGAAATATGACTCAAAATTGTTCATACAGTGTTTAAATGTTAAAAAATATGATATAACATGCAGAACTCATCAAAAATTTGTTTTAAATTTTTTGCATGTGTGAAGAGTACTTTTGAATCCTTTCTTTCTTTAACATATGCTTTTACAAAAAAATGGTGAACATAAATTGCAAGTCCTGCAAAAATTTGTCTATCGTAGTAACTACTATTAATAGTAATAATTCATATGAATGTAATAATCATGAAAACAGAAAAATATGACTCTTAACAAATCTAATGAGAAACAATCTAATATCCCATTATATAAACACTCCTTTCATTTGGGCCATTCAGTCAGGATAACTGAAATAAACAACATCATAGACACGTGACGATTTGGTCCACACAAACCGACATTATACGCCGTTCCCTTGTTTATACTGTTGTGGCATAGGCTATGTCTAAAATAAACTGCATTTACAAAACAAATATCATTACACCATGTGCATTCTGTGTCAGTGAAAGCCATCCAACTGAGGCAAATTAATGGGAAATTAATGAATGAAGCCCAAGAAACTTCATTAATGCCTTAAAAAGTCTACATATTCATTTTCTGTGCATAACTTTCAGTCACTTCATTATTTATCATTTTATGAGGATTTCAACAAAATGCTAATATTATTCTCACTAAGTTGGGTGAAAAATTAAGTTGTTTGTCTTTTGGCCTCATAAATCTGTACCATCTATGTCTTCTGCTCTGTTAAGAATTTATTTACCAGTAAATAAATATATAATCATGCTGTTTTTGTTCATAAACATTCAAACACTAAACTGTCCTCGAATGACTTGTTTCTCTATATGGCTATGGCCTCCATTATGATTTCGTACATTTATTACCAGTAACATCTAATAAGAGAAAGTATTATCAATTCACAATCAGACAGTCCTGTGTCAGCCATAATAAAAGTTCCAAGACTGAATCCCTGATGTTTCATTTTTATAAAAAATTATGAAAAATCTGTTTCTGAATCAAAATCAATTACTTTTGTTTGTGACCTTGACCTTCAAATGAACTCAGTATGGCTACACAATGACCTTGAGTAGTGGAAAAATTTGCTCTTAGTTGAATTCTTTGGATTTATCCTATCAAAAGTAATAAAGGATAAATCTATAGCTGATTGAATAAACCATAGTTCTGTGGTCTTAAATGTATGATATGCATTATTGATTGTTAATTGTCTTCAGACTAGCATAGATTTTATGATATGTTCACTTTTTGGAGGATCTCTCACTTATACCCACAGACTCATTGTGCCTTAGGAAAAGTTTTAATTAACATTTTGAATTGCAAGAAATTTTTACTTCTATTTAAATTAAGACACAACTACAAAAATTTGCAATCAAGATTATCTGGAAAATAAAATACGTACATAACACACACTATGAAGACAGGTTTGCTGCAAGACTCTAGCAAAGCTAGCGGAAATTTTTCACAAACGAATAGGAAATAGTTTACAGTAGGTATAGCCAAAACATTACAAGTCATTCTTTCTAAAGATGAAGGTAAATATTAAAATGTAACCATGATAACGAGACAATTTCAGTTGATTTTTTTGTAAAGATTGCATATACAACCCACGTACCTTTCATTCTTACTTCTTACATGAAATGAATTGATTTTTTGGTAGTCAGTATAGTCATTTTGAAAGCTTAAACAATTTTAACAAAAGTTCAAGCTATTCTCATTTCTGATTCACCGGTATAATAAATCATTTAATATAAACGTTAAAAAAAACCTGTAATAAAATTAAGACAGTGATTTAAAAACTTGTTTCAAAGATACTGAACACACTATACTCATGGACACTCTGTGGTTGAAGTAAGAATCAGATTGCAAAACCATACAAGGCTTTTGGAGAGCTATCTGAACTTTTACACAAGAGTACATTTGAGATGAAGGTTGAGCCGAATCGGGAAGAAGAATTACTTTTTTGGAAATGATTTTGCTCACAAATCTGCTAAGGACTTGAGTTTTACACAGATTTGCCTTGACCTTGACCACTACCTCAATTCAAGGTCATTGAACCAGTGGGCCCTCTACAGCCATGGCCCTCTACAGCTAAAATGATAGCCACAAAAGACCGAGGAAAAATTGTCTCTAGCACTTCAAAATAAACATGTTTTACTGTACTTGTTATATGTACATTTTATTTAAAATCTCTCTTCAATTGTGCAAATACAGTGAAAAATACACAATTTTTAATCAGTAGGGGTGTAAAAATAACTACATAAAAGCATGAAATGTCCATGTGTCATTGGTTACCTTTGATTATTTTGATTGGACAGGTAAAGGTGTCTTCTATGAACTCCTCAGTTTTCAAGGAGGTGGTTGTGAGGGAAAGTTCGAGTTCCACGCTCTCGTAAACATAGAGGGAGACATCATCCGGGGCCTCATACAGCAAGCTGGTATCCGTGGAGATCACAGATTGAGTCTCTGACTGTAATGTATCTCAAATTGAAATTCATGTACAGACAAGTAACACTACTCAACAAAAGTAACTCATTAGTAATTCATTTATACAGGAACATGAAAACAAAAACCAGATTAAGATATAATATACCAATGCCAGCTACCCCAGTACATGTATCTGATTATACTGTAGTCTTTATCATGACTCAATTAATAGCAAAACAACACAAAAATTAGTCTAACAAAAACAACATTTCAATAAAATAAGATCAGAACATTAATTTGTAAACCTGAAGATTGGTGTCCTCAAGGCTAGACTGCATCACTAGACAATGGTGTAGCTTTCCGTCCCTGGTCCCAATCACTAGCACCGAGGGAACCGTTCCTAAGACGGCAATAGAACAGGCATCTACCCCATAGTTGTCCTCGGCGGGAGGGAGCATCACTAGAGGCCCCTGGAGACTCAGCTTCTGGATGCTGCCAATTCATCAGAAAACAACATGTTACACTTCTATAATCGGTGTTCCTAAAGACTTTCTAGAAAACACAGAGGATCTGGGGTGAGGGTGTGGGTGAGACCCAAAAACGGGTAAGAGTGCCACCATTCTGGCATGAACCTCTTCAAAAAAGTGGTGTTACTTTAACAATGAAATTCTTTCTTTGGCGATTCATGTGGGATATGAAGGTAGCAACACTGCAGAAAAAATACATAACCCACATCAGAACTGGTTAGAATTTGATCGTGTAGATTTCAGCCCTGTCAGTTTCTATAGAGCTATGAATCACACCCAGTTTTCTTAAGAAATAGAGGAGGAAATACTCGGTCAATGTATATGTTCTCTTTATCTAAGCAAATAGGCATGGGTAAAATATGACAAAACAGCAATAACTTAGTTAAAGTTATTCATTTATTTACCAACATATTATTCATTTATTTGCCAACTATAACTTAGCCAAACTTTATCAATTGACCCTTTAAAGGAGAAGTAACCCAATTATTGTGAAAAGGTTAATAGGTTATGTTACATGATAATCTGGTTTTCTCAATATGCAATGTCCTTAAAAATTAGTTAAACTTTTCCATGTATTCCTAACAAAAATACAAGTTTCATCATGAACAAAAATGTTTTGAAAAGATTTTGTAATTCAAAAAGCATGTCAGACTTTTTAATAACTGGGAGGGTTAGTTGAACAGCAAACTCATTTACAGGAATAAGTATGATTATCTTCAACTTCACAGTGTGGAAACGTTTGCTCTAAATAGTATTTACAGTCTAAAAAAAACATTCATAACAATTGAAGTTCAGATCTCAATAATAGCGATATAGAAATTAGATTTCACCGCTTTTCAATAAGTGGGAACATGAGGTCATATCAACCTAAATTGCATGGTATATGTATTATACAGAAAAACTTGCGTAACATTCGAATTAAAGAACATTATAATTGTTTAAGTACAATACCATGCAATTTATGTTAACATACGCTGTATAATAAGAATAAGTCTACCATATCTGTTACAATTTTTTTTTTAAAAGACCCATAAATTTCATAATGGAAAGCCGTGGGCTAGTCAGTTTAAAACTCAGGCTTGCTCATTTTTACCAACTGCTAGTCCAACAGGCTAGCAAATTGGGGGGAAAAGATCCTTGGGTTTTACTTTCATTTTTCAATTAAATGGGTTTCGTTTGAATGAGAACTAGTTAAACTGTCTATATCATCAAATTGTTTAAAAACAATTGAATATATGTGCATATATATTAAAGCATCCTAATCACATTGATCAAAGCATGAGCAAACCACGTTGTTTGGATTTACTGAAACATGGAAAAATTCAGCAGAGGTCAGTAAAGGTGAAAGGTATGATCATACAAAAAGGAAAAGAAAGTTTGAAGAAATTTGGAGTGAAAAGTTCCAGTGGGTTGAAGTGGAAGAAAAGTCTCAGCCCTTAACTTCAAGTGACGCCGACATCCGTGACTTTATGTACTGACTTACTGTAGGACTTTTCAAGAATATGCGAACAAATCTAGTGCTTTCTTCAGGGGAACCAATAATTTCAGAATTGAATAAATTGGTTTAGATTTTAGTGGTCAATACAATAACATTCATATTTATGAAAACTTTGTTGAAACCAATAGTCAAACCACCAAAATCTAAACCATTCAACTTATGCAATTCATAGAAATAGAGAGATAAAAACAAAGAATCAGATCTTGATTCAAAACTGTATTATGGTATGAATAAAGTTTATAAACATGAAATGTGGTATCTCTGAAATGAATTTATTTAAAATGATTTAAACAGCTGTAATTGTGTTATACATGTATCTTAATATACTGCAAACCAGATTGATAAAATTATAAAATATGATAGTAATGATCGTTTGTTTGGCTATTTATATCGCCTAAAACATTCTTAAGCTCATTGTTTTGAAGAAGTTCATAGGGTAGTAACTCTTTAGCTTGGGCTTGTAACTTTTACTGACACTAGCCCCTGGGCTAGAAGCCAATTTTTGTAATTGCATGGGGAGATTCTATAAAACCGGATGGCTATTTCTGAAGCACAACCATAACGGAATGAACAAAAAATACATAAAAGATATAGTTCAACTAATTGTGATTTTTATTTAGCATCCTTAAACCAAAGGCAAATCAATCTTTAATTACATGTACCTAATTAGCACTCAGCGTGAGATATATATTTGAATTGCCATTAAAAGCATGCAGATGAAACTAAGTGGGCAGATTACAGAACACAATTTGCTGTAGTTCTGAGCAATTTGTTCTAAAATAATACCTCTTCCAATTAACAGACTAGACAAGATCTGGTTTTCACATTTATAAAATATCAAAATGACAAGGAAATGTTCAGGGACTACATGACTTGGCCAGATTATAGAATACGTTGGCATTCACATCTTACGAATTGAACAAGTTTTACTGCAACCTCATTATGACTGGCATTCAAATTCACCCAATCGAAAAAATTCTTTAGCGGACTCCTTCATCCACAAACTTACTCCTCAATGAACTATGAAACAAGTTTCAATTTATTGAACAAGTAATTCCTCAACATTTTGTCCCCATGAACCTGTGAAAAATTGAACATTATCTACGAAAATTGGCCCCTTTACGAAATTTAATGATTCCACAGTATTTGAATGAAACTGGCACCTTAATGCCTTAATTTTCAAAGCACAGAACCAAGATTCTGGTTAATGAATTAAAAAAAAAAAAATACATAAGATTTCTACATCCTACATTTATTTGTAATCTATATGTGTCAGATTGAAATCAAAGCAAAATTTAAATTAAATGTTAAGACGTCTTTTACACTTTGCTTAATTTTGTTCAACAAATAATTACATTAAAAGACTCCAAAGAGCTCAAACAATAACAAACACATTGTCAATTGAACCTCCCAAAAAACACCAACCTTGAAGGGTCTGGGGACAGGTCTGTGTATGCAATGACAACATCACCATTTCCAAACACAATGTAAGCAGGCCACACCACATCAGGACTTGTAAGAGTGGAATGGAACCGGTTCTTTCTTTTGAGTTCCACAGGAGGGCCGAAGTCAAAAGATGCTGCTACATCGCCTAGAGCAGCTCTGTATGAGGTTTTGGAGGGAGAATCTGTCAGGTCCTGCAGGGAGTCACCCAGCGTCACAATGTGAATAGGAACATCCGGCTCCCTCAAATCATATGTACTGAAAAAACAAGATCATACATGAATATGATGCATCAGTGAAAATGAGATGAGGATAGTCAGCTTATAAGATATTAGAACATTTTTTTTTAACTTTAAAGACATATTGAAATTGTTCCATATATACTAAAATGGAATGACAATCTTTAATAAAATATTTCGTCTGTAAGAGCAAAGATGATCTAATAGACCTGAGGAGGTTGTCGGATGTGAGGAGTGTCATATGAGAATCGGTTTCGCTGCCTGGATGCCAAGCCACCTGTAGAAGCTGGACACTTTTGTGACTTGTAAAGTAATGTTCTGCGACGCTGGTTGTTCTGAAAAGATACATATCATCCAAATTTCACTGTTTCGTAATTACTTTCCGTTATAATATGGATAAATTAAATGCAAGATCCTTTATTCAAACTAGACATTGGACAAGCTAGCAAGGTCAGAAAATCTCATTGTATCTGGACCTAATACTGTGTTAGTAGGTCAAATTCATGACATCTATTATCTGTAATTACTTTTTGGGTTAACAAGTCACAATTTTGTAGGAAATTTGATTTAAAATATAGAGATGACAAAAAAGTTTACCAATAGAATAAAACAGAATCTCCTTGACCAATAAAAATGTAGAGATTTCCATCTTTTGGTCTACATCAGACCAAAATTTTGCTTAATATATAGTTTGCAACACACAGAGATTCATTAAATAAACCACATAATTGATTCAAGTTTAAAAAAAAAAAAAAAGAAAAGTTCAGAATTTCTCTTCTCTTACTTGCATGTTACTGCTGGTTTCCCTCCCTCAAATTCTGAATACTTTCCCCATCTTTGAGGCATTTCCAAAACCATAACTCCTGAGCTTCCCCATATGGCTAGAAAACTTTTTGATTGGTTGAAATCAATCCCATCAACATCAAACCTTGGAGGATCAGTACATAAAAGAG